>NW_027363916.1:0-386338 GCF_046119375.1 Phyllobates terribilis
ATCTGCACACTTTGCGATAAACACCTCAGTAGAGGGAAAAAGTGCAATAATTTGACTACTACATGCATGAAACTTCCCATGCACAATCAACATGCGTTACTCTGGCAATCTCAATGACTGAGATAAAATGTGGACCTCAGCAACCATCAGCCCCCCATCAACTGCATCTGCTGCTTCTTCTTCCTCCTCTGTTACCGTGCCAAGTATTGTTACCCAGGTCTTCCACTGCAGTGCCTCCGGTTCTTTACCCGCTCCAGTCAGGCTGAGTGAGAGCCCGTCAGCTGTAACGGAAGCGGACATGACTGCTGTTTTTGACCAACCTCAGAAAACGTGCACGCCATAACATTACCAATCCATTGTAACATCTCCGCCCTCTCTCTGCACAGCAGCCAGCCATTGGTCCCGTAAAAGATTGTTTCCTCCTACACATGACAAAACTAAGAGGTTGAACTCCACCATCTCTAATCTGTTGGCCATAGAAATGGTGGTCTCAGGCCTTAATTTTTTGAACTGTGAACACTCTTGTTTTCCTGAGGAGGAAAGTGGAGCAGGGTGGAAATGGAGAACATGGGGGAAACCCCTGCAAACACAGGGAGAACATACAAACTACTTGCAGATATTGTCCTTTGTGGGATATGAACCCAGGACTCCAGCGCTGCAGTGCTTACCACTGTGCCACCGTGCTGCTCTCTGTGTTCTCCCGGCTCTGATATCTAACATGCTGGAGAAACTTGCACCTACTGCCACTCAGTGTCTTCAGCTCCTTTGTGAGAAACTAATGTTTGGACAGCCACTCAGTCTACCAAATAAAATTCCTTAATTTCTTTTTTATTAAGGATTTTATAAGTTTGCTACAACATGGGTTTCAGAAAAATGATTATCATTCATAGCTACAGACGTTAAATCGCTCATTAAATCAAGATAACAGCTATAATATGTACTATATATGTGGTAACCTTTATGGGAAGGTTATAAAACACATAAAACAGTATTTAATGAGCAAGTCAACGTAGGTTCGGTGACAGATACGAGGTGGGTGGGGAGAGGAGGTGGTTAAGGGGATCCAATTATTTTTTGTCAGCAACATTCAAGAGGTCATTGGAGAGGTATTGAGGCTCATTGCTAGCATGGGACTGGTTAAGATAAAGTTCCCATCGGAGAGAGTGATCGGAGAGTAGGTTTGATAAAAATTCACCAGGAAGCCCAGATTTCTGTAAAGTTCATATGCCTTTGAGTTCCCAACTCGAGAGTTCTTCAAGTCTGTAAACTTGTTCCACCTTGGAAATCCATTGGGCAATAGAGGGAGGTAAACTGGGTTTCCACAAAGTGGGAATCAACGTTCTAGCTGAGGCCAGTAGTTGTCAAGAAGAGAGGTTTTTTCAGTGTTTGGTCTGGAAGGGGTGTAATAGACCTATTTCTTGTATAATGGCTAGCTGCAATTGGAGGATCTGGTTAATAAGGAGCAGGATCTCGAGCCAGAATATTTGGATTTTTGGGCAGGTTTATGGCAAATGGTAATATGCACCGAACACAGAGTGGCATTTCTAGCACAATAGGCTATATTCTTTGTTAAATTTGTGAAGTTTGGCTGGAGTGATATATGCGACCTAGTCAGAACTTTATATCCATTTTCTTGTATGCAGATGCATTTAGAAGTCCACTTCGGTGCAAGCAGGACTATATCCACTTTTGTCGAAAGAGATCTGTTTAAGTTTAATTCCCATTTGCTAAAGAAGCTGAGATTTTTAGGTGCTCAGAGGGAGATTATTTGGTTGTAAAGAATGTCAACAATATTTTTTTTAGGAAATTGTGAATGGCTTCGCTTCTGTTACTGGATGCACTGCTAATACCATGGCGTCGTGCCATAATTCACTGAAAATATTCCAGGCTGGTTGGAGACTAGCTCATTCCCAAAGAAAAGTACCAGCAGCAAGCTAAGGAGATGGTGGCCTCTATCATCATAAAGGAGTTAGCTCGTTGTCTAGGAGACCGACCACTGCTGCTGTCTACCTGGTGAACATTGTGCTGAAGCTTTCAAGGTGTCACAGGATGGCTGTGACAGAGAGGAGCCAGAAGACAGCAGTGTCTGATTCCTCCCACTCCTGCACTAATTAGAAGCCTTTCACCATCATATTAATCGGTGCAGGGGTTAATCTGCTCAGTTATGAGCTCCTGGAAGCTTCCCTTCATTTAGGCTCTCAGCAGATTTGTCCCGTGCATCTCACCTACTGTGTAACACTGTACCCCAACACATCAGACTCTCGCCTACCATGGAAACCTTGAAAAGGAAGCTGAAGACCCATTTCTTCTGACAAGCGTACAATCTGTGGTAACCCTCACTCCAGCATACCGCTGTATACTAGCTGTACCCTGACCTACTGTATACTCACCCATCCATTTTAAACTGTTTGTGTGCCCTCGCAGGCAGGGTCCTCTCTCCGCTTGCACCAGTCGGTGAATCACCAACGGTCACCCCTTTTCACATCTAAAGCTCCAAGGTATAAAGGTCGCTTTAATAATAATAATAATAATTTTAGTACTTGTACTCTGGGTCAATTTAAAGCACTTTCCAGGTGTCTACCCCTAACTTGATGTGTTTTGGAAGCTTTTGGGCCCGTTTTAAGGTATTGTATATGTAACAAGGTGGCACAGGGTGGTAGTCGTGGGCGAGTCTACTGAGCAACCTTCAGAGAGCACCCCGGCACCTTGCACATGAATACACGGATAGAGTCAGTGCTTTTAAATAAAACCAACTTTACTAACAGATTGCAGTGTACAGGCAGGTGTAGCAGATATTCTCAGGCCCAGATCTTATGCAGGGACAATAAGCAGTTTCTCTACCTTCCGACTCAGTTTATCACAGCAGGCAGACTTTCACCTTCAGCACACTCTCTGTCTTGATTGCCGCTTTTCCTAGGGAAGCTGTGCTACTCGGATAAGGCTCCTATCCCTTTTTCCACAGTCCCTGTTCTCTCTCGCTGTGCTACTCGGATATAGATATATATATGTACATCCTTTTTCCACAGCCTCTGTTCGGTCCTCAGCTCCTGCTGAGGGCTGTCGGCACACTCTCTCACCCGCGCACCTTCTAACCCTGGCCTGGGTCAACGGCTGCCGAACTCTGCTTAGTCTCTGTCCTCGGATCCGCGCACCTTCTAACCCTGGCTCAGGTCTCTGGCTGTTACTCACATGGACCCTTGATGTCTCGTGTACTGGCCTGTTCTCTGAGTGCATTTACACTATCACTGGTCCTTACTCATGGGCATACGGCCCCACTGCTTCGACCTGCCCTCGGTCCCGACCTGTCACGAGCAGGTCCTCACTCGTGGGCTTACGGCCCCACTGCCTCGACTCCTTCTTTACGGGGACACCCCCATCTTCACACAAGCTCCCTTTCTCTGGAGCTCTTCTCTGACACCTTGTCCTGGGCATGGCTGCCCGGACACTGCCCCTTGACTTCCTGTCTATTGTCTCTAAGCTCACTGCCTCTGCTCCTCCCTGCTACGCTCCTCCTCCTGACCGGCTCTGCCATGCTGCTGTAACTAGGCAACTACTGCACTGTACAATACAGGAAGAACACATAAAAGCATCAACATTACATTAGACATTATACTCACATGGGGACAACTACTGCTGCACGTGGGAATAATAACAGGGAAAAGTCCTTCTTAAAGGGGTGGTGGCGTCCATCCCCCTTACATATATGCATTTTTTACAATTTAATCAGTGAATATTGCAAATTCAGAGATCGCAATCCAAATCAAATTTTGAATCATTCGCGCATCTCTAGTCCCCAGGAAGTCAGTGTTACTGTCCGGGTTCGGCACCCCGAACATCGGCTGTTTCCCACGCTGTCATCTGCATGACAGCGTAGAAAATACAGGCTCTGAATGGCGGTAAGATCAGTTCAGGGTTACATGACAGCATGAGCCCACAGCTGTGACTGTGACCGGTGGTAAAAAGGACAGCTGGTCACAGGTGTCGGTGATGAGCCCAGGGGATGGGGACGACTCGGCGCCCGGGCCTTGTTGTTTGGTTTTGGGGGATGTCGCGGTAGTCGGCTTACGGGCCCGTACCCTGGGCCTCTCTTTTAAAAGGGTGGATAATTATGGGAAAGTTCTGACGCCACCTGTGGTGTCTGGTGAGGATCACCAGCGCTGCGGCAGCCCTCTGAGGCCGGTGTTAAGGCAGCTTGGGTGGTATAGCTCCCCGCAGGTGGAGCTAGGCCTCAGGGAAGCGTAGGAGGGGGGATGCAGGACAGGAAGACCCAGCCAGGCCTGAAGAAGGATAGGCGAAGACACAGTTCACTTCAGTACCTTTTACTGATGGAGGTTCAGGCACATTTCCGAGCACTGTATGGTGAAGGGTACATATCAGGATACTCCCCAGTGAGCGGGTATAGGGCCTCCTGTTTCTTGCCTTTGCGTAGTAAGTTTCTGACCTGCCTGGAGCTAGGCCTAACTTTGTCACTGTCCTGCACCGGTTGACTTTGTGGTAGGGCCTTCTCTTGGAGTACACGCTTCCAGCTTGCGGGGCCTCTGTGTCTCCTGGCTCTGATACGTATCAGCTCTTGGGTGATCCTGGGACCTGAAGTCTTCCAGGGGTCTCCAGTTGTCTCCACAGGGGGAATATACGGCCCTGTAGATGCGGACCCGGTGTCCGGTATATGTCTTCTGGGGTGAGCTTGTTCAGCTCCTCTGCTCCCAATGCTACTCACTCCTCTAGCCTTTCGGCCTCGTTCGAGGCCCTCACTAGGCTATACACACTAGCGTCAGCTTGCCACGCTTCACCGCTCTTATGGCGTCGTCACGCCTTGGGCTAACTAACCTGAGCGTTTAGAGACTGGACGGTGGTCGACTGCAGGCTAGCAACTGAAGGAGCTACTCTCTGGCTGTAGCAGACTTCACACTCTCTGTGTACTCCAGACTCACTCTAGACCACACTCTCTCACTGACTGTCTAGCTCCACCTTCCCTATTTATATCCCTTAACGGGCTCCCTCTGGTGGTCTGAGGTGGAAGGTGGAGGTGTATGAATGCTTATGAGGGCCTATTGTGGAGGAATCCATCCATGCACCCTTCTAGTGGTATCTGTGGTACCAAGCGCAGCTGGGCGCCACATTCCCCCCTAGCACATTTTGAAACAACAATATAACATGAACAATAACAATCTTCCCTTTTTGGGAGGCACTACGCTTAAACAATACATAAAAACATTATAAATAATAAATATATATATGCAATTTGATAGGCAACCCCAGAATCCAAGTCTCTTGCAGTGAGGTTCCCAGACAGGATGTCCATCTCACAGGGTAGAGTACTTGGTAGTTTGAGGGACCTGTCCCAAACCCTCAACATAGGTCCTGGGTGGCTGCAGAGCATGGAGATCCTGAGTTGGACCTCCGGTAGAGCCACACCCAGACAGGTTTTGCTTCTGAGGTCACCTAAAGGGGCACTCCTGGGAGTGCAATTATGTACAAGAAGCAGTTTTTGGACTGCACATAGTCCTCAGCCACAAAGTTCTGAATGTACCCTTACGGGTAACTAGAGTCAAACAAGAGAAGTGTGTAATGCACACGCCCGGGCTGAGCGGCGTGTGCGTGTGATTGTAGTGATTCCACTGGACCGTGCCGGAGAGTGAATGCCTGGAGGGTGTAACTAGGTATTCACCCGATCCGACCAGGGTCGCACGACGGCATACGACGCCAGTGCACCAAGGAGGAACCGAGCAGAGGGACCAGGTGCTACTCCAGGACAGACCCCGGACACGGCTGTTGACCCACACAGGGGAATACAGGAACAGACTGGTAGGCTGGCACACAGACTGGTGGGTATAGGCAGGCACGACTGGTATGCAGGCAGGCGGGTATGCAGGCAGGGGGGTACAGGCAAGCACAGATAGAGTGCAGACAGGAAGGCACTAGCAGGTAGGAACACAGGCGGGATAGGACCCAGTACACACAGGGACTCAGGAACAATACAGGCAGAGGGGTACAGGCAAGCACAGCTAGAGTGCAAACAGGGAGGCACTAGCAGGTAGGGACACTGGCGGGATAGGACCCAGTACACACTGGGACTCAGGAACAGAACCACAGATGTGGCGGACAAACACAGCAGAGTGAGGCCGCCCAGAGAGGTGAGCGAGAACAGGGCAGGACAAGGCCGCCTGGAGCGGTGAGCAAGAGTAGAGCAGGACAAGGCCGCCAGGAGCGGTGAACAAAGGGTCACAGCTGAGCGAGACTGCCGGAGCAGTGAGCAAGAGTAAAACAGGTCGAGGCCGCCTGGAGCGGTGAGCAAGAGTAAAGCAGGACAAGGCCGCCAGGAGCGGTGAGCAAGAGTGGAGCAAGACTGCCGGAGCAGTGAGCAAGGCTAGAACCGCCGGAGCTGTGAGCAAAGGAGACAGAGCTGAGCGAGACTGCCGGAGCTGTGAGCAAGAGTAAAGCAGGACTGCCGGAGCAGTGAGCAAAAGGGTCAGAGCGGAGCAAGGCTGCCAGAGCAGCGAGCAAAAGGAGTCAGAGCAGGCTAGAACCGCCGGAGCGGTGAGCAAAGGAGTCAGAGCAGGCTAGAACCGCCGGAGCGGTGAGCAAAGGAGTCAGAGCAGGCTAGAACCGCCAGAGCGGTGAGTAAGGCAGAGCAGGGGGGGGACAGAGCTCTGTTCACACGGAACAGACAGGAAGGGTAAGGCAGAGCCAGATACCCACAGGGTACTTGCAGTGAAGTAGTGAGTGGACCACAAACTCACAAACAGGAGTACAGAGACAACAAGCAGGAGTTAGGTACGAGTTCAGACTCTGCAGAAAAAGGAAGGGAACGGACATAGAGGCAAAACAGGCAAAGGATAGGAGAGAGTTCAGACTGGAACTGAGTGTACGGAGGAGACCGACACTGCAGCGGGATACAGGAGCGGGTCTGGGAATAAGGCCCCAAGAGAGGCGGGACGAACAGGCAAGGAGCGTGTTCAGACAGGACAGACAAGATACAGGAGCGGGTCTGGGTAATCGGCCCCCAGAGAGGCGGGACGAACAGGCAAGGAGCGTGTTCAGACAGGACAGACAAGATACTGGAGCGGGTCTGGGAAATCGGCCCCCAGAGAGGCGGGATGAACAGGCAAGGAGCGTGTTCAGACAGGCCTGGAAATACAGCCTCCAGGATAGGCAGACAAGAGAACACAGAACGGGACCTGGCACCTTCAGAGTGCAAGCACACACTGAATGAAACACTATGCTCAGGCAGGGATTGATTGGAGCAGCTGAGCTATATACCAGGTGACAGACAGCAATAGGCTGAGGACGCACAAGGGGTGTGACCCACAGCAGGTACAAAAAGCAGGAAGTGATCGGGCGCCGCCCTTAAGCAGCAGAAACAGACACAAACAGACAGCATGGAGGGAAGCCAGAGAGACATTCTGGACTGGAGATCAAGTGCGCGCTCTTGCACAGTGGGAGATGGACCACCATGCAAGGACGCCGCCAGGTATGTTACAGTACCCCCCCCCCCCCCTTACGCCCCCTCTTCTTCAGGCCTGCCAGAATCTTCCGCAGGGAATTCGAGGACCAGTCGTTCACTTCAAGGAGATCACTTCCACTGTCCACAGGAAAAACTGATCTCATCTGGTTAGCTAGGATGCTACCTCCTATCCAGCCATCCTCAGCAACAGACGAAACGGGTGGAGTACCAGTAACAGCACACAAGGAAGTCTCTCTCCACATATTTTCAGGTGGCACCCCAGAGGGTACAGGAGACAACTGGAAGTCCTTCACCGGGTTGGAGGGGGACAGAGACTTGGGGGTAATCTCTGCTTCGAGGTACATCTTGTCAAGCTCACAGGAAGAAATAGACGGGTTATCAGGTACATAATGAGGAATAGTCAATGTCTCTTTGTTATCTGGTGGTACCCCGGAGAATTCAGGAAACAACTGGAGGTCCTCCGCCGGGTCAGAAGAGTGCAGAGGCTCAGAGAAAACATCTGCTTCAGAGTACACTAGGTCAGACTCACTGGAGGAAGCAGGTGAGGTATCGGGTACCGAGTATAGGAAAGTCTCTGTCCATTCACCACCAGGTGGCACCCCAAAGGGTTCTGGAGACAACTGGAGGTCCTCCGCCTGGTCAGAGGAGTGTAGAGACTCATGGGTAACCTCTGCTTCAGAGTACACAAGGTCGGACTCACTGGACGAAGCCACCGAGGTATCAGATCCAGGATATAGGAAAGTCTCTGTCCATTCACCAGCAGGTGGCACCCCGAAGGGTTCTGGAGACAACTGGAGGTCCTCCTCCTGGTCAGAGGGGTGTAGAGACTCGGGAGTAACCTCTGCTTCGGAGTACACTAGGTTGGACTCACTAGACGAAGCGAGCGAGGTATCAGGTACAGAGTATAGGAGAGTCTCTGTCCTTTCGCTACCAGGTAGCACCCCGTAGGGTTCTGGAGACAACTGGAGGTCCTCCGCCTGGTCGGAGGGGTGTAGAGACTCGGGAGTAACCTCTGCTTCGGAGTACACTAGGTTGGACTCACTGGACGAAGCGAGCGAGGTATCAGGTACAGAGTATAGGAGAGTCTCTGTCCTTTCGCTACCAGGTAGCACCCCGAAGGGTTCTGGAGACAACTGGAGGTCCTCCGCCTGGTCGGAGGGGTGTAGAGACTCGGAGGTAACTACCACTTTGGGGTACCCATTGTCAGGCTCACAGGACGAAGCGGACAAAGTATCGAGTACCGAGTGTAGAGAAGTCTCTCTCCATTTGTCATCGAGTGGTATCCCGGAGGATTCAGGAGGCAACAGGGGGTCCTCCGCCAGGTAGTAGAGGTGCACAGACTCTGAGGTAACCACAGCTTTGGAGCATCTTTGGACATGCACACCGGTTAAAGTGGGTGAAGCATCTGATGCCGGGTGCAGGAAGTTCACCTGTGTGGAGTCTGGATGGGCAGAAGTCTCTTCGGACAGGAGAACCGATGCACTGCCCACGCACATTACCCGTTGGGGCTTCTCCGGGATACAGGGAGATGAACCTTCAGTAGGGACTTCAAGGTTGGGGTCAGGAGGTCTCAGGGAGGACAGACCCTGGCGTGACGGCTTGCCTCTACGTCTAGCAAGTCTGGACTGCTTCTTGAGGTTGGGAGAAGTATTCCGGAAAGCGTAGTCACCCTGTGAGGATTCTGGGTGGGCAGTAGTCTCATTGGGCTGGAGGACTATTGCGCTACCCACACACATTACCCATCGGGGCTGCTCCGGGATATTGGGAAGTGAAGCTTCAGCAGGAGCCTCCGGGTTAGGATCATCGAAGACCATTAGAAAGGCCACCAGGAAGGCCATTAGGTCCAGGAGGATCGGATCCTGTGTTTCATATAGGGGGTTGATCCATTCCAAGGCATCACCCGCCAGGTAAGACATAATAAATGCCACCTTAACCCGATCGGTGGGAAAACATAAAGGGTAGAACTTGAAGTGTAGCATGCATTGCTCCACAAATGCACGACTTTGTCTTGGATCCCCATAGTAACGTAGCGGATCCGCAGGAACGAGAGCAGATAGATCCATCTGGACGGGTGCGTAATTCGCCTGGAACTCAGCTAAGAAAAAAAAGAAAAAATTATTTATTTATTTTAATGCATGTATTCGCTGGAAAACTTCTCAGAGAGCGAAGGCCGTGGGGCTCAACGGGAAACATGGCCTGAGCATGCTGTAATGCACACGCCCGGGCTGAGCGGCGTGTGCGTGTGATTGTAGTGATTCCACTGGACCGTGCCGGAGAGTGAATGCCTGGAGGGGCGTAACTAGGTATTCACCCGATCCGAACAGGGTCGCACGACGGCATACGACGCCAGTGCACCAAGGAGGAACCGAGCAGAGGGACCAGGTGCTACTCCAGGACAGACCCCGGACACGGCTGTTGACCCACACAGGGGAATACAGGAACAGACTGGTAGGCTGGCACACAGACTGGTGGGTATAGGCAGGCACGACTGGTATGCAGGCAGGCGGGTATGCAGGCAGGGGGGTACAGGCAAGCACAGATAGAGTGCAGACAGGAAGGCACTAGCAGGTAGGAACACAGGCGGGATAGGACCCAGTACACACAGGGACTCAGGAACAATACAGGCAGAGGGGTACAGGCAAGCACAGCTAGAGTGCAAACAGGGAGGCACTAGCAGGTAGGGACACTGGCGGGATAGGACCCAGTACACACTGGGACTCAGGAACAGAACCACAGATGTGGCGGACAAACACAGCAGAGTGAGGCCGCCCAGAGAGGTGAGCGAGAACAGGGCAGGACAAGGCCGCCTGGAGCGGTGAGCAAGAGTAGAGCAGGACAAGGCCGCCAGGAGCGGTGAACAAAGGGTCACAGCTGAGCGAGACTGCCGGAGCAGTGAGCAAGAGTAAAACAGGTCGAGGCCGCCTGGAGCGGTGAGCAAGAGTAAAGCAGGACAAGGCCGCCAGGAGCGGTGAGCAAGAGTGGAGCAAGACTGCCGGAGCAGTGAGCAAGGCTAGAACCGCCGGAGCTGTGAGCAAAGGAGACAGAGCTGAGCGAGACTGCCGGAGCTGTGAGCAAGAGTAAAGCAGGACTGCCGGAGCAGTGAGCAAAAGGGTCAGAGCGGAGCAAGGCTGCCAGAGCAGCGAGCAAAAGGAGTCAGAGCAGGCTAGAACCGCCGGAGCGGTGAGCAAAGGAGTCAGAGCAGGCTAGAACCGCCGGAGCGGTGAGCAAAGGAGTCAGAGCAGGCTAGAACCGCCAGAGCGGTGAGTAAGGCAGAGCAGGGGGGGGACAGAGCTCTGTTCACACGGAACAGACAGGAAGGGTAAGGCAGAGCCAGATACCCACAGGGTACTTGCAGTGAAGTAGTGAGTGGACCACAAACTCACAAACAGGAGTACAGAGACAACAAGCAGGAGTTAGGTACGAGTTCAGACTCTGCAGAAAAAGGAAGGGAACGGACATAGAGGCAAAACAGGCAAAGGATAGGAGAGAGTTCAGACTGGAACTGAGTGTACGGAGGAGACCGACACTGCAGCGGGATACAGGAGCGGGTCTGGGAATAAGGCCCCAAGAGAGGCGGGACGAACAGGCAAGGAGCGTGTTCAGACAGGACAGACAAGATACAGGAGCGGGTCTGGGTAATCGGCCCCCAGAGAGGCGGGACGAACAGGCAAGGAGCGTGTTCAGACAGGACAGACAAGATACTGGAGCGGGTCTGGGAAATCGGCCCCCAGAGAGGCGGGATGAACAGGCAAGGAGCGTGTTCAGACAGGCCTGGAAATACAGCCTCCAGGATAGGCAGACAAGAGAACACAGAACGGGACCTGGCACCTTCAGAGTGCAAGCACACACTGAATGAAACACTATGCTCAGGCAGGGATTGATTGGAGCAGCTGAGCTATATACCAGGTGACAGACAGCAATAGGCTGAGGACGCACAAGGGGTGTGACCCACAGCAGGTACAAAAAGCAGGAAGTGATCGGGCGCCGCCCTTAAGCAGCAGAAACAGACACAAACAGACAGCATGGAGGGAAGCCAGAGAGACATTCTGGACTGGAGATCAAGTGCGCGCTCTTGCACAGTGGGAGATGGACCACCATGCAAGGACGCCGCCAGGTATGTTACAGTACCCCCCCCCCCCCCTTACGCCCCCTCTTCTTCAGGCCTGCCAGAATCTTCCGCAGGGAATTCGAGGACCAGTCGTTCACTTCAAGGAGATCACTTCCACTGTCCACAGGAAAAACTGATCTCATCTGGTTAGCTAGGATGCTACCTCCTATCCAGCCATCCTCAGCAACAGACGAAACGGGTGGAGTACCAGTAACAGCACACAAGGAAGTCTCTCTCCACATATTTTCAGGTGGCACCCCAGAGGGTACAGGAGACAACTGGAAGTCCTTCACCGGGTTGGAGGGGGACAGAGACTTGGGGGTAATCTCTGCTTCGAGGTACATCTTGTCAAGCTCACAGGAAGAAATAGACGGGTTATCAGGTACATAATGAGGAATAGTCAATGTCTCTTTGTTATCTGGTGGTACCCCGGAGAATTCAGGAAACAACTGGAGGTCCTCCGCCGGGTCAGAAGAGTGCAGAGGCTCAGAGAAAACATCTGCTTCAGAGTACACTAGGTCAGACTCACTGGAGGAAGCAGGTGAGGTATCGGGTACCGAGTATAGGAAAGTCTCTGTCCATTCACCACCAGGTGGCACCCCAAAGGGTTCTGGAGACAACTGGAGGTCCTCCGCCTGGTCAGAGGAGTGTAGAGACTCATGGGTAACCTCTGCTTCAGAGTACACAAGGTCGGACTCACTGGACGAAGCCACCGAGGTATCAGATCCAGGATATAGGAAAGTCTCTGTCCATTCACCAGCAGGTGGCACCCCGAAGGGTTCTGGAGACAACTGGAGGTCCTCCTCCTGGTCAGAGGGGTGTAGAGACTCGGGAGTAACCTCTGCTTCGGAGTACACTAGGTTGGACTCACTAGACGAAGCGAGCGAGGTATCAGGTACAGAGTATAGGAGAGTCTCTGTCCTTTCGCTACCAGGTAGCACCCCGTAGGGTTCTGGAGACAACTGGAGGTCCTCCGCCTGGTCGGAGGGGTGTAGAGACTCGGGAGTAACCTCTGCTTCGGAGTACACTAGGTTGGACTCACTGGACGAAGCGAGCGAGGTATCAGGTACAGAGTATAGGAGAGTCTCTGTCCTTTCGCTACCAGGTAGCACCCCGAAGGGTTCTGGAGACAACTGGAGGTCCTCCGCCTGGTCGGAGGGGTGTAGAGACTCGGAGGTAACTACCACTTTGGGGTACCCATTGTCAGGCTCACAGGACGAAGCGGACAAAGTATCGAGTACCGAGTGTAGAGAAGTCTCTCTCCATTTGTCATCGAGTGGTATCCCGGAGGATTCAGGAGGCAACAGGGGGTCCTCCGCCAGGTAGTAGAGGTGCACAGACTCTGAGGTAACCACAGCTTTGGAGCATCTTTGGACATGCACACCGGTTAAAGTGGGTGAAGCATCTGATGCCGGGTGCAGGAAGTTCACCTGTGTGGAGTCTGGATGGGCAGAAGTCTCTTCGGACAGGAGAACCGATGCACTGCCCACGCACATTACCCGTTGGGGCTTCTCCGGGATACAGGGAGATGAACCTTCAGTAGGGACTTCAAGGTTGGGGTCAGGAGGTCTCAGGGAGGACAGACCCTGGCGTGACGGCTTGCCTCTACGTCTAGCAAGTCTGGACTGCTTCTTGAGGTTGGGAGAAGTATTCCGGAAAGCGTAGTCACCCTGTGAGGATTCTGGGTGGGCAGTAGTCTCATTGGGCTGGAGGACTATTGCGCTACCCACACACATTACCCATCGGGGCTGCTCCGGGATATTGGGAAGTGAAGCTTCAGCAGGAGCCTCCGGGTTAGGATCATCGAAGACCATTAGAAAGGCCACCAGGAAGGCCATTAGGTCCAGGAGGATCGGATCCTGTGTTTCATATAGGGGGTTGATCCATTCCAAGGCATCACCCGCCAGGTAAGACATAATAAATGCCACCTTAACCCGATCGGTGGGAAAACATAAAGGGTAGAACTTGAAGTGTAGCATGCATTGCTCCACAAATGCACGACTTTGTCTTGGATCCCCATAGTAACGTAGCGGATCCGCAGGAACGAGAGCAGATAGATCCATCTGGACGGGTGCGTAATTCGCCTGGAACTCAGCTAAGAAAAAAAAGAAAAAATTATTTATTTATTTTAATGCATGTATTCGCTGGAAAACTTCTCAGAGAGCGAAGGCCGTGGGGCTCAACGGGAAACATGGCCTGAGCATGCTGTAATGCACACGCCCGGGCTGAGCGGCGTGTGCGTGTGATTGTAGTGATTCCACTGGACCGTGCCGGAGAGTGAATGCCTGGAGGGGCGTAACTAGGTATTCACCCGATCCGAACAGGGTCGCACGACGGCATACGACGCCAGTGCACCAAGGAGGAACCGAGCAGAGGGACCAGGTGCTACTCCAGGACAGACCCCGGACACGGCTGTTGACCCACACAGGGGAATACAGGAACAGACTGGTAGGCTGGCACACAGACTGGTGGGTATAGGCAGGCACGACTGGTATGCAGGCAGGCGGGTATGCAGGCAGGGGGGTACAGGCAAGCACAGATAGAGTGCAGACGAGAAGGCACTAGCAGGTAGGAACACAGGCGGGATAGGACCCAGTACACACAGGGACTCAGGAACAATACAGGCAGAGGGGTACAGGCAAGCACAGCTAGAGTGCAAACAGGGAGGCACTAGCAGGTAGGGACACTGGCGGGATAGGACCCAGTACACACTGGGACTCAGGAACAGAACCACAGATGTGGCGGACAAACACAGCAGAGTGAGGCCGCCCAGAGAGGTGAGCAAGAACAGGGCAGGACAAGGCCGCCTGGAGCGGTGAGCAAGAGTAGAGCAGGACAATGCCGCCAGGAGCGGTGAACAAAGGGTCAGAGCTGAGCGAGACTGCCGGAGCAGTGAGCAAGAGTAAAGCAGGTCGAGGCCGCCTGAAGCGGTGAGCAATAGTAAAGCAGGACAAGGCCGCCAGGAGCGGAGAGCAAAGGGTCAGAGCTGAGCGAGACTGCCGGAGCAGTGAGCAAGAGTAAAGCAGGACGAGGCCGCCTGGAGCGGTGAGCAAGAGTGGAGCAGGACAAGGCCGCCAGGAGCGGTGAGCAAGAGTGGAGCAAGACTGCCGGAGCAGTGAGCAAGGCTAGAACCGCCGGAGCGGTGAGCAAAGGAGACAGAGCTGAGCGAGACTGCTGGAGCAGTGAGCAAGAGTAAAGCAGGACTGCCGGAGCAGTGAGCAAAAGGGTCAGAGCGGAGCAAGGCTGCCAGAGCAGCGAGCAAAATGAGTCAGAGCAGGCTAGAACCGCCGGAGCGGTGAGCAAAGGAGTCAGAGCAGGCTAGAACCGCCGGAGCGGTGAGCAAAGGAGTCAGAGCAGGCTAGAACCGCCAGAGCGGTGAGTAAGGCAGAGCAGGGGGGGACAGAGCTCTGTTCACACGGAACAGACAGGAAGGGTAAGGCAGAGCCAGATACCCACAGGGTACTTGCAGTGAAGTAGCGAGTGGACCACAAACTCACAAACAGGAGTACAGAGACAACAAGCAGGAGTTAGGTACGAGTTCAGACTCTGCAGAAAAAGGAAGGGAACGGACATAGAGGCAAAACAGGCAAAGGATAGGAGAGAGTTCAGACTGGAACTGAGTGTACAGAGGAGACCGACACTGCAGCGGGATACAGGAGCGGGTCTGGGAATACGGACCCCAGAGAGGCGGGACGAACAGGCAAGGAGCGTGTTCAGACAGGACAGACAAGATACAGGAGCGGGTCTGGGTAATCGGCCCCCAGAGAGGCGGGACGAACAGGCAAGGAGCGTGTTCAGACAGGACAGACAAGATACTGGAGCGGGTCTGGGAAATCGGCCCCCAGAGAGGCGGGACAAACAGGCAAGGAGCGTGTTCAGACAGGCCTGGAAATACAGCCTCCAGGATAGGCAGACAAGAGAACACAGAACGGGACCTGGCACCTTCAGAGTGCAAGCACACACTGAATGAAACACTATGCTCTGGCAGGGATTGATTGGAGCAGCTGAGCTATATACCAGGTGACAGACAGCAATAGGCTGAATACGCACAAGGGGTGTGACCCACAGCAGGTACAAAAAGCAGGAACTGATCGGGCGCCGCCCTTAAGCAGCAGAAACAGACACAAACAGACAGCATGGAGGGAAGCCAGAGAGACATTCTGGACTGGAGATCAAGTGCGCGCTCTTGCACAGTGGGAGATGGACCACCATGCAAGGACGCCGCCAGGTATGTTACAAAGTGTCAATATCACTTAAATTGTCCATTGCAAGCCAAAACACACGTTAATAGATACATACATATGAAAATACACAATCTAATACCCCAGGGGTAACTACACTGTCAGAGTTTCCTTCTTACTTTCTGTATCTGACAGGGCTCTGACCTTTGGTACTATGTGTGGACCTGCGTGGTACTGGGATACGTGAGGCAATAGTATTCGCACAACCTCCCATTCTGTCTGTACTAGGTGTGGAGGGGCTACAAGACTGCATTGACCTCTCTACAGGACTGGCAAGTATACCATTAGCTGGGCCTTCTTGCTCTGCTCCAACCGGGGATTCTTCTTCCGGGGATTCTGCTTGAGCAGGCTTTTCTGAAGCACTTACAGGTTCTTCTTGCTGTGGATAGAAGGTGATTACAGACAGGTATGATTACTGCTCCTCCTAGTTGGGGCCAATCTGCCAGGAAATCTCCTAATTCAGGATGGAGTACTGCTTCTTTAGGCTCCTCCGGTATGGTGAGAGGCACTTCTTCTTGGGGCTTTAGCAGACCTGGACACAACTTCAGATGGTCCCTGGATACTGTTGCAGTCATTCTTCCTCCGTCTCTACTAATTAGACAGGTCTTCCTGTTATCAAATCTTGACTGTAACACAGTGTAGGGTTCCCTCTCCCACTGGTCATCAACTTTGTGGTTCCTCCTTTTCCTTTTTAATACCACTTCTCCTGGTGTAAAGGGTGCTGCGGGCGCACTTTTGTTGTGGTGGGCCTCCTGTTTGTCCCTCACCCGAGTGAGACTGTCTTCGACACAGGCCTGTACTCTTCTGTACTGCTCCAGTCTGGTCATGTTCCAGTCCTCAGTGGTCACATCTGCTTCCGGTTCTACAACACCAAGCTCCAGGTCCATGGGCAACTTCCCAGGTCTTGCTCGCATGAGATATGCCGGAGCGCAATTGGTGGAAATAACTGGTATGTGATTGTACAGATCTACTAGGTCAGGTAGTAGGTCTGGCCACTGGTATCTCTCCTCTAGTGGTATGGTCTTCAGCAGGTCGATGATGATGTTATTCATCTTTTCACAGAGACCGTTAGTTTGGAGGTAGTACGGTGTAGTCCTGATCTTTTTACACCCGTACAAATGGCAGAATTCTTTGAACAACTCAGCCTCGAAGGCCGGGCCTTGGTCCGTCAGCACCTGCTCAGGGTATCCATGGGGTCTGCAGAAACACACCTGGAATGTTTTTGCTGCTGTCTCTGCCGTCAGGTCCTTGACGGGGGCGACCACCAGGAACCTGGAGTAGTGATCGACCATGGTCAGAGCATAGGAGTACCCTGACCTGCTGGGTGACAACTTGACATGGTCCAGGGCCACGATCTCCAGGGCTTGAGTCGTCTTGATGGGTTGAAAGGGAGCCTTCTGGCTTCTGTAGTCTTTTCTTCTGAGGCTACAGGGTCCACAGTTTCGGCACCACCGCTCGATGGACCTGCGCATTCCTACCCAGTAGAATCGACACTTCAGCAGGGTCTCTAACTTTTTCCAGCCAAAGTGTCCTGCCTGATCGTGGTAGGCTTCCAATACCATCTGGATGTCTGTCTTGGGTACCACTATCTGCCATACCATCTCATGGGTCTTTGGATTGATGTACCTCTGGCACAGCTTCTCACGGTAGATAAACAGCCGGCTTCTCTCGTTCCACAGCTGCTTGGCTTGCAGAGACTCTCCCTTCTCCAGGGAGGAACCTTCCTGGGTTATCAGTTCTTTAATACGGCTGACAACCGGGTCGCTGTCCTCGGTCTCCTTCCAGCTGTGGTGAGGCAGGGGGTTTAACGTCTTCCCACGCTGCCTCATGGAGGCTCGTTGCTCGTGGATCACCCCATTCCGGTGAAAGGCAGGTAGCACAATCTTCTCCAGGTCATCCACTTCTTCTACCATGTCTGACTGGTGAGGCATCCTGGAAAGGGCATCAGCGTTGGCGTTCTTGCGGCCCTTCCAGTATTTAATTGTGAATTGGTAGTTTGACAGCTGAGCCATCCATCGCTGCTCCATGGCTCCTAGCTTGACTGTTTCAAGGTGAGTCAAGGTGTTGTTGTCAGTGTCGGCAGTGAACTTGCTGGAGGCTAGGTAGCGCTTGAACCTTTCAGTGATGGCCCAGACCAAGGCCAGGAACTCCAACTTGAAGCTGCTATAGTTCTCTGGGTTCCGCTCGGTCGGGCGGAGCTTCCTGCCTGCGTATGCGATCACTTTCTCTTGGCCATTCTGCTTCTGACTTAGGACAGCTCCCAGACCTTCGTTGCTGGCATCAGTATACAGCAGGAACGGTTGAATGTAGTCAGTCTAGGCCAGGATCTCTTTGCCTGTTAGGATCTCCTTCATCTCCTTCAATGACTCGGCTTGCTCCTTACCCCAGTGTAACGGGGGGTTCCTGCCTTTGGGGACTGTCCTACCAGGATGTCTTGCGGAGGGGCTGCTTTTTTAGTGTAGTCTTTTACAAACCTCCGGTAGTATCCTACTAGTCCCAGGAACTGACGCACCTCCTTGAGGTCCTTCGGCTCTGGCCACTTCTGGATGGCAGTGACCTTTTCCGTGTCTGGTGCTATTCCCTCCGGACTGACAATATGCCCCAGGTACTGTACCTTTCTCTTGAGCAGGTGGCACTTTGAGGGCTTCAGCTTCATCCCGTACCGGGACAGTGACTCAGATACCTCCGCCAGGTGCTTCAAGTGGTCCTCATACGTCTTGGAGTACACTATCACGTCATCCAGGTATAGTAACACAGTCTCAAAGTTGCGGTGTCCCAGGCAGCACTCCATCAATCTCTGGAACGTTCCAGGGGCATTGCAGATTCCCAAAGGCATACTGTTGAACTCGCAGAGTCCCATCGGGGTGGTGAAGGCCGTCTTCTCCCGATTCTCCTCAGCCACAGCTACTTGCCAGTACCCACTAGTGAGGTCAAGGGTGGAATAGTAATTTGCAGACTTCAAGGCAGCCAGGAACTCCTCTATTCGTGGTAAAGGGTATGCATCTTTATGTATAATGCGATTTACTTGTCTGTAATCCACACACATTCTCATACTTCCGTCCCTTTTCCTGACTAAAACTAGGGGAGCTGCCCAGGGACTACAACTATCCCTTACTACCCCTGCCTTCTTCATGTCGTGCAGCATCTCCTTGGCTTTCTGGTAGTGTGCTGGTGGTATCGGCCTGTAACCTTCTTTGATGGGTGGATGGTCACCTGTGGAAATACGGTGTTGGACTCCTTAATCCTCCCAATGTCAAGTGGGTGCTTGCTGAATACCTGTGCGTATTCCTGAACCTCCCGGTGTACCCCCTGTGTCTGGTGGGCAGGAGTGGTGTGTGTCCCAACATGGATCTGCTGACACCAATCCTCCACCTGGGTTGCCGGGTCATTATCCTCCACCTGGTCTGGGGAGATCAAGGCCGTTAGAATGGAGTTGTTATTTACAGCATGTAAATTGGCAACAGTGGCATAGCGTGGTAATCTGACATCATCTTCCCCCTGGTAGCTCTGTCCTTTAAGACCTATTGCTGCTCTACACCAGATAAGCATTTCGCTCATTGGGGGAATCACAATGGGTATGGGGTCTGTTACCCGCACATTACCAATCTCACCACCGGATAACTTTACTTGCTGCTGGTACATCAGGGCTTGGATCTCCTTCTGGATCGCTCTTCTCTGCCCCGGTCTGGCGGCGTTAGCAAGCTGTTGGAGCAAAAACACCACTTCCTCCAAACAGTTACCAACAATGTTAGTGCCTAGTACCATATTCAGTCCTGAGTCATCAGAGACAGTCTCTGCTACCATGAGCCCCTGGTCCTTCAGCTCCACTCTCCCCACCTTTACCGTCACCTCCTTAACCCCGAATAGGTTAAGATGGAGACCGTTGGAGGCATATACTGAAAAGTCTGGGTTCGGGGGTTGGAGACTGTCCATGGACCAGTATCTCTTATAAAGGACATCAGGCATAATTGTTACCTGAGATCCAGTGTCCAGCAGAGCAGGTATTGCAATGCCGTCCAGGATTACGGACAGGAAAGGTCTTCCTCCCACGTACCTGCTGTGCCAGTCTGAGGGGCCTGCTGAGTCTATTCCTGGGTGTTGGCCCTCAGACCCAGGGTTTTCTCGTTTAAAGGACAGCTCTGGATGGTGTGACCTGACTTGCGGCAGCAGTAGCAGACAGGGTCCCTTGGTGGACGGCGTTGGTTGCTGATCCTCCCAGGGGGTGGCGTTGTCCTCTTCTTCCTTCTCATTCAGGGGACATCCCCAGGGCTGTCGGCTAACAGGATCGTTCCTTCCTCCTCAGGCTCCGTCCTCAGCTTCAGTGTACTCAGCACAGTGGTCAGGGTTTTGCTCAACTGATGCACTTCAGAGCGCAGGCTGTGCAGTTCACTAGGGGACGTTGCTTGCACTTTGGCTTCAGCAGCCACCGGGGAAAAGGTGGATGATGCAGGTTCTGGGGTGGCCCCACCCTGGTAACATTGGATGGCAGTTGTTTCCAGGGGCTGCAGTCCTTTTATAGCCATGTCCTTAACGGTGTCAAAGGTGGCATCTGGATGTTCCAGGGACCACCAACTCACAGTCCTGCTCTCCTCTTGGGACCTCAGTCGCCGGATAAACTGTTCTTTTAGCATTTTATTTTCATCATTGATGCTGGTTGGACTAACCTGTTTCATAGCTCGCAGAGCCCCTTGTAAACGCTAGGCATAGTCCCGAACACTGTCCGGTTGCTGAGAGCAGTTGTAGAACCTCATCCGGAGGTCTGTCTCAGTACGATTCTCAAAGACAGTCTGTAACTTTTAAAAGATTGCGGACACCGACTCCTGGTCTGCAGCCGACCAGGTTTCTACTTCTCGCTCCGCAGCTCCAGTCAATTGTCCTAATACAACAGCGGCTCTTTGCTTGCCTGTCATAGAGTACATGTCCAGTATACCGCATTTACCTTTTGAATCCAGATAGGGCATCTGGTTTGCTGCTGTACTGGGGGAGCCACTTTGCTCCAGGTATGTATGGTAGGGCCATGGGTATGACAGGGGTTACAGGCCCTGCTGATGAGCTGCTGCTTCGGCCTGCTCGGCGCCGAGCTCGGGTTGAACATCAGGGCGGTTAACCGGTGCCCTGGCGTTGTGCTGTTCCTTGGACATTCTGTCGCCCCCCTAGCGAACCGTGGCCTACCTTCTTTTCTTCCGGTAGGCCGCAGCTCTGCAGGTAACGGTCTTCTCCAGGACCTTGCGTCCTACGACAGAGTGCTCACCGGCGTTCCTTCCAGGACCCGGCGCTTCCTGGTTTGACGTCGAGGCGTGGGGCGTGTCCGGGGCTTCGCGCGCTTTAGCAGGTACGCCCCTCAGTTTCCCGCGGTTACGCCCTTCTTCTTGCTGGGCGGCCCAACAATGGCGGCAATCTTCGCCACAGTTAAATGCACAGTTTCTATTAAAGGCGCACAGTACCCGGTGGCAACGGGCACAACACTCCGTCGCTGCAGTGGGCATGGAATCCTGTTCGTGACGCCAGGAAAGAGATGATGAGCCCAGGGGATGGGGACAACTCGGCGCCCGGGCCTTGTTGTTTGGTTTTGGAGGATGTCGCGGTAGTCGGCTTCCGGGCCCGTACCCTGGGCCTCTCTTTTAAAAGGGTGGATAATTATGGGAAAGTTCGTGACGCCACTTGTGGTGTCTGGTGATGATCACCAGCGCTGCGGCAGCCCTCTGAGGCCGGTGTTAAGGCAGCTTGGGTGGTATAGCTCCCCACAGGTGGAGCTAGGCCTCAGGGCAGCATAGGAGGGGGGATGTAGGACAGGAAGACCCAGCCGGGCCTGAAGAAGGATAGGCAAAGACACAGTTCACTTCAGTACCTTTTACTGATGGAGGTTCAGGCACATTCCGAAGCACTGTAGGGTGAAGGGTGCATATCAGGATACTCCCCAGTGAGCGGGTATAGGGCCTCCTGTTTCTTGCCTTTGCGTAGTAAGTTTCTGAACTGCCTGGAGCTAGGCCTAACTTTGTCACTGTCCTGCATCAGCTGACTTTGAGGTAGGGCCTTCTCTTGGAGTACACGCTTCCAGCTTGTGGGGCCTCTGTGTCTCCTGGCTCTGATATGTATCAGCTCTTGGGTGATCCTGGGACCTGAAGTCTTCCAGGGGTCTCCAGTTGTCTCCATAGGGGGAATATACGGCCCTGTAGACGCGGACCCGGTGTCCGGTATACGTCTTCTGGGGTGAGCTTGCACAGCTCCTCTGCCCCCAATGCTACTCACTCCTCTAGCCTTCGGCTAGACCAGACTCTCTCACTGACTGCCTACTGTAGCTCCACCTTCCCTATTTATATCCCTAACGGGCTCCCTCTGGTGGTCTGAGGTGGATGCTTATGAGGGCCTCTTGTGGAGGAATCCGTTCATGCACCCTTCTAGGATCTGTGGTACCAAGCGCAGCTGGGCGCCACATCGGCTGATGAGAGACTACTACTCCCAATTAGTGTTGAGCCACCCCCGTAGTGTTTGAGTTCGGTTCGGTTCGTCGAACACCCGTGTGTTCGCCGAACTGTTCGTCGAACTGTTCGTCGAACACCTTCGAACACCGTTAAAACCAATGGCAGGCAAACAAAAACACATAGAAACACATAGAAAACACCTTCAAAGGTGTCCAAAAGCTGACAAACTGCTCAGAAGACACAACTAACACATGGAAAAGTGACAAGTATATATAGTCATGCGAAAAGAAAAGAGGTGGAGGAGTAAAAGGAGGGGGAGACACAGATATAGGCATGTGATGCCCTTCTAAAATCCAAAAAGTGAGAAGCCGACACGTTCAGTCCGCTCCTGCCCATACCACCTCCGTGTCGCCGGGTTTGTGCCAGAGCCGCGGTGAACCCTGACGGCCAGCCCCCCTCTCCCAATACTGGTGCCTGTCCGCTGGTGGGTCGAGCGAGCCCCCCTGTGGTGGAGGCAGCTCTAAGCTTTTTAATTTAAATTGTCTCTCTAATTTGAATGAATACACTTTAAATCCATTTACAAGGATCTATTGGAGGGCAAGTCTCATGCCAGCAGCCGCGTAATTCCAGCTCCAGTAGCGTCCACTAAAGCTGCTGCAGTTAAAAAGCTTTTATAAGGATCGAGCTCGGCTGTCCACCGCAAGACATCCTACTGCCAGTCCCAGCCCCTATGCCTTGGGGTGCCTCCTGATGCTCTTCACTGAGTATCCCGTGGTCCCGAAGCATTTCCTTTGAAAAAATTAAGTGTCCAAACTACAGGTGGTGTAGCTTGCTTAACAGCCGGGATAATCCGCTGACTAGCAGACACTGCTACTAGGCACAAAGTATTTCCTGGGCTAGATGCAGTTAAAAATTTGTAATTAGATACTCTCGTTGGATGCTGAGAAAGCATTCCATAGAGTCTCCTGGCACGCCATATATGATTCTCTTAAAAAGCTTGGGGTAGGGGTCTAGGAGACCTTTTTATAGCCAAAATCACGGCCCTGTATCACAATACGCCACCTAGGCTGAAGATAAATGGAACTGTAGCACCCTGAGGGCTCGGTTGCTACAGAGGTATTGCACCTCACCCAGAGGTGTGATATCTCACTCTCAGGTAAGGATGGAGTGTGGATCAGGACCCGACACCTGCATGCATTACACCACATTGCCGTGGGGCAGGGCGACCAATATGCCTCTGAGATGGGCACGACAGTCCCTGTCCCTGGCTGGAGTGGGGGGAGGGAAAACTGAGGAAGGGGAACCCTGTAGTGCAGGAGCAGGGAGGAAGCAGTTCCTAGGTGCATTGAGAAGGGAGTATAAAAGGTGGGCACCATCTTAGTTCAGTGCAGAGAAGTCTGAGCAGAAGTGGGAGGGAGCAGGGGCTCTGCATGAGCTCTGCTCCGGAGGCGGGCCTAGTAACAGAGGCCCAGGCCTGGAAGAGGGAGAAGGAAGGAAGAGGAGCGGAGAAGGCTCCAGGAACGAGGAATGAAGGGATCCCAGGGGTGCGGACGGGCGAGTCGCCACCGCACGCCCAAATCCACCTGCATGGAGGGGTCAGGCCAAAGGGGGAGACCGGTCCCCGAAACTAGTGGAGGCAGGAAACGACCCTCAGCTAGAAACCGGAGGCTGTGACATTTTATGTGGCGCAGCCCCTCGCTACACCCGCTAGGAAGGCACCACATAGGGTCAGGGAAACTGGCGCCAAGTTTACCAAGAGGAGGCCCGAGGCAGCCGGACAGAAGGGTTGGTAAGAAAGGCCAGACAAAGGACACACAAAGGGGGTCCTGTGAAGCGCTCCAAAGTTATCTGGGAGTTGTCTGAACCCCTCACCTGGTGAGCACAGTACAACGTGGGCAGCCGTTACCTGCAGACGTGGTCTGGATAATAAGAACTGTGAGTAAAGGCCCTGGACTGCATCACTGACTCCGTGTCATTACTGCTGCTGCACTGCACCATCACCCCCATCCTCCGCATACACTGCCCTGAGGCTATACTCCTCCCTTGGGGAGTTATGCTACGCTCTGCTGCACCCACAACACCAGCCTCAGCGGTCTGCCCTTCAGCGGCAGTTCACTCTGACCGCAATCCATGGCGTAGTCGGACATTTAAACATCAAAACCACATAAATAGTACCGCCACTGGTTTGACCACCCTGAGCCACGGAACCGGGTCGCCGCCACGAAGACTACAACCACCAGCATCCACCAAAAAGGGTCCGGCTCCGGGTGTCCCAAAGCCCAGGGGGTTCATCAGAACATTTTCATCACCTTTCACCAATGGGACAAGGCAGGGATGTCCTCTGTCCCCTCTCTTATACATCCTAGTTATGGAGCACCTGCTCTCATCAATTCGCCATAACCCCAATATTAGGTGGATTGAGGTGGGAGGCACCGAGTACAAGTGCTCTCTATTTGCTGATGATGTCCTAGTATATATCACTCAATCACATATATCCATCCATGCTGTTATGGCTGAAATAGATCACTTTGTTACATGGTCAAATTTTAAAATCAATGCAGCGAAGTCTGAGGCCCTCGATGTCTCCCTCCCCAAATCTATATAGGATTCCATCCAGTCCAACTTTCCCTTTGCCTGGCCCTCACAGGGTATCAAATACTTAGGAATTCCTATTCATAGAGACCTCTCCCATCTATGTTATCTTAATTTTGGGCCCTTTATTGAACAACTCCATACAGACCACGGTTGGCAAGTTAGAACTGTAAGATTCACTACGTGAACCACTGGTGTTTTGTGGAAAAGCACATGTACACTGTGTTCCAAATTATTATGCAAAAAGTGTTTAGGAGTGATAAGGGAAGAATTTGTTTGTTTGTCAGTTAAACTCATTGATGGTGATGTGTGTCAGGGCTCTTTATATCACTGTAAGCAATTGCAGACACCTGTGCTAATTAGTTTGGCTGGTGTGTCCAATGAAAGGTAAGACTACTTAAGAAGGCTGTCTCACATTATTAAGCAGCCTACATTTTCTGCCAAAATGGGAAAGAAAAAGGATGTGTCGGCTGCTGAGAAGCAACAAATTGTGGAGTGTTTAGGTCAAGGCATGACTACAATCAACATTGTGCGATGATCAGGATGAAGTGTCTTGGCAATCAAGAAGTATGTAGCTGATTCACAGTACACACGTGTGCATGCTGATAAGGGCAAATTGAGGACTCTTTCCTACAGGCAATTACGTCAGGTTAAAAGAGCAGCGGCAAAAAAGCCTCGTCATAGCAGCAGACAAGTTTTTGAAGCTGCTGGTGCCTCCAACGTCCCCCGAACAACAAGATGCAGGGTCCTTCAGAGGTTTGCAGCTGTGCATACGCCATCCTGTCGACCTCCTCTATCCACTTCACACAAGCAGAAACGGCTCCAGTGGGCCAAACATTACATGAAGACTGATTTCAAAACTGTTTTGTTCACGGATGAGTGCCGTGCAGCGCTCGATGGTCCAGATGGATGGAGTGGAGGATGGCTGGTTGATGGACACCCCACGCAAACACGGCTACAGCGCCAACAAGGAGGAGGTGGAGTAATGTTTTGGGCTGGAATCATGGGGAGAGAGATTGTCGGCCCCTTTAGGATCCCTGAAGGCGCTAAAGATGAACTCCATAATGTATGTGGATTTTCTCAAACAGCACTTCCTGCCATGGCTCAAGAAGAAGAACCGTGTATTTCACAGCAAGATCATTTTTTTGCATGATAATGCACCATCTCATGCTGCACATAAAACATCTGCATCTCTGGAAGATATGGGCATAAAAGGGGACCAACTTATTGGGTGATCCCCATGCTCCCCTGACCTCTACCCCATTCAGAACCTCTGGAGCATCATCAAAAGGAGTGTCTATGATGGCGGGAGGCAGTTCACATCTAAGCAACAGCTCTGGGAGGGTATTCTGTCCTCATGCAAAACAATTGAAGCAGAAACCATCCAAAACCTGACAAATTCAATGGACGAGAGAGTTCAGAAGCTCCTTTCGAACAAGGGGTCCTATGTGAAAATGTAACATCACCTAGAATAAAGTTTTGAGTTGAAAACTGTTTGATTTCAGTTTCTAATAACATGCTAATGCTTATAATTTCAAAAATGACCATTTTTTTGGTCTTTATTAAAATGAAAAGGTTGATCGAAAAGTTTGGGGGATCTAAGAGTGTGGCAACCCAGTAGTCATGATTACTTCGAATTCTGACAATATGAGGGTCATGTTGCAGGTAGTGCAGCAAGAAGGCACTTATGTGTCTTGCGCATCTCGGAGCCCCAAAATTATTTTCCGGGCTAGATGCAGCTAAAAATTATTATTAATTTTAAATCTGGTGGAGCTTAGTATAAATGGCCTAATAGTATCAGTGCTGCACACTGCTACAAAGCCCAAATTATTTTCCAGTCAAGATACAGATAAACATGATTAGTAATTTTAAATCTGGTGGAGCTTATTATAGATGGCCTAATAGAATCAGTGCTGCACACTGCTACAAAGCCCAAATTATTTTCCAGCCAAGATACAGATAAACATGATTAGTAATTTGAAAGCTTAAAACGGTTGGTAGGGTGATTTTAACCAATCTTCAAGCTTTTACTCTCCCCAGGGTGACACAGGGGTAGAAAAGTCATTTCGTATCCATGATTTGTTCATCTTTATGAACGTGAGTCTGTCTACATTATCAGTGGAGAGCCGCGTGCGCTTATCTGTCAGCACACCACCAGCAGCGCTGAACACACGTTCAGACAGAACGCTGGCTGCGGGGCATGACAAGATCTCCAAGGCATAAGTGGCTAGCTCCGGCCATTTATCCAGATTGGAAGCCCAAAAAGAGCAAGGGTCCAGTGACACAGTCATGGCTTCAATGTTTACTTGGAGATACTCCTGTACCATCGTCTCTAGGCATTGACTATGTGTCAGACTTCTTGTCTCCTGTGGCCTTGCAAAGGATGGGCTAAAAAAGTGGTGAAATGATTCCGCAAAATTGGTGTTACCAGCAGATACTGTGGTTCTGCTACGGTTTGAGTGCTGAACACTTGACGGTCCCACGGTTGGCAAGTTGGAACTGTGAGATTCACTACGTGCACCACTGGTGTTTTGTGGAAAAGCACATGTAAGATTCTGCAACAGTCTCTGCTGATACTCCTGCATGCGTGCATCCCTTTCTATGGCAGAAATAATTTCTGTAAATTTACTTTTGTACCGGGGATCTAACAGTGTGGCAACCCAGTAGTCAGGATTATTTCTAATTCTCACAATTCGAGGGTCATGTTGCAGGTAGTGCAGCAAGAAGGCACTCATGTGTGTTGCGCATCCAGGAGCACCAAGTCCCTGTTGTGTTGGTGGCGAGGTAACAATCATGCTTCCTTCCTCTGTCCTCTCCCCCCAACCTCGCACAACAGAAATGTGATCAAGGTCTCCCTCATCTGATGAGTCTTCCATCAGTTCGTCCTCCACTTCTTCCCGGGCTCCTGCACCTTCCTCACTAGTTTGGCTGCTACCATGCGCCCTGGTAAAACCATCTCCCCCACCCTCACATGCCTGCCGCCTTGGTGCTGCCGACCGCCTGGACCTTGCAGATGTTAGCCCTTCTGCATACAACTCCTCCTCCTCTACTTCCTCCACCTCCTCTTGTGCCACCACCTGACTCCGAATTCTGTTTAACATGTGCTCCAGCATGTAAATCACCGGAATAGTCATGCTGATAATGGCATCGTCAGCACTAAACATCTTCGTCGCCATTTCAAAACTGTGCAGAAGGGTGCATAGGTCCCTGATCTGAGACCACTCCTCCAGCGTGATTTGCCCCACCTCTGGATCTCGTTGGCCCAGGCTATACGTCAGAACGCATTGCACCAGGGCTTGTCGGTGCTGCCACAGTCGCTGCAACATGTGCAGAGTTGAATTCCACCGGGTAGGCACATCGCATTTTAGCCGGTGAAGTGGCAGGCCCAACGACTTCTGTAGAGATGTAAGTCGCTGAGCTGCGGGATGCGAACGGCGGAAGTGAGCACACAGCGACCGTGCCCTCTGCAGAAGGCCATCTAGTCTGCGATAGTGGGCTAAAAATTGCTGGACAACCAGGTTCAACACGTGAGCCATACAAGGCACGTGTGTGACATTGCCCCGGCGAAGGGCCGCACCCAGGTTTGCAGCATTGTCGCACACGGCCTTCCCTGGTTTCAGGTCCAGTGGAGACAACCATTCATGAAATTGGTTCTCCAGAGCTGACCACAACTCCTCAGCTGTGTGACTCACATTTCCCAGACATTTCAAAGTAAAAACCGCCTGATGACGTTGAGCCCTACTGCCAGCATAGTAAGGAGGTGTGCAGGATCCCTTCTGCGCAGTTAGAAAGCTTGTGGCATGACCAGACAGGCTTTGGGTGCAGGTGGAAGACCGAGAGGAGGTTGAGGAGGCAGAAGCAGTGGAGGAACTTTGACATAAAGAGGATTGACGCACATCTCGTGGGGATGGCAAGACTTGGACAGCAGCCCCTTGTCCTGCTGTCACCATAGTTACCCAGTGCCCAGTCAGCGACATGTAACGCCCCTGTCCATGCCTACTCGTCCAAGTGTCTGTGGTGAAATGCACCCTGTCACACACAGAGTTTCTCAAAGAAGCGGTGATGTTGTGTGCGACATGCTGGTGGAGCGCAGGCACACCTTTCTTTGAGAAGTAGTGCCGACTGGGCATCTGGTACTGGGGCACTGCGACGGACATAAGGTCTCGAAAATCCTCTGTGTCCACCGGGCGGAAAGGCAGAATTTCTGTAGCCAAGAGCTTGCAGATGGTGAAATTCAACCTCTTTGCTTTCTCATGACTAGGAGGAAATGGTCTTTTACTTGTCCACATCTGAGGGACCGAGGGCTGGCTATTGTGCTTAGACGGGGTTGATAAGGGTGTCCCCGGCAAACTGCTGGTCTGTGAGGAAGATGCAGGCGGACATGTTAGGTTGTCTTGATCCAAAGGTGGTGCTATCGATGTCGGACAGCGCTCAACACCAGCTGGTGTTGCCACCTCCAAAGAAAATGATGACCTGCCAATCACGCTGGCTGTTGCGGGTAAAGAGGTGGCAAGTCTGCGCCCCAAAACAGGTGTGACTGCTGTCCCCCCAGTCACAGAGGATGAAGAGGCCGCGGATGCACAAGATAT
This sequence comes from Phyllobates terribilis, assembly GCF_046119375.1. Taxonomy (NCBI): domain Eukaryota; kingdom Metazoa; phylum Chordata; class Amphibia; order Anura; family Dendrobatidae; genus Phyllobates; species Phyllobates terribilis. Next base: position 29,418 of record NW_027363916.1, read on the forward strand.
GGCAGACGGTGGTTGGCCCGGCCGGCTAGGCCGCATTGTAGCACACTGAGCTTCCCACTGCAACTTATGCTTCATGTCCATGTGCCGGTTCATGCATGAAGTACTCAAACTATGTATTTTTTGGCCTCTACTTAGCTTTTGCTGACAAATGTTACAGATAACACGAGTTGGGTCATCTTTATCGATCTGAAAAAATGCCCAGGCTATGCAAGGCTTAGCACCCATGCGACCTGAAGAGCCACCACGACTTGTGGTGAGAGGCAGAGTTGTGTTTGAGGATGCAGTTGTTGACGTGCTTCCAGTACTACGTCTCTGTCCAGGAATGCGCAACCTGACCTCATCGTCACTAGCATCTTCCTCCACCTCCTCTGCTGACCTCATCTCTTGGCTGACTGTGGGTTGACAGTAAGTGGGATCTCCAACCTCATCATCATCACCCTGTGCGTTATCACACCCGTCGTCCTCAGAGCCAACCTGTTCCTGCCCTGACAAAAAACTAAAGTTGTCGCTCCAATCAGGTATTTGAGTCTCATCATCGTCTTCCTCATTGTCTCCACCAACAGGAGTTACAGTTTGGGAATGAGGGTCTACATTATGGTCAGAACCTTCTGCGTCTGGTCCTGGATCCGACTCATAAAGATTCTGGGCATCAGTGCAGATCATTTTCTCGTCTGGATTCACAGAAGCGCTGGAGTCGACCTCTGATTCCCAGGCTATAGTATGAGTAAACAGCTCTGCAGACTCAACCATCTGTTCTACCTCATACTCAGACGGGCAGCTGGAGATTTGGGAGCTGTGAGGAAGCAAGTGCGATTGGGGTGACACCTTTGAGGACTGGAGTATTTGTGATGTTGAAGTTGATGTGGAGGAGAGCCCACTTAAAGGAGCACTTGATATCCGTTGAAGCACCTGCTGTTTTTGTGCCTCATCTGGAATTTGTAGCGATTGGCGTGGCCGTAAGAAAGGGATCTTATCACATTGTCCGCTAAAAGAAGTAGACATTTTAGTTTGGCTGGAAGATGGTCTTTCTTCTGCAGATGTTACTGTTGCTTTAACACCTACCCCACGGACACAACCTTTTTTCCCCTTCCCAACACGCCTATTCCCCTTTCCACCAGCAGCAGGCCTTTTTCCACTCATTTTGGTGGTTAACTAATTCACAACTCTGGAGTTGTTTGCACAAAAAAACAATGGATGGGAACCGAGCAGAGCTGAGTGGCCAAACTGTGGTATTAGGCCAAAACTATTGGCTGGGTTAGATGCAGAAAAAAATTATATTCAATTTGCAACCTGATGGAGGTCAGTATAGATGGACTAATAGAACAAGTCCCACACACAGCTAGAGCCCAAATATTTTTTCAGAGGTAGATGCAGAAAAAAATTGTATTCAGTTTGCAACCTGATGGAGGTCAGTATAGATGGACTAATAGAACAAGTCCCACTCACAGCTAGAAGCCCAAATATTTTTTCAGAGGTAGATGCAGAAAAAAAATATATTAAGTTTGCAACCTGATGGAGGTCAGTATAGATGGACTAATAGAGAAAGTCCCACACACTGCTAGCAGGCCAAATATTTTTTCAGAGCTAGATGCAGACAAAAAATTATTTTGAATTTGCAACCTGATGGAGGTCAGTATAGGTGGAGTAATAGAACAAGTCCCACACACTGCTAGAAGGCCAAATATTTTTTCAGAGCTAGATGCAGAAAAAAATTATATTCAGTTTGCAACCTGATGGAGGTCAGTATAGATGGACTAATAGAACAAGTCCCACACACAGCTAGAAGCCCAAATATTTTTTTCAGAGGTAGATGCAGAAAAAAATTATATTCAGTTTGCAACCTGATGGAGGTCTGTATAGATGGATTAATAGAACAAGTCCCACACACAGCTAGAAGCCCAATATTTTTTCAGAGGTAGATGCAGATAAAAATTATTTTTAATTTGCAGCCTGATGGAGGTCAGTATAGATGGACTAATAGAGAAAGTCCCACACACTGATAGAAGGCCAAATATTTTTTCAGAGCTAGATGCAGACAAAAAAATATTTTGAATTTGCAACCTGATGGAGGTCAGTATAGATGGACTAATAGAGAAAGTCCCACACACTGCTAGAAGGCCAAATATTTTTTCAGAGCTAGATGCAGACAAAAATTATTTTTAATTTGCAACCTGATGGAGGTCAGTATAGATGGACTAATAGAGAAAGTCCCACACACTGCTAGAAGCCCAAATATTTTTTCAGAGGTAGATACAGATAAAAATTATTTTTAATTTGCAACCTGATGGAGGTCAGTATAGATGGACTAATAGAACAAGTCCCACACACTGCTAGAAGGCCAAATATTTTTTCAGAGCTAGATGCAGAAAAAAATTATATTCAGTTTGCAACCTGATGGAGGTCAGTATAGATGGACTAATAGAACAAGTCCCACACACTGCTAGAAGCCCAAATATTTTTTCAGAGCTAGATGCAGAAAAAAATTATATTCAATTTGCAACCTGATGGAGGTCAGTATAGATGGACTAATAGAATGATGCTATGCCCAAAAGATTTTACTTCACTAGGTGCAGTAAAAAAATTGGTATTCTATACACAGGTGGTATATCTTGCAACACAGATAGGCTACTCCACTGACTAACACACTCTGCAATAGGCCAAAAAGGATTAGCTTTGCTAGATTCAGCCAAATGCTGTGAAAAAAACTTGCACAGCACTGGCACAGACCTGCCTGGCAAAAACTGATAGGAACTGATGTAACCTAGTCCTGAAAAGGACTGCAATTACAATTAGTCTTTACTCCCACAATCTATCTATTTAAGAGCACAGACCTGCCTGATAAAAGTCGTAGGAAATGCTGTAACCTAGCCCTTAAAAGGACTGCAATCACAACTATTCCCTACTCCCAAGCTATCTGTAGATTTGTGCGAAAATTGGCTTGAAATTAACAAGGTATAGCGCACACAGCAACAGCGGTGCCGTCTAACACGCAGCTGCAGCAGTGAGAAAATGGTGGCGACGGGGAAAATGGCTTGGTCTTATAGTGCAAGGACATGTGACATACACTGCCAATGACACATGCCCTTGCTTGTGTGAAAAAAAGCACTTCGCTCCGTGTGTGCGCTGCTGATAGGCTGACAGATTGCACCTCCCCACTGTAAATGCGGGAAAGAGAAAAAAAAATGGAGATCTTCATTATTCCTGCAGAGATCCATCCCCTGCCCCTCCCCCCACCCCGCTGTACACTCAAACTGCGTATTAACATTAATTTTCATCATTACTGAGAAAAAATCCAGTTATGATTTTGGTGCACGAACAGTTATCGAACATAACCTCGAACAGCCGAATTTTTCTCAAATCGTTCGTGTTCGCCGAACGGCTCGAACACCGCCCAAAACAGCTCGAATTTGAGATTGGCGAACAGTTCGAGGCGAACAATGCTCATCTCTACTCCCAATAGCCTACGCCTGCTGTCACTAATAACAGCGGGAGCAGGCGCCACTGATGAGAGTATTTATTAGCAGGTGCCTGTCCTCCAAGTTAAAAAGAAAAACAATTGAAAAAGTTAGTAAATAAATAAATATTCCAATAAAAATAAAAAGACATTAGTGTTGTACTTCTTTTCAGAAGTGCACAAAACTGTGACTGAATGCACTTTTATGCGTGCTTTAAAAGACAGACATAGGCCAGACGGCATCCACAGTGTCTCCATCTGCCTCATTATAGGGAATATTCTACTGGAGATTTTGTCTGAATCACGTATTTCAGAGATTTTCATCGAAACCCTGGTGTAAGTGCTCATCGCAGACCGCAGGATAAATGTGAACAGAGCCTTACTGTGATCTTTGGGAGCCAGAATGAACAAATCAATAGTAGGTCAAGAATTGATTTTATTTATGTTTTACGCTGGTCTTCATGCAGAACAATTGATAAGATTACTTTATTATTTGGTTTAGTGCGATTACAGAAATACCAGATTTAGGCTATGTGCCCACGATGCAGAAATGCTCAGGATTTTTTCCTGAGCGTTTCTGCATCTCCCTTGTAGAAAAAAAATATGCGGATTGTACATGCATTTTTCCTGCCAGGGACATGCGGATGTGAAGCGTTCTTCACATTTATTTCCACATGCGGGCTGACGAGCGCTTTCCAAGCGATTGTAGCATCACTTGGAAAGTGATTGTCAACTTGGTCACACTATATAAATCCATGCAACCGGCATGGATTTATATAGTGTGACCTTAGAATGTTTAAAAATAAAAAAATAAATCTATACTTACCTTCTGATGGCCCCAGGAGTCTTGCTTCGCTCTGTCCTGGCTTGCCGGCAGCTCGCGGTACACTGAAGGACCTGCCGTCACATGACTATGAGGTCATTGCAGTTCCTTCAGTCCACCGCGATCTGCCGGCAAGGTAGGACAAGTGCAGCAGGGGCCATCAGAAGGTAAATATGATATTTATTTTTTATTTTATTCTTTTTTTGACAGGTTCTATGGTACCCGGGTCCGGAGGAGAGTCTCCTCTCCTCCACACCCGGGTACCATCAGCACATTGAAACGCTTGGATTCCGCATCTACAGATGCAGTGATGCGTAATCCAAGTGATTCAATGCAAGTCAATGGCGGCAAAAACGTAGCGCTTTCGCAAAATAATTGGTAGTGCTGCGTTTTGTTCCGCAATGATAACCCGCAGCGGAAATTTCTGCACCATGTGCACAGCACATGCGGATTATCATTGAGGAACATGGCAGGCCTTCTACCATGCATTTTTTAAGCGTTTCTGCAGCATTTTTGCCACTGCAGAAACGCTTAAAAAATGCATCGTGGGCACATAGCTTTATATTGTGTTTTTATGTTTGGCTACTGCCACTCACGAACAGATACTTTTTTGTTGCAAAAACAAGTTTTTGAGAGCTCTGATTTCTGCCGACAGTCATTAGAGGGCTTGTTTTTCGCGGGACGAATTAACATTTTATTGGTACAATTTTCGGGAACATGACATGCTTTGATCGCTTTTGATTTTGATTTTTGGGTGGCAAAATGTGCAAAACCAGCAAGTCAGGAATTGTGTTTTTGGAGGTTTTTTTATGTCGTGTGGTAAAATTCAGAAGATTATAGATTCAAAAACTACCATCCATAACAATGTAAACCTAGCATGGTATAGGATATTTTAAAATATAACTTTTAATGATAGTGTAATAAAATGGCCACAGGCTCAATAAAACAAACAATTAGACATAAAAAGATCAACAAACGACACACATACATATAAGTCACAATAACCATGGGGGTAAGGGTAAAATTGCCCAATATTGCAACCAACCTCTCATATATAAAGTGGATGGGCCAGGCATCTATTGCACATGTCCCAAAATATTTCCCATTCCCAAAATATTTTGGGACATGTGCAATAGATCCTTGGCCCATCCACTTTATATATGAGATATTGTTTATGGGTAATGTGTGGGTAGTCTCCCCCCCCCATCTGTCTATATCTCTCCTTCTGGATGAAGTAACCAGATAAGTGAGGATTCTCTTGTGCTTTGAGTAAGGCCATACTCCAACCTCTGGTGAGACTGTTCCTTTCTCATTTATTTAATTGTCACTGCCTTACAGTCGGGAGGTTGCAATATTGGGCAATTTTACTCTTACCCCCATGGTTATTGTGACTTATATGTATGTGTGTCGCTTGTTGGTCTTTTTATGTCTAATTGTTTGTTTTATTGAGCCTGTGGTCATTTTATTACACTATCATTAAAAGTTATATTTTAATATATCCTATACCGTGCTAAGTTTACATAGTAAAATTCAGAAGGCAGCTTTATTATTTGGGTCAGTATGATTACAGCGCTACAACATGCAATTAAATCTATTTTATAGAAAAAATAATTATTTTTGTATCGCTATATTTGTGACATGCAGAAGTAGTTTTCTGCTCTAGAAGCATCCAGCAACTGGAGGGTTAGCACAGTCACAGGAGACAGAGAGTGTTTAGCAGAGCCCCAGGGGGATTGTGGGGAACTTGTTTATTTGTCAGGCTGGAGCCTAAGAGAAAGGTGGTGTGTGATCTGTATCTCACAGAAGGCAAGGGAACAGAATTCAGGTCAGGAGGGAAGCTAAACACGAGTCAGATAGACTCCCTGAACTAACAGTGCAGAGTATTATAGGGCAGACAGATAAGGACTGGAAGGAATTGTGTTACAGGGATCATCTCCCTAATCAAACCCTCCCTCCTTCCATCTTCTTTCAGGATAAATAATGCTGTGCACTATTAGTCCTTGTGAAGGAAAAAGCTGTGGTTCTGTATGCATCAAAACTGTGCAGTACTGTACTCCTGAAAAGACTGTCTGCTACTGTGCTGCGAGACTGTACTGTTGTTACTGGAGCCTGTTGCTCAAAGAGACACTTAAATTTCACTGGCCGTGCCTCATTGAATGTTACTGTTCTACCGTTTCTGAGGACTCTTGTCAAATGTGTCTGGTCAGCAATTGAATCTATCCTGTGCCTGAGAGAAGTTGCAGCCTATGGTCGCCCTGAGTAACGGTTTCCCCAGGATTCCAACGAATTCATGTAACCGGTCTCGCCCCTGTCTGAACTTAGACGGTGTACGTGTAATATATTCTAAGACCTATAGCTTTTTATTTTTCCACTGTTGGAGCTGTATGGTGGCTTTTTTTTGTGTGGGACAAGATGGTGTTTTCAGAGATACCATTTTTGTTTGAATTCGTCTTTTTGATCACTTTTTATTCCACTTTTTGTTCGGCAGTTCGGTAGCAAAAAGCATACAGTTATATGAAAAAGTTTGGGCACCCCTATTAATCTTAAGCTTAATGTTTTATAAAAATTGGTGTTTTTTCAACAGCTATTTCAATTTGATATATGTAATAACTGTTGGACACAGTAATGTTTCCATACTTATGCACCTGTCAAATTTTGTTTGAATGCAGATTGCACATTTTCTGTTAGTACAATAAACCTCATTTCAAGGCAGAAACATTACTGTGTCCAACACTTATTACATATATCAAACTGAAATAGCTGTTGCAAAAACACCAATTTTTATTAAACATTAAGCTTAAGATTAATAGGGGTGCCCAAACTTTTTCATATAACTGTAGTTTTTTGCTTCGTTCTTTTTTTATGGTGTTCACTGAAGGGGTTAATTAGAGTAACAGTTTTATAGGTTGGGTTGTTTTGGACATGGCGATACCAAATATATGCTTTTTTTACATTTTTTTCATACATATACATATTTCTGGGTATAATATGTTTTTATTTATTTTTCTGAGTTTGTTTTTGTCTTTTTAAAAAAAACTAACTTTGTTTTTTACTTGTTTACCCCGTCCCTCTATGGGACCTTAACTTTTATCACTCTAATCGCTAGTATAATGCATTGTAAAACATCATGGCAATGCTTTATACCTCTCAGTGCAGCACTGACAGAAGCCTCTTGGACCATGCTCTGAGTGACCCGGATGTCATAATGATGACCTCAGGTTGCCATGGCAACGATCGGGCCCTCATGATGACGCCGACACAATTGTAAGGGAGATCGCTCTCTGCATTTAGGGGGTTAAACCACCAGGGGCGATGTGGGACTAAGTCTCAGCTATCATGTAAGCCGACCTCCCTGCAGCGATCGCGAGGGCACAGCTCCTACATAAACCCCTATATAAAGTATGAGCCTCCACATAGCTCCTTATTTTCATGGGTGTGTCAGATGTAACAGTCGCTCTGCAGCTGGCTGCAGAAGGTCTGTGGGTTGACCGTGTTACCAAGGTCCTCAATATCATCTGACAGCTGTTCCCCGGCCTGAGCTATTCTACCCAATGCCCCAGGGTCCTTCACTGCGACCAGACGGTTTTGCATCAAGCATCAAGGCACCTCATGCACGTGTACGAAGAGAGGGACGTCAGGTTGCACAATGCTGGCGATGTGGAAGTGAAAAACACTTCGCTAGAGAGTGTCGGAGTGATTTGCAGGGGAATCCAGAGCTGCCATTAAACTTCCGGCCCCTGCAGTAGTGGTGCATACTGCATGGCGGGGGGGGGTAGAAGGACAAACCACCCAGCACAACTCTGAACATCTGGTTGCAGGCTGTCCCATCCTGCGAGCCGAGTTCGAAGGAATCCAAGTGGACTGTTTGGTGGATTCCTGGATCACAGGTAACGACTATGCCCGAGTCATACTTCAATCACTACTTCCAGGCAATGGCCAAGCCAGAGCGGTAGATGTTAATTTGGCTGACAGTGGCTAATCAGCAACTGATCCCAGGCACGGGGGTCGTGTTGATGAACGTGCGGTTATGTAGACAAGATGTGGGAAGGAAGGTATCCTGTTGGTCCCTGAACCATTTAAAGAAGATGTACTGGTGATAATGAGTATGAATATACTACCGGAACTGGACCAGATCATGTTCACTAAACGGGGGCCTGTCTACTGGAAACAGGCCACCCCACATAAGCCCACTTAGAAAGCGTTTCAATGGCTGATCCGCGTTTGTGGGACTCAGAAGAGCATCCCAATACACCAGTCTGTGGGAATTATCTGAGCGCCGGGAAGGGCATCCCTCACCCTCCCTCCTGGTCAGACCATTCTCTTACTGCCTGTAGGAACTTAACGCAACCTTGAAAGTACTGTATGGAGGTAGCTATTGAACCAGTGGGCTTAGGTGAAATAGACCAGAATGTCCTGGTGGCCTGGACACTGGCAATGGTCCAAGAAGGGAGAGTACCCATCCAAATCGTGAATATGGGGCAGAGAGAAGTCCATTTACCCCCGAGAGTGGAACTGGCTTGGGTGTACCTACATCGAAGTGAAGTGTTGAGTCCAAGAGAAATGACCCTGGCACCAGTAGATGATGCAGTCTGGACCCTGGCTGTCACAGCTGAAGAAAAGGGGGCACCGACTCCAGAATGGAATGGGTGAGCCCTCCAGATCCAGATGGGGGTGGATGTGAAAGCTCTCAATTCAGTGCATATACAAGCAGTGGAAGCAATGCTGTGGGAAAATCAGGCCGCGTTTGCCCGTCACGCTGACGACTTTGGCTGTACTGGCGCCATCACCGATGAGATACCAACAGGTGACACCCCTCTGATTTGAGAAAGATATCGACAAATAACTCCTAAGCTGTACCAAGAGGTGAAGTCCCTACTGCAACAGATGTTGGATTTAGGAGTGGTGCAGAGTAGTCAGAGCCCATGGGCAGCCCCAGTGTTGCTTGTCAAGAAGATGTACGGAACCCTATGCTTCTGCGTGGACTACAGGTGGTTGAATGCGTGCACTGTGCGAGACTCATACCCCTTACCCCATATGGAAGAGTACTTGATGGCCCTGAGAAAAGTGAAATACTTCTCTACTTAGGATTTAGCTAGCGGGTACTGGCAAGTACCAGTGGCAGAAAAGGACAAGGCGAAGACAGTGTTCATACTCCCCATGTTATAGTTTGAATTTAATCGGATGCCATTTGGATTATCCAACGCGCCGGGGACGTTCCAGCGGCTGATGGAGAAGTGTTTGGGTGACCTAAACTTTGAAGCTACTCTGATCTACCTGGATGACATTATCGGCTACTCTGCTGCTTTTCTGGAACATCTGGACGGACTTGGGCAGGTCCTCGGACGATTACAGGCCCATGGCTTGAAGATAAAGCTGAAGAACTGTCATCTTTTTAAGAAAGATATCGAGTACCTTGGCCATAACATGTCTCAGGATGGGGTCTTGCCTTCCCAATCTAAAGTAGCTGTGATACAACAATGGCCAGCACCTAGAACCCTACGGGAGGTAAAGGCCTTCCTCAGAGTGACCGGGTACTACCAGCAGTTCATCGAAGACCATGTGAAGATAGCGGACCATCTGCACGAACTGCTGAGGAGGACTGTCTGGGGACCAAGGAATCAGGGCATACCCTGGGAGCAGAAGCAGGAGAAGGCCTTCCAGACATTGAAAGATGCCCTAACATCAGCCCCCATCTTGGCCTACGCAGATTTTGACCGGCCGTTCCTCTTATGCACGGATGACAGTCTCCATGGACTAGGAGCAGTCCTCTCATAGATTCAAGAGGGGCGTGAAAGAGTAATCGCCTGTGCCAGTAGGGCCTCAATTTGCTACCGCTCTGCCACGGAGAATACCAACACTGATGGATTGTCAAGAGTAACCTTTGAGACTCCAGGTGAAGACCGTGATGAGCACCTAGTAGAAGAGGAGATCCCAAATTTCCGCAAATTCACACCCAACGTGGTAGCGGCACAGTCAACTGGGGAGGCTCGACTTCTACCCAAGTCACTGGGAAGGACTAACGAAGAATGAGGACAGGTCCAAGATGAGGATGCAGGTTTGCAGCAGGTGAAAAGCTGGGTAGCACAAGTAAAATGGCATGACAAGGAAGAGAGAGCTGCCCTAGATTTCAGAGAAGCCGTTCTATATCGCAAGTGGCAACAGCCTGCTGACTTAGAGGCAAGATGGCAAGTAATAGAAGAGTGGCACGAGAAATTGCTAAGGAAGCTGATGAGTTTGGGGCTCTCTTCGGACTGGGGAAGACATACAAGTGGCTGCAGCTTTACGTATATTGCCCCCAATTAGAGGAGACGGTGAAGAAGCGTGTCGACAGTGCCGCATGGGTAACCTTACCAAAAGTACAGAATAGAGGGTACCCATACTGACCATACGGACCAAAGAACCACTGGAAGTGTTGATGATAGATTACCTCCTCATGGGACAGTCAGCTAGAGGCCCACGGTACTGTCTGGTCATGACGAACCACTCCAACTCGGGAATAGACGGCTGAGTCGGCTGCGAGAGCTATCTGTCAGGATTTCATCTGGGTTTATGGGTGTCCGAAGCGGATTCATTCAGACCAAGGAGCGTGTTTTCAGGGCAAAGTGATGGAGGAATTGTACCGACTGTATAGCATCGAAAGGTCCCAGACAACCCCATATGACCCCCAAGGGAATGGGGCCTGTGAGCGCTTCAACCGGACTCTGCTTCAAATGTTAAGGACATTAGAAGAAGATAAGAAGACACATTGGCCTGACTACTTATCCGAACTAGTCTGGACCAATCGGGTCCACACCACTACTGGGTACACCCCATACATGCTACTGTTTGGTAGAGCCAGTCGAGAGATTATGGAGCTAAATCTGGAACAAACAGAGGATTTACTCAAACGATCTACCACTTCCTGGGTGAAGGAGCATCGGCATCGACATCAGACTATCCACCTGCTGGCAGGCCAGCGATTGCAAGAGAAGATGCACCACAACCAACAGCCAATTCAGGAAGCCACATTCCAGCCTGGAGATCGGGTACTGGTTCGGGAGAAACGTCCCATAGGGAAGCTGAGCGGACATTGGGAAGTATAACCATACAAAGTGATCAAGAGAGTGTATCCCAATGGTCCAGTGTACGAAGTGCAAGCCGAAAATGAGGAGTCTGGTTGGAAAACTCTACATAAGAATATGTTATGGCCATGCCAATCTGAAGATCCCACACCCGTCCCCAGAGTTGCTCCTCCTGTTCCTTCATCGGGACCAGTTTTCCCTGACAGTGACTGTGTTGAAGACTGGTGGACCGTTCCTGAGTCCGTGGAAGGTCCCCACTCCGCTGGAGTTGACATTCCCGACACGGATCCGTTGCCAGATTGCAGAGGGGATGAACCCTAGGCTCCAGGCGAACCTCCAGCTGAAGAGGACAGTCGTACGGCCGCTATGCCAATGGAGGACAGTCCGGACCTCTGGATATCTAGTAGACCTAATAGTAGTAGTAGGTTCAGTGGTGTCAGCCACAGATCTGCCTGCTCTTTCAGGGCTGTCCACAACTCTTCAGCATTGTGCGGTTTGTCATCTAAGCATATTAGCTTCAGCACAGCATGTTGCCGCTTGGCTGAGGCAGTGCTGCAGTACTTCCAGCTTGTGACTGATGTGGTAATTTCGGAAATGGAGGCTGAAGAGGAGGAGGAGGCTGAGGAGGATGAGGTGCAGGAGCTGTAGACTGTGGGGGCAACCCTGACTGACCTAGGGCCCGCAATCCTTGTCGTCGGGACGACGTGTTCTGTCCCAAGGTCCGACTGGGTCCCGGCTTCCACTATGTTAACCCAGTGTGCCGTCAGCAAGATGTACCGTCCCCGCCCACAAGCACTTGTCCACGTGTACGTGGTTAGGTGGACTTTGCTGGTAACTGCACAGTTGACGGCACGGCTAGTGTTTTGGGACACGCACATCCCGCCGGTTCACGAAAATGTCCCGGTTAAATTCAGGACTACGAATGAATCCCCAGCCAGCCTTGAGGTTGAATTTTACCTCAGGGCCCCCAGGCGCTCACTGCGCACCTCCCGCGCGCGTCGCTCCTTCTCGAGCTGCCGGAGCTCCCACCGGCAGAACTCCTTCCTCTGCCGGGCGGCGGACTCCGTATCCTGGGAGAACCCCATCAGGTCCCCCCCCCATTTGTCCCAGCATAACTCCTCTCCGCTGGGGCAGGCAACCGGGGGCCCTGGCAGTGGGAGGAGTGGGCACCGCTGTTGGTCTTCATACTGTGCGGACCAGTCGAAGACCGGCGCCCTATAGACCCATGCCAGGGCAGGAGGTGGAGGCGGCAGAAGGGCCTCTAGTAGTGGGCCTGCAGCTTCAGCACCCAGGATTGAAGGTTCCGGATGGGCGCTGTATATATACCTTTCCGGAGCAGCACCTGGGAGCGGCAGTTCCGGGACGGCTCCAGGTGGGTGGCCCTTTGGTTCCGTGCCCGGGGGTGAAGGTTCTGGGCTGCACATCTGTTCCCACCAGGGCACGGCAGTGTATGGCAAAGGCGGGGGGAATAGGCCCAGGAGCAGGTTGGCGCTGGCAACGCCCCCGGGGCAGGGGATTTTCTCCTACCTGCTCCTTGACTCCGCGCGGCCTCCTGGTCTTCGGCGAGCTCGGCTGGGGCTGATGTGTGGCTGCTGGTATCCGGTCAGGCATCCGGCCTCAATTTCCGGTGGGCTGCCAGTTTTTCCAGCAGCTCACTTTTCCATTTAGCGACCGCTGCCTGCTGGCCTGGCTCGAGAACCTCACTCTCGAGGAACTCCACGTCCTCTGGGGACAGCTTCTTCTTCTCTCTCTCCTGGGTGAGGGGGGTCACCTGTTGCAGCGACAGGCCTGAGGCGGAGGCTGAGCTCTCGTGTGCTTCCATCTCGGCTGCCGGGTGTGGTCTGACCAGACATGTGGAGACCACCCCCTGTCTCCGTTCCTTCTATCCGCCTCCTTTCTTCTATTGGGGCCGGTCCCATGGCAACTTGCTGTCGGTCACTCCCAGTGACGGCCCCCCCGCTTTGACGGACACATCTATGCGGACAGTCATTGTTGCAAGGGGTGGGGCCTTCTTTTGCCGCCATTCTGGGACCCGGCCCATGATGGGAGGTTCCATCTTGTTGTCTTTTGACATGCGGATAATGGCGCCCGTTCTTCTGGGGCGGGTGCCACATTCATATTAATCCAAAAAGTGAAAAGCCTATTTGGTACAATACTTCTATTCGACAAACACCCGATCAGGTCAAAGAAGTATAGATGCACAAGTTCGATAAAAAGATTTGGAACTTTTATTGAATTATTTTAAAAGAAATTTATAAAAACACACATAAAGGAGAAGTGAACCAATGAAGGTGCCTGCAGTGCTAGTAACAAGCGTAATCAATCATTTATTCTCTTTAACAAGACTAACAAAAGGAGATCATATCAATGAACCCAGTGATAAATATATGAAGAATTAAATAAATAACTAAATAAATAAAGGATCAGTATCCAAAATTCATTCATCTAATAAACATTAGTGGATTACAAGTACCCACCTTAAAGTATCCAGCATAAAAAAAATGTAGTCAAAATGCCGTAAAGGTATATATCTATAAATATGTCAATAGGTCATATAGAAAGAAGCCATCAAGCCCACAAATGGTATACAAGTGTCAATATAGGGCAAAGTCAATCATGACCCACAAAATACAGATGGTATCACCAAGCATGGAAATAAACAGATGGTATCATCAGGCATAGAGATAAACAGAATATAAATAAAGACAATTCAACCTTTCAACTGCAGGTAAGGACAGCCCCAATACGCATTTCGCAATCAGCTTCTTCGGGGGGAGTAGTACATAGGAGCCAGAGTATGTTCCTTTTTATAGTGCTTTACTAATAGCACGTGTGATTATGTCGGCGCTTTCTGGAGGTCAGGGAGAGCGGAAGTCCGGGGCTGCGGCACTCCACGTCATCCATCACCTCCCCCCGGCCGACGCGTCAGCTAAGAGGTAGGGGAGGGACGACACAAAGGGCACGTCGCCCCGGAAACCAGCTCAGCCTGCATGTACGGAAGCGCACATCACACTAAAGACAATAGAAGGAAAAGAGGACGACATCTGCTTATTACTATCAGGTTGACTCGCCCAGGGAAACAGAAATTACTTGGTTACCCGGGCCTTTAGCCTTAAGGAGATCACGGTGGTCAGCTCCCGGGCCCGTACCTTGGGGTCCCTCTTTAAGAAGGCGTTGATAGATGTTAAATGTTATTAAAGAGTTTGTGACGTCACCTGAGGCTTCTGGTGAGGATCACCAGCGCTGCGCAGTCCACTGAGGCCGGTGATAAGGCAGCTAGCTGGTATAGCTCCCCACAGGTGGAGCTAGGCCTCAGGGCAGGATATGGATGGGGAAAGCAGGACGGAGAGACCCAGCCGGGTCAGAGCAAGAACAGGGACAGACACAATAGTCACTTCAGTACCTTTTGCTGATGGAAAATTCAGGCACGTCCCGGAGCACTGTAGGGTGAAGGGTGCATGTCAGGATCCTCCCCAATGAGCGGGTCTTTGGGCCTCCTGTTTCTTGCCTCTGCGTAGCAAGTTTCTGACCTGCCTGGAGCTAGGCCTAACTTTGTCTCTGTCCTGCGCTGGCTGACCTTGTGGTAGGGCCTTTTCTTGGATTACACGCTCCCGACGTACGGGGCCTATGTCTCTCCTGGCTCTGTTACGTATCAGCACTTTAGCGATCCTGGGACTCGTAGTTCTCCAGGGATTCCGGTTATATCTTATTGGGTTGTAGAGATCCCGGTAAACTTCGGACCCGGTGTCCGGTATCTACTTCTTCGGGGTGAGCTAGTTAAGCTCCTCTGCCCCCTGTGTACTAACTCTGCACTCGCCTTCGGCCTACTTGGGCCCTCACTAGGCTACTCACACTAACGGTAGCTTGCCGTGCTTCACCGATCTTATGGCGCCGGCACACCTGAAGCTCACCTCTCTGAGCTACACTGAGTCTTGGTCTGGATATGCTCCACTGCAGGGTATCAATTGCAGGCTTTTGTCCTCTGAGGTAACTCTTCTCAGACTGAATGGACTCACTGCTAAACCAGAATAGACTCACTGCTGCCTGGCCCCACCTTCCCTATTTATCTATCCCTAACAGGCTCCCTCTGGTGGTCTGAGGTGGAAGGTGGAGATGTGTGAATGGTTATGGGGGCCTCTTGTGGAGGAATCCATCAATACACCCTTCTAGGATTTGTGATACCAAGCGCAGCTGGGCGTCATAAGGTCATAAACCAAAATAGACACAGAACAAGTGGTATAGCCAGACACATCACCCTTAAACAAACTTCAAGTTAGTAAGCAACCCTATTCGCCACATTCAGTACAGAAAACACTTGTTTAGGCACACAATACCCGCAGATAGCGGGCTGGTCACGCATCCTGTTCACAATACGCGCAGCAGGGCGTCACATTCCCCCCTAGGTAAGCTCAGCGCTCCCGGTCTGAAGTACATTTTATAAAACAATAATAAACATAAGCAATACAAAAACAATCTTCCCTTTATGGGAGGCACGAATCTTAAACGTTACATAATAAAACATAAACAGAGTGTCCTCAGAACTCAAGTCTCCTATGGTGAGGTTCCCATACAGGATGTCCATCTCACAAGATAGAGTACTTTGGTGGTTTTGAGGGACCTGTCATAAACCTTCTACGTTGGCCCTGGGGTGGCTTTATGGCATGAAGATCCCGAGTTGGACCTCCAAGAAAGCCACTCCAGACAGGTTTTTCTTCTCAGGTCACCTAAAGGGGCAGTCCAGGGAGCGCAATTATATACAAAAGCAGTTTTTGGGCTGCACACAGTCCTCAGCCACGAAGTTCATTATGTAAGTGATAAAGGAATTAATAAGGTTAAACACAAATTGATAAACATATGCATGAAAATAGACAATTAATTCAGTACATTACAAGTTAATACACGATACCCCAGGGGTAACTATATATATTTTCAGCAATTTCTAACTATTTACTGAGCATACCTAACAGGAGGTTTACCTCTCGTGCTGCGTACTGATCTGCGTAATATTGGTATGAGTGAAGTACTTGTAGGTGCATTACCTCCCAATGTGTCGGTGTCTGTGACGCGCCCCCTGGGCCATATTCTTTAGGGGGAATATCCGGAGCCGGATCAGATGGGAGTTGTAGTCTTCCGAGTGGCTGTGACCCGGTCCGTGCCCAGGGTGTCAAACTCAGTTGTATGTGGCAGTCCTTACTGATGTTACTAAGTTCTTTTTGTCGACTACGCCACCCGTTGTATTGCGGTCACTATGGCCGCCGCTGCAGCAGGGTCCGCTGAGGCTGATGGTGTAGGTGCAGCTTGTGATGATATAACCCCCAACGGGTGGGGTATAGCCTCAGGGGGTCAGGTGCAGAGGATGGGGGTTGTGGTGGTGCAGCATAGATGGTAATGAAGACAGAGTCGGGTTATGCAGTTAAGGGTATTTACTCACTGCTGATGTTCCGGTCACTCCAGCTTCAAGTGACCTCCCGAGCCGTGCTGCATCCACCAGGTCCTGGATCCAGCCAACCCCCAAGCAAGTCCGGAGCGTGACCCTGAGCTCTCCTTCTGTCCTTTCTCTGGCCGTCCCCACTATTGATCCACCCAGGTCCAGCTCCCTCGGGCCTTCTGTTGGGAGACCCTTGGCCTTGGGTTCCCTGACCCTCCACGTGGTATGCCTTCGGGGTGGATGTGGTGGGTGGCCGTGGCAGACGCTGCCCACGGCCTCCGGTCTCTGGCTGGGGTGTGTTTTTGCCCCCACCAGCTTGGGTTCCGGTACCCTGATGCCGACTCTTCACCCGGGGATAGAATTTGGGTTCTTAGAGTCTCTTCTCTTTCACCCCCTCTGGGTCTTTCTCTCTTTTCTCCTCTCTCACTCTGGCTCAGGCGTCTCTGCTCTGCTCTTCTGCTCTCCAACAGACTCTTTGCAAAAGGCTGACTCACTCCTCCTCTACAGCAGACTGACCCTGATCTTTGATGGTGCCCACCTTATATACACCCTCTATGTGTGAGCTCAGGTGACCAGCACCCAATGAGCTCCTAACTTTACCCAGGCTGCTCCCCCTATCTGCCCCTACACTACTTGGGATGTACCACCCCCCTCCCACTCCAGCCAGGAACAGACTCGGTCGTACCTGCACATTTCCAAGTGGGAGTACCGTCGGCCTGTTCCTCGGAAATGGGATGTATGTAGTGCATGCAGCCTACCGAGCTCAGTTCCACACTCCATCCTTACCCGGGAGTGGAATACCACACCTCTGGGTTGAGGTGCAATACCCCTGTAGCAGCCGAACCCTCAGGGTGCTACATTCCCCCCTGGTAAATCACAGCACGTCCTCGGGCTGTAAGACATAACACCAAAAACATACAAAATTTTTCATAAACATATAAAATATATAAAACATTATATATATAAAACTTTCTCGTCGCCTCTGGCTCCTCCTCCGGTCACTGTGTAACGTGTGACCGGGTAAAGTGCGACAGTCTTTCTGGAAAACTGGTTTTCCTATAAAACCGGTAGGGGGCGCTTTAGGAAGCGCAACTATGTACAAGGGTATGGCCGCTCTCAGTCCTCGGCCAGTTAAGGAGGGAAAGGGAATGGCTGCTCACAGTCCTCAGCCTGTGGGATTAAGGGTAAACGGGTAAACAGTTCACTCAGCTGGTCCCAACGGGGACTATATTTGCAGTAACAGTTTCTTTATACCCCGATCGGGTAACTATTTACAGCACCTGCTCCGCTGTACCCAACAACGTCTTCCTCCTGCTCCTTCTTTGGGGATCTCAGCTTCAGACCCGTCCGGATCCTCTTGCTCTTCCTCCTCACATCGCAGCTCCTCTTCTGTCAGGCGATGCACATGGAGGGCGTAAGGTCCTTTGGCACACTTGTGCCGGGTAAAGGTGACCTCGTCCCCGATGTAAAGGTCACGACCTCTGTGCCCCTCCGGCAGATGGGACTCCACATCTCTGCGCGTGACAAAGACGTCGCCGGGGGTGTTGTTGTCTCTGATGAAGCCCCACCCATGCTGCTGGTTGAACTTGATCACTGTCCCGATGGTGCGGGGACAATGCGCTGCACGGGGGTCCCTCCTGGTCCGGCTCTTCTGCTCGGCGCTCCTTATTTGGGCCTGTTGTTCCCGGACCCGCCTCTCTCTCCGCTCCCTCGCGAACTCCTCGAGCTGTTGGCGGCAGCACTCAGCACGCTCCGCTGCAGCTGCCCTGGTTTCCTGAGTGAACCCCATTAGATCTTCTCCGGTGGGGTCCCACTCAAACTGCGCTTCCGCTAGCGGGGGCGAGATCCTTATTACGGGCTTCGGAGCCGGAATCAGGGGTGCACACATGGCCCCAACCCTCCTCTGGTGCTCCAGTTCGTAATACTTCTGGGGCCAGATGAAAGGCTGCCCGTCCGGCCACGTGTGCTGGGCAAACAAGTCCTCTCCCAGACGCGGCACCCTTGGTTTTACGGGTGCGGGCGCGGTGGTGGTGGCGCCCGGGTTGCCCAGGCCTTGCGGCCAGGCCTGGGGCACCTGGAAGGTGAAGGGCACCGTTAATACGGCGGCGCCCTGGGCTACCTGGCCTTGCGACCAGGCCGGAGGCTCCGCGGAGGTAGGGGGCGCTGTTGGTGTTGCGGCGCCCGGGAATTCTAGGCCCTGCGACCAGGCTGGTGGTACTTCCTGCTTGGTCACGCTCGGAGTCGAGGCGTGTGACGTCACAGGGGTCGCGGCGGCGGCTTCCGGTTGGGGCCTAGTCTGCGTCGGTGACATGGCGTTTTCGGGCACAGCAGGGGGACTTTCGGGCTCTGCGACGGGGAGCTGGGGCAGGTAAGCGGTGTCACGGCTTGGGGTATAGGCGTCCCCTTTACCTGCCTCCATGCGTTCGGCTCCCTCCTCGGCGCCGTCTCCGGCCTTAGGTCCTCCCGCGCCATCCTCAGAGGCGGTCTCCTTCCTCATCTCGGCTGGCGTGCTCCGGGTCTTAGTTTGCTGGGCCATCTCCCGGCTCCACTCCGCCAATGTCTCTCGCTGTACCCGGGCCATCCTCCGTGCGAGGCCCTCCAGGGCAGTCTGTGCACACTCCCGGTCTCGGGGGAGCTGTGCAAGGACCTCCACTAGGCCTAGTGGGGTCGTGGTGTCCAGCAGGCTCCTGGCCAGCGGGCCGGTGCTGCTCTGCTCTCTGGACATCTCCGGGTGAGCTTCTCTGCTACTCCTCTCCAGACTTCTTGTCTCCGGGTGCGCTCGCTCCAGACTGCTCCAGGCGGCACCCATCTTCGCTCTTTTCTTTCGTCTCCTCCCACTTCGAGGGCGGTCCCGGGGCAACTCGGTGACTGTCAGCTCCAGGGGTAGTTCTTTCACGCTGACAGACACCTCTAGCATCACAGTCTCTGTTGGTGGGGGCGGTTTCCACTTTTGGCGCCATTTTCTGTCCTGGCCCACGATGGGAGGTGGCCTCCTGCCCTCCTTTGGCACGCCCATAATGGCGTCCGCTGCTCTTCCAAGGCGGGAAATCTGCGGTTTTGGCGGGAAGCGTCGCCCAGTGGCGGGAAACTCTGCAGATGGCGGGAACAAGCTGGAAATGGCGGACAATCGGCGGGAAACGACTGGTGATGGAGTCCGATGGCGTGGACCCTCCGGAACCGGCGAGAGACTTCTTTCTGAGGTAAACTTGCACTTTTCTTCAGGCACGCAGTACCCGGTTGTTGTGGGCACGTAATCCTGCCGACTACGCCAAAGTTGACGCGCCCCCTGGGCCATATTCTTTAGGGGGAATATCCGGAGCCGGATCAGATGGGAGTTGTAGTCTTCCGAGTGGCTGTGACCCGGTCCGTGCCCAGGGTGTCAAACTCAGTTGTATGTGGCAGTCCTTACTGATGTTACTAAGTTCTTTTTGTCGACTACGCCACCCGTTGTATTGCGGTCACTATGGCCGCCGCTGCAGCAGGGTCCGCTGAGGCTGATGGTGTAGGTGCAGCTTGTGATGAAATAACCCCCAACTGGTGGGGTATAGCCTCAGGGGGTCAGGTGCAGAGGATGGGGGTTGTGGTGGTGCAGCATAGATGGTAATGAAGACAGAGTCGGGTTATGCAGTTAAGGGTATTTACTCACTGCTGATGTTCCGGTCACTCCAGCTTCAAGTGACCTCCCGAGCCGTGCTGCATCCACCAGGTCCTGGATCCAGCCAACCCCCAAGCAAGTCCGGAGCGTGACCCTGAGCTCTCCTTCTGTCCTTTCTCTGGCCGTCCCCACTATTGATCCACCCAGGTCCAGCTCCCTCGGGCCTTCTGTTGGGAGACCCTTGGCCTTGGGTTCCCTGACCCTCCACGTGGTATGCCTTCGGGGTGGATGTGGTGGGTGGCCGTGGCAGACGCTGCCCACGGCCTCCGGTCTCTGGCTGGGGTGTGTTTTTGCCCCCACCAGCTTGGGTTCCGGTACCCTGATGCCGACTCTTCACCCGGGGATAGAATTTGGGTTCTTAGAGTCTCTTCTCTTTCACCCCCTCTGGGTCTTTCTCTCTTTTCTCCTCTCTCACTCTGGCTCAGGCGTCTCTGCTCTGCTCTTCTGCTCTCCAACAGACTCTTTGCAAAAGGCTGACTCACTCCTCCTCTACAGCAGACTGACCCTGATCTTTGATGGTGCCCACCTTATATACACCCTCTATGTGTGAGCTCAGGTGACCAGCACCCAATGAGCTCCTAACTTTACCCAGGCTGCTCCCCCTATCTGCCCCTACACTACTTGGGATGTACCACCCCCCTCCCACTCCAGCCAGGAACAGACTCGGTCGTACCTGCACATTTCCAAGTGGGAGTACCGTCGGCCTGTTCCTCGGAAATGGGATGTATGTAGTGCATGCAGCCTACCGAGCTCAGTTCCACACTCCATCCTTACCCGGGAGTGGAATACCACACCTCTGGGTTGAGGTGCAATACCCCTGTAGCAGCCGAACCCTCAGGGTGCTACATCTGTATTCTCAGTTACTCTACCAGCTCTAAGTGTGACCAAGTTGTAAAACTGCCTTAACATCTCTCTTGGACTGGCAAGTCTACCATTGGCTGGGCCCTCTTGCTCTGCTCCTACCAGGGATCCTTCATCCGAGGATACTTCTTGAGCTGGCTCTTCTGCAGCACTTACAGGTTCAACTTGCTGTGGAGGGTTTTCTGGCTGTTCATAGAATTGAAGTACTGGAATAATTACTGCACCTCCTATTTGAGGCCAATCAGCTGGAAAGTCTCCTAAGTCAGTGTGGATCACTGCTTCTTTAGGTTCTTCCTGGATTGTGAGAGGCACTTTTTCTTGGGGTAAAAAAGTCTGGACACAACTTTAAGTGGTCCCTTGACACTGTAGCAGATGTTCTTCCTCCATCACGACTGATTATGCATGTCTTTTTGTTGTCAAACCTTGACGGTAACACAGTGTAAGGGTCTTTTTCCCACTGGTCATCAAGTTTGTGGTTGCGTCTTTTCCTTTTCAATACTGTTTCACCGGGTGCGAAAGGTTCTGCGGGTGCGTTTTTATTGTATTGAACTTCCTGCTTTTCTCTCACCCGAGGAAGATTGTCCTTGACACAGGCTTGTACCCTTCTGTACAGCTCTTGTCTGGTCTTGTCCCAGTCCTCAGTGGTCATATCAGCTTCAGGCTCAACAACACCAAGCTCCAGATCCATGGGCAGCTTCCCTGGCCTTGCCCGCATGAGATATGCCGGAGTGCAATTGGTGGAACTCACTGGTATATGATTGTACAGATCCACTATGTCAGGTAGTAGGTCTGGCCACTGGTTTCTCTTCTCAAGTGGTATGGTCTTTAGCAGGTCAATGATGATGTTGTTCATCTTTTCGCAGAGACCGTTAGTTTGTGGGTGGTATGGTGTAGTTCTTATCTTCTTACACCCGTAGAGATGGCAGAACTCCTTGAACAACTCAGCCTCAAAGGCCGGGCCTTGGTCCATCAGCACCTGCTCAGGGTAACCATGGGGTGTACAGAAATACGCTTGGAACGTCTTTGCTGCTGTGTCTCTGCTGTCAGATCTTTGACGGGGGCGACCACCAGGAAACGTGAGTAGTGATCCACCATGGTCAGAGCATATGAGTACCCTGACCTGCTGGGGGACAGCTTGACATGGTCCAGGGCCACGATCTCCAGGGGCCGAGTCATCTTGATGGGTTGCAGGGGTGCCTTCTGGCTGCTGAAGTCTTTCCTTCTTAGGCCACAGGCTCCACAGTCCCGGCACCACCTCTCAATGGAGCTGCGCATTCCTACCCAGTAGAATCGACACTTCAGCAGGGTCTCTAGCTTTTTCCAGCCAAAGTGCCCTGCCTGATTGTGGTAAGCTTCTAATACCATCTGGATGTCTGTCTTTGGGACCACTATCTGCCATACCATCTCATGAGTTTTTGGATTGACGTACCTCCGACACAGCTTCTCACGGTAGATAAACAGCCGGCTTCTCTCGTTCCACAGCTGCTTTGCTTGCAGAGACGCATCCTTCTCCAGGGAGGCACCTTCTTGGGTTATCAGCTGTTTGATGCGGCTGACAACCGGGTCGCTGTCCTGGGTCTCTTTCCAGCTGTGGTGAGGCAGGGGGTTTAACGTCTTTCCACGCTGCTTCCTGGAGAATCTCTGTTCACGGATCATCCCATTCCGATGAAAGGCAGGTAGCTCAATCTCTTCCAAGTCATCCACTTCTTCTTCTGTGTCTGACTGGTGAGGAATCCTAGACAGGGCATCGGCGTTGGCGTTCTTGCGGCCCGCCCGGTATTTGATTGTAAATTGGTAGTTTGACAGCCGAGCCATCCATCGTTGTTCCAGTGCCCCCAACTTAGCTGTTTCAAGATGGGTCAAGGGGTTGTTATCAGTAAAGGCAGTGAACTTGCTGGAGGCCAGATAGTGCTTGAACCTTTCAGTGATGGCCCAGACCAAGGCCAGGAACTCCAACTTAAAGCTGCTATAGTTCTCTGGGTTTCTCTCAGTCGGGCGGAGCTTCCTGCTTGCGTATGCAATCACTTTCTCTTGGCCATTCTGCTTTTGACTTAAGACAGCTCCCAGGCCTTCGTTGCTGGCATCAGTATACAGCAGGAATGGTTGGCTGTAGTCAGGGTAGGCTAGGATCTCATCACCTGTCAGGATCTCCTTCATCTCCTGAAACGACTCGACATGCTCCTTACCCCAGTGGAATGGGGGGTTTTTGCCTTTGGGGGACTGCCCTACCAGGAGGTCTTGCAGAGGAGCTGCTTTCTTAGTGTAGTCCTTTACGAACCTCCGATAGTATCCTACTAGTCCCAGGAACTGACGCACCTCCTTGAGGTTCTTCGGCTCGGGCCACTTCTGGATGGCTGTGACTTTCTCCGGGTCTGGTGCTACCCCTTCAAGACTGACATTGTGCCTCAGGTACTGTACCTTTCTCTTGAGGAGGTGGCACTTTGAGGGCTTCAACTTCATCCTGTACCGGGACAGTGACTCAAATACCTCTGCCAGGTGTTTCAAGTGGTCCTCGTACGTTCTGGAGTACACTATTACATCGTCCAGGTAAAGTAACACAGTCTTGAAGTTGCAGTGTCCCAGGCAGCACTCCATCAATCTCTGGAACGTTCCGGGGGCATTGCAGAGTCCAAACGGCATACTGTTTTATCTCGCAGAGTCCCATCGGGGTGGTGAAGGCCGTCTTCTCCCGATCCTCCTCAGCCACAGCTACTTGCCAGTAACCACTAGTGAGGTCAAGGGTGGAAAAGTAATTTGCAGACTTTAAGGCAGCTAGGGACTCCTCTATGCATGGTAAAGGGTATGCATCTTTATGTGTAATGCGATTTATTTGACTGTAATCTGCACACATTCTCATGCTCCCGTCCTTCTTCCTCACTAGCACTATGGGAGCTGCCCAGGGACTACAACTATCCCTTATTACTCCCGCCTTCCTCATGTCATGCAGCATTTCCTTTGCCTTCTGGTAGTGAGCTGGGGGTATAGGCCTATAACGTTCTTTGATTGGGGAATGGTTACCTGTGGGGATATGATGTTGAACCCCCTTAACCCTCCCGAAGTCAAGTGGATGCTTACTGAACACCTGTGAGTATTCTTGAACCACCGGGTGGACACCCTGTTTTTGATGGGCAGGAGTGGTGTCTGTCCCAACATGGAGCTATTGACACCAATCCTCCACCTGGGTTGCAGGGTCATTATCCTCCACTTCGTCTGGTGAGGATAAGGACTCCGCCTCATGAATGCAATTGTTATTGACAGCATGTAATTTGGCAACAGTGGCATAACGTGGCAGTTTGACCTCATCTTCCCCTAAGTTGAGAAGACGGACTGGCACCCTCCCATTACGTACATCTACCACTCCCCTGGCGGTTAAGAGCGTGGGTCTATGCTCGGAGCAAAGGGGTTCTACTACCGCATGGTAGCTCTGTCCTCTAAGACCTATTGCAGCTCTACTCCAGATGAGCATTTCACTCATTGGGGGGATGACAATGGGAATAGGGTCTGTTACCCGCACGTTACCGATTTCACCATCTGTTAACCTTACTTGCTGTTGATACATCAGGACTCGGATCTCCTTTTGCAGTGCCCTCCTCTGTCTTGGTCTGGCAGTGTCGGCTATCTGTTGGAGCAAGAATACAACCTCTCCCAAACAGTTACCAACAATGTTAGTGCCTAGTACCATATATGGATTAGTGTCATCAGGATTAGTCTCTACTACAATTAGTCCCTGGTCCTTCAGCTCCACTCTCCCCACCTTTACAGTCACATCCTTAACCCTGAGTAGGTTAAGGGGGAGTCCATTTGAGGCGTATACAGATAGATTTGGAGCTGGTGGACGTAGGTCGTCCATGGACCAGAACCTCTTGTAGATGACGTCAGGCATGATGGTTACCTGAGATCCTGTGTCCAGCAGTGCATGCGTCGGGATCCCATCCAACACAATGGACAGGAAAGGTCTTCCTCCGACGAACCTGTTGTACCAGTCTGATGGGCCTGGTGAGTTTACTCCTGGGTGTCGACCCTCGGACCCAGGGTTTTCTCGTTTAAAGGACAATGCTTGGCGATGTGTCCGGTCTTGCGGCAGCGGTAGCAGGCGGGGTCCTTCTGTGGACAGCGCTGGTCACTGGTCCTCGGCGAGGGCGGTGTTGGCCTCCTCCTCTTCCTCATCCAGGGGACATCCTCAGGACTATCGGCTAGCAGGATCTTCCCTCCTTCCTCAGGCTCCATCCGCAGCTGCAGAGCACTCAGCACAGTGGTCAGGGTTTTGCTCAACAGATGCACTTCAGAGCGCAAACTGTCCAGTTCTTTAGGGGACGTTGCTGGAACCTTAGCTTCAGCAGTCACTGGGGAAAAGGTGGGTGTTGCAGGCTCTGGGGTAACCCCACCTTGGTAACGTTGGATGGAATTTGTTTCCAGGGGCTGCATTCATTTTATAGCCATGTCCTTGAGATTGTCAAAGGTGGCATCCGGATGATCCAGGGACCACCAACGCACAGTCCTTCTCTCCTCTGGAGACCTCAGTCCCCGGACAAACTGTTCCTTCAGCATCTTGTTCTCATTCTCAACGCTGGTTGGACTAACCTGGTTCAGAGCCCGCAGGGCTCTTTGAAGACGCCAGGCGTAGTCCCGAACATTGTCCTCTGGTTGTTGGGAACAGCTGTAGAACCTCATCCGGAGGTCCACCTCAGTAAGGTCCTCAAAGACAGTCTGTAGTTTTTGGAATATTGCGGACACTGACTCCTGGTCTGCGGACAAACATGTTTCCACTTCCCGTTCCGCAGCACCGGTCAGTTGTCCTAATACAACGGTGGCTCATTGTTTGCCGGTCATAGAGTACATGTCCAAGATACCATATATCTTCCGTTTGAATCCAGACAGGATATCTGGTTTGCCGTTGTACTGGGTAAGACACTTTGCTCCAGGAATGTACGGTAAAGTCATAGGAATTACAGGTGTTACAGGCGCTGCTGGTGGGGCGGCGGCTTCGGCCGGCTCATCCTCGGGCGCTGGTTAAACATCAGGGACGTTAGCCGGCATGTCGGCGTTCTGCTGTTGCTCGTCGGACATCTTGGCGCCCCCCTAGTTAACCGTGGCCTACCTTCTGGTTTTTCTTCCGGTAGGCCGCAGCTCCGCAGGTGACGGTCGTCTTCAGGTCCTTGCGTCGCTTGCGTCCTACGTCAGCGCGTTCAGCGACGCTCCTTACAGGACCTGGCGCTTCTCGCTTTGACGTCGAGGCGAGGGGCGTGTCCGAGGCTTCGCGCTCTTTTGCAGGTACGCCCCTTTATTTCCCGCGGTTACGCCCTTCTTATCGCTCAGCAACCCAACATTGGCGACAATTTTCACCACAACTTTACATACACAGTTCAGAATAAAGGCGCACAGTACCCGGTGGCAACGGGCACAACACTCTTTCATTGCAGTGGGCATGCAATCCTGTTCGTGACGCCAGGAAGAGATGACTCGCCCAGGGGAATAAAAATTACTCGGTTACAGCCTGCATGTACGGAAGCACACATCACACTAAAGACAATAGAAGGAAAAGAGGACGACATCTGCTTATTACTATCAGGTTGACTCGCCCAGGGGAATAGAAATTACTTGGTTACCCGGGCCTTTAGCCTTAAGGAGATCGCGGTGGTCGGCTCCCGAGCCCGTACCTTGGGGTCCCTCTTTAAGAAGGCGTTGATAGATGTTAAATGTTATTAAAGAGTTTGTAACGCCACCTGTGGCTTCTGGTGAGGATCATCAGCGCTGCGCAGTCCACTGAGGCCGGTGATAAGGCAGCTAGCTGGTATAGCTCCCCACAGGTGGAGCTAGGCCTCAGGGCAGGGTATGGACGGGGAAAGCAGGACGGAGAGACCCAGCCGGGTCAGAGCAAGAACAGGGAAAGACACGATAGTTACTTCAGTACCTTTTACTGATGGAAAATTCAGGCACGTCCCGGAGCACTGTAGGGTGAAGGGTGCATGTCAGGATCCTCCCCAATGAGTGGGTTTTTGGGCCTCCTGTTTCTTGCCTCTGCGTAGCAAGTTTCTGACCGGATAGGCCTAACTTTGTCTCTGTCCTGCGCTGGCTGACCTTGTGGTAGTGCCTTTTCTTGGATTACACACTCCCGACTTACGGGGCTTATGTGTCTCCTGGCTCTGTTACGTATCAGCACTTTAGAGATCCTGGGACTTGTAGTTCTCCAGGGATTATGGTTATATCTTACTGGGTAGTAGAGATCCTGATAAACTTCGTACCCGGTGTCCAGTATCTACTTCTTCGGGGTGAGCTAGTTAAGCTCCTCTGCCTCCTATGTAATAACTCTCCACTCGCCTTCGGCCTACTTGGGCCCTCACTAGACTACTCACACTAACGGCAGCTTGCCGTGCTTCACCAATCTTATGGCGCAGGCACACCTAAAGCTCACCTCTTGAGCTACACTGAGTCTTGGTCTGGATATGCTCCACTGCAGGGTATCAATTGCAGGAGCTGGAACAGGCTTTTGTCCTCTGAGGTAACTCTTCTCAGACTGAACTGGACTCACTGCTAAACCAGAATAGACTCACTGCTGCCTGGCCCCACCTTCCCTATTTATCTATCCCTAACGGGCTTCCTCAGGTGGTCTGAGGTGGAAGGTGAAGATGTGTGAATGGTTATGGGGGCCTCTTGTGGAGGAATCCATCAATACACCCTTCTAGGATTTGTGATACCAAGCGCAGCTGGGCATCACAAGGTCATAAACCAAAATAGACACAGAACAAGTGGTATAGCCAGACACATCACCCTTAAACAAACTTCAAGTTAGTAAGCAACCCTATTCGCCACATTCAGTACAGAAAACACTTGTTTAGGCACACAATACCCGCAGATAGCGGGCTGGTCACGCATCCTGTTCATGATGCCAGAAGCTGACTCGCCCCCAGGGCCTTGGGGTACTCGATAGCCAGGCCTTGTGGCTGCTTGCGGTGGTTATCACGGTGGCTGGCCGAGTCAGTGATCCAGGGCGGTCAGTAAAAATTACTAAGAAAGTTCAAATAGTTCGTGTCGCCACCTGTGGTGTCCGGTGAAGGCCACCAGCGCTGCAGCAGTCCTCCGAGGCAGGGGACAAGGCATCTAGAGATGGTACAGTTCCCCACAGGCAGAGCAGGCCTCAGGGCAGTGTAGGATGAATGAATAGAGGTGGGTGTGCTGGGCATTGTAGTGTGGTGAGGAAAATTGGCGCCGGTAAAGAAACAGACAGAGGCACTTCCATGCAGTCGTCCAGGGCTTTACTTACAGTTCTTTAAGGCAATTCACAAGTGCGCTTCAGGTGAAAGCCTCCCACGTCGCGCTGCGTTCACCGAGCAGGGGTTCAGTCCTCCTTCAAGCAGCTTAGGAATGCTTGGCAGAACCCCACTTTCAAATGTGCCTAACTTGACCTTCTTCACACTTGGTCCTTCTCACCGTTGCCCTACGCTGCCCACTCTCAATCCCACTCGGGTATGCTGAAGTCCTTCCTGTACGTCGGATCCGGGACCAACCTGACCCCCTGGGGTTTTGAATGCGGCAAGCTCGATCCCTCCTGATACCGGGCAGGAGGGGGGCGTACGGGTGCCGTCCTGCACTCACCGTACCCCCTTGGGATCACTTCTTAGAACTGGAGCCTACTCCCTGCTCCCCTCCAGGGCCTCTATCCTGGGCCCTTACCTGTGGAGCAGAGCTCTGACTGAGCCTCTTCTCCCGGACTGTTCCTCTGAACAGCCCTCACTTAAGAACTACCACTTCTCCAACTCCACAGACATAATATGGCTTCCTATTATATACTTACTGTATATGTGTTCCCTCTCTATACTTCCTCCACCCACATCCACTACTGATTCCCCCTACCTTTGGGTTCCCCCCTACTCCAGCCAGGGCCAGGGCTCAGCAGAAAACTACATTGCGTCTTGTCCCTCCTGCTGGCCTGGAGTAGTGTGGTGTTGGATGTACAGTAGGTGGTTGGGGTTCTGTGCAGCACTCCCAGCTTACCTGAGAGAAGGGAGACACCACACCTCGGGGTGAGGTGCAGTATCTCTGTGGCGACTGAACCCTCAGGGGCGCCACAGTACATCGGACTGCGATCTTTCACACGCACCCATAGACTTGTACCGGTGAGTGTGTTTTGATTATTGGAGCCACTTGCAGCATTCTGCCATTGTTTTCTCATGCCATATGCACCAAATTTATTATATATTTTAGGAGACAGAGTTGGTCCATTTTATACTGACTTCGACTCCACCAAAATGGACACTGACTCAACGACTCTGACTCAACGACTCCGACCCCACAGCCAAGGGGCAGTCATAGATTGAACATGTCATCTCTCCCTGCAGCAGCAACACCACAAGCAGCAACATGGCCACATTCTCTAATTGATGGTTTCCTCATTGTTTTCAACCCAAAAAAGTGCAGAGTATTACACGGCCTGTATACAGAAGATAGGAAGATAAGAGGAATGGGTGACAGAGATTAGTGCTGCCAAGGATATGTAAATTACGATACCACTCCACACACCCATATAACATTGGGCCGAGTGTGATCTGATAAAACATCAGATAGCACACGGCCATGTTATACACCTGCGTGAGCTTATCCGTATAATGAGAATTCATGGTCCTTAACAAAATTTACTGTAATAATGTTGGACACATCTGTGATTTGAGGCCTTGTCACTTTTCTTCTATAATATGATTTTTTTCAAGATTCCTATGCAGTAAATAGAGTGAGCAGTCTAACATGTCTTTGGCACAAGAGACAATCTATTTAATTTGGCTGTGATATTGAACAATTCTCCACGTAGGAGTAAGGAAAATTATTAAATTCTCAGAAGCAGTTCGGCTATCCTTTGAGCCTAAGCCAGAAGATACACAAGCCAGAAGCTACAGCCCAAGAAGGAGATACAGAAAACCGGATGAAGATGGAATGGAGAAAACAGTTTAACAATATTATTCCAAGATCTTTTCACCCACTAGAATTCTCTCCTGAAATAGTCTGCCTAACTTAGAAAGTTTAGTTTCTTACCATGAATTGTTTTTCCTTTTTTCAAAGCAGCAGAACCAATGGGGTTTTTATGGTCTTGAAAAGATAGGACAGTTGATAACTATTATTCAAATGTATTGTCAGCCCATATAGCCCTTCTCCTAAGCAGCCTCATTATAATAACTAAGCAGAGAAGCATCACATAAGATCTGCTGATGAAAGCCAAGAAAAGATTGATTCCACTTCTATTAGAAGGGCTATCAATCAAGTGCCTCCTTAATGAGCATTTCCCCTTCTAAAAGAAGGGCTATAGGTAGAGTGCCTACTTTATGATTGGTTCCACTTCTATTAGAAGGACACTGGGTCAATCAATTGCCTCCCTAATAATTGTTTCCTCTTCTATTAGAAAGGCATTGGATAGAGCCTCCTTGACTGAATATTAGGGATAAAAGGACCCGTGGATGTTCGGGTTCGTCAGGTTTGGCCGAACTAGAATAACAAGCTTGGTTCGGTATATCAATGGGGACCCAAACGTTGGTGCTTTAAAATGGCTATAAAATGGTCATAGTAAGGGCTAGGTGCTGAAAAAGGAAGGTAAATGGGGGTAAGAGCAAGACAAGTGCCCTACAAACAACTTTTGAGTGACTTAAAATAACATGGAATAAAAAAATAATAATTTTGAACAAGGAGGTGGGGGTGGACGTGGTGGTTTAGGTGGAAGAGGCAAGGGAGGAGTAATTCAACACTGTTTTTTTGTATTGTTTTTTTCAATTTTATTTATTTATTTTTTTAAATATTTATGGAACTGACCTAAAACAACATAGAATTAATAAAACTAAAACAAGTAATCTAGAACCAGGAGGTGTAGGTCCAAGTGAAAGAAGAGGTGGATATGGCGGTATGGGTGGAGGAGGCAAGAGAGGAGTGATTCAACACTGTTTTTTGCACTTTTTGTATTTTTTTTTCAGTGGTTTTTTTTTTATTTTTTTTATGGAACTGACTTAAAACAACATAAAATGAACCCAAAATAGACAAGCTACAACCAGGGGGTGGAGATCCAACTGGAGGAGGAGTTGGAGGGGGCAGTGTAGGTGGAAGAGGTGGAGTAGGAGGTAGACAACACAGTTATTTGAGTTTTTTATTTGGGGAGGCGGCACCCAAAATAAAATAAATGGAAAATATAGCTGAATTCTGGCTGGGTGCCTAGTCATTCAAAGGTATGGACAAGTCCTTTAGGATCCAAGTCTGGTTCATTTTAAGGAATGTTAGCTTCCCCATGTTGGATGTGGAAAGGCGGATGCTCCTGTCTGTGATCACATTCCCTGCCGTTCTAAAAGCACACGTTCTGACAGTATACTTGCCTCAGGGCAGGCCAGCATTTCCAAAGCTTAAAGGGCAAGCTCAGGCCATGTGTCCAATATGGAGACCCAGAAATTAACTGAGGCAGACAAATCACTTAGTAAGTGGAGATGAGTGGATATTTACTCTTCCACCATATTGACCCAACAAATCATGAAGAGACTCTAATATTATAAAAATATCATTTTATTGAAAAATTTTTTTTTTTAAAATATACACATAATAAACAGACAGGGAATCTAAAAACCGTCAAAACAGCAGATCCAAATACAAAGAAAGTAGGGTTTTATTTATAGCAGCACATAGTAACATTTGATAATATATAAGAGGTCTTATAGCTCCCTTGCCCAAAGAAAATAGTCCAAAGCTACAAAAATTGTGTTTTCATCCTCTATGGGGCTAGTCTATATAGAAATAACCATTCTAGGCAAAGTGATAAGGCCTGCTATAGAAAAATGCTATTGTATAAAAGTTAACTCCATAAATACCTCGTAGCAACAGATATGTATAAAAAGACTGTTTCAGAAAGAAATATTTCACATAAGAAATAGATATCGGAACATATGGGAACATGGAACAAAGTAAACTCAGGGTCAAATGAAGTCAAACTTACTGCTGCAACAGGATCTGCCCACACGTGCACCCCGACGACGCCGTTTCGCCTATTTTGCTTTTTCCAAGGGGCCCTTGGAAAAAGCAATAGGCGAAACGGCGTCGTCGGGGTGCACGTGTGGGCAGATCCTGTTGCAGCAGTAAGTTTGACTTCATTTGACCCTGAGTTTACTTTGTTACATGTTCCCACATGTTCCGATATCTATTTCTTATGTGAGATATTTCTTTCTGAAACAGTCTTTTTATACATATCTGTTGCTACGAGTCTCCTCTACTTTGGGTTGAAATTCTATTAACATTAAAAAGAAACCTCTCTTGAAGAGATATATGCTAGACATATGGCAGCAATATATATTGCCTATTAAGGATTGCCTTGTTCTAATCTCAATTGTCAGTTCTTTTTATGATTGGGACATGTGGAGATACTATAGAGGTATTTATGGAGTTAACTTTTATACAATAGCATTTTTCTATAGCAGGCCTTATCACTTTGCCTAGAATGGTTATTTCTATATAGACTAGCCCCATAGAGGATGAAAACACAATTTTTGTAGCTTTGGACTATTTTCTTTGTGCAAGGGAGCTATAAGACCTCTTATATATTATCAAATGTTACTATGTGCTGCTATAAATAAAACCCTACTTTCTTTGTATTTGGATCTGCCGTTTTGACGGTTTTTAGATTCCCTGTCTGTTTATTATGTGTATATTTTTTAAAAAAATTTTTTTCAATAAAATGATATTTTTATAATATTAGAGTCTCTTCATGATATGTTGGGTCGATGTTCCTGGACTCAACAGAGTGTTGTTGTATGAATTGCTCTTTGAAGAGTATATATTGTTTTGGATATTGGTGATTATTCTTCCACCATATTGTTGTAACTCTGCCTCTTGCTAATACGGACTGTATTAGATGCTGGTGCTGAATGTTGTGGCAAGCTCATAAAGTTTTGCCACATTTTGGACATGCTAACCCTGCCTTCCGAGGTGGTGGCAGTGCTCCAGCTGCGTTGGCAACTTCCTCTTCCACCTCTGCCTTGTTCTTCCACTGAGCCAATGCTGTCAGGTGAGAAAGCCGTCAGTAGTTTCTCTACCGGTGTGTACTCTACCTCATGTACAACACCTTGGAATCAATGGTGCGCTAAAAAAATTAATAATAATAATCATCCTCCACATGATATTCCACCTCGTCCTCGCCCATGCCCTCCTTGCCAGACTACAAACTGCTTAAAGCTGCAGCAGTTGACACCTGAGTTTCATCATCAGAGATGTGCGGTGGTGGTCAACTGACCGTTTGCGTTACCCCTCCCATGCATTCATACTCCAGTAGAACAAGTGGTTGGACATCAGTGCACTCAATTTCTTCCAATTGTTGGCCAGGTTCAGGTGGATGGCCTACAGAACCACGGCCAGCAGAATCATCAAAAATCAGAAGTCACTACTGCATGACTTGGGGCTCGGACTGCTTGCCTAATTTGCAAGGGAGTGAGGTGGAAGACAGGTGCCCATGGGCCGCAGGTGCAAAATCTGCACTTTAAGGATGGGACCGGGTGAAAGACAAGGCAAAGGAACAGAAGGCACTCTCAATCTACCAATCTAAAACCACCTTTGCTTTTTTCTGGCCTTACTTTTCATGCAGCGGTACTTATGCCTACAAAATTATGCAGAATGTTCTGACGTCTGCATGAACTAGAAGAAAGTGTTTCATTTGGGAACATAGCAGGCAGGGCTGTAGAGTCTGTAGCCAATCTCCGACTCCTCAATTTCCCTGACTCCGCACTCCACGACTCCGACTTTGACTACACAGCACTGGCTCACTACTGAGCATGTACATAAAGGGCAGCTGTCATTGATCTCAACTAAAAGCCTACATCCTTAGATAAGGAATTGAACAGACATTTATAGTATATTTCATAACTTTCCCAAATTCTTAAGTAAAAATTTACAGCACATACTGCATTGAACTACTGTACCCAATTTATCATATCTTTTAGGAGTCGGAGTTGGTCTATTTTATACTGTCTCCATCAAAATGAACACCGACTCCAACTCCATGACTCAGGTAGCAGGCACAGATCGACCACATCCTTTCTCTCCCTGCAGCAGCTACACACCAAGCAGCAACATGGCCACGTCCCCTAGCTTATACTCTCCTCATTGTTTTCAATCCAAATGAAGTGCATATTATTACACGGCATCTATACAGAACATAGGAGGAATGGGTGGCTGAGATTAGCACTGTCAAGGATGTGTAAATTACAATACCACTCCATATACCCATGGCAGTGCAATCTCAGCCACCCATTCCTACTATCTTCTGATCACATTTCTGGATATCCGGACAGGATCCAGCGGGTGGAGCAGCAGCCATTAGATAAAACATCAACATTTTTCTAAGCGTTGTGCCTGGATATTCACAACGCACCCAGGTGAGCAAATTTACCACTGAGATTTTTATTGATGTTGTCAACATTATACAGTTATATGAAAAAGTTTGGGCACCCCTATTAATCTTAAGCTTAATGTTTTATAAAAATTGGTGTTTTTGCAACAGCTATTTCAGTTTGATATATGTAATAACTGTTGGACACAGTAATGTTTCTGCCTTGAAATGAGGTTTATTGTACTAACAGAAAATGTGCAATCTGCATTCAAACAAAATTTGACAGGTGCATAAGTATGGGCACCCTTATCATTTTCTTGTTTTAAATACTTCTACCTACTTTTTACTGACTTACTAAAGCACTTTTTTTGGTTTTGTTACCTCATTGAGCTTTGAACTTCATAGCTAGGTGTATGCAATCATGAGAAAAGCTACTTAAAGTGGCCACTTGCAAGTTGTTCTCCTGTTTGAATCTCCTCTGAAGAGTGGCATAATGGGCTCCTCAAAACAACTGTCAAATGATTTGAAAACAAAGATTATTCAACATAGTTGTTTAGGGGAAGGATACAAAAAGCTGTCTCAGAGATTTAACCTGTCAGTTTCCACTGTGTGGAACATAGTAAGGAAATGGAAGAACACAGGGACAGTTCTTGTTAAGGCCAGAAGTGGCAGGCCAAGAAAAACATCAGAAAAGCAGAGAAGAAGAATGGTGAGATCAGTCAAGGACAACCCTCAGACCACCTCAAGAGAGCTGCAGCATCAACTTGCTGCAGATGGTGTCACTGTGCATCAACGCACTTTGCACAAGGAGAAGCTGTATGGGAGAGTAATGCGAAAGAAGCCGTTTCTGCAAGCATGCCACAAACAGAGTTGGCTGAGGTATGCAAAAGCACATTTGGAGAAGCCAATTTCTTTTTGGAAGAAGGACCTGGGGACTGATGAAACCAAGATTGAGTTGTTTGGTCATACAAAAAGGCGTTATGCATGGCGGCAAAAAAACACAGCATTCCAAGAAAAACACTTGCTACCCAGAGTAAAATTTGGTGGAGGTTCCATCATGCTTTGGGGCTGTGTGGCCAATGCCGGCACCGGGAATCTTGTTAAAGTTGAGGGACGCATGGATTCCACTCAGTATCAGCAGATTCTTGACAATAATGTTCAAGAATCAGTGACAAAGTTGAAGTTACGCAGGGGATGGATCTTTCAGCAAGACAATGATCCAAAACACCGCTCCAAATCTACTCAGGCATTCATGCAGAGGAATTACAATGTTCTGGAATGGCCATCCCAGTCCCCAGACCTGAATATCATTAAACATCTGTGGGATCATTTGAAGAGGGCTGTCCATGCTCGGCGACCATCAAACTTAACTGAACTGGAATTGTTTTGTAAAGAGGAATGGTCAAAAATACCTTCATCCAGGATCCAGGAAATCATTAAAAGCTACAGGAAGCGACTAGAGGCTGTTATTTTTGCAAAAGGAGGATCTACTAAATATTAATGTCACTTTTCTGGTGAGGTGCCCATACTTATACACCTGTCAAATTTTGTTTGAATACAGATTGCACATTTTCTGTTAGTACAATAAACCTCATTTCAAGGCAGAAACATTACTGTGTCCAACAGTTATTACATATATCAAACTGAAATAGCTGTTGCAAAAACACCAATTTTTATAAAACATTAAGCTTAAGATTAATAAGGGTGCCCAAACTTTTTCATATAACTGTATAAAATACAACTTACCTAGAAAATTTTTGCTGATGATTTCTGGAAATATTTTGCTTCCAGGATATTTCTCCATGGTCCAGCAATAGTCAGTCAGCATACTGGGGCTCTACTTGCCTCGTGACCTCCGTACCTCCGTTACTTTGTAGCAATCTGCTGCTGAAAACACTCCCCATGCTGGTTACTGACAGCTTGGTATGATTCCACAAGATCATTCACTATATCACCATAGCTTTCTGCTTTATGATTTCAGAGAAAAGGAGACATTTTTGAAGGACAGCCAGGCTGCTTTTTGCAATGGATTTAACAGTTCCTGCAATTGTTCACCCTCCATTACAGATATTATTTGTAGTCCTATAAAAATGCCTTCTTTCAGTTTCACATCACTAACTTTAGAAAATTTAGATTTCAATTTTATAAATGCAGCCGAATTGTTATCAATTGCTTTTACCAATTGTTTCTTCCATCCTAGTTGAATATTCTGTGGAGGTAAATATACTTTTTCAGGATTCATTAGAGGTAGATTTTTCACATTTCTTTGTCCAGGAACAAGAAAGTCACATTTAGGCCATAACTTTAGAATATAGTGAGGCTTCCTATACCTGCTATCCCATTCACATAAGAAACAGCAGAATTTAGTGTGCCCAAGTTACAATCCAAGCAATAAAGCAATCACCTCCAAATCACCACAGATATTCCAATTATAGTTTTCATACTGGACTTTTTCTAACAGCAGTTTCATATTTTCGCATGTCTCTTTCATATCAGCAGCACGTGCAAGAAATATTGACGGAAAACACAACATTTCCTGAGCATGAAAGAGTTATATTAATATCTGGCAGCTGCTTTTCAAGATGAAACATACCAACAAGATGGCAACAAAAATACTTTAAAATGCCGAATAAGGCTATGTGCCCACGATGCAGAAATGAAGCAGAAAATTTCTGCAGCATTTCTGCATCTCCCTGGCAGAAAAAAACGCATCCATCTTCTTTATTATCTCTGTGAGTGTACATTGGACTGCACTCAGATGTCATCCGAGTGCAGTCTAATGTTTCATACACACACCCATAGACTTGTATAGGTGAGTGTGTTTTGATTATCGGAGCCACTCGCATCATGCTGCCATTGTTTTCTCATGCCCAATCAGCATGACAACATAATCGCAGATCTGCACTGCCCTATAGTATAACATTGGGCTGAGTGTGATCCGATAAAACGTCAGATAGCACTCAGCTGTGTTATACACCTGTGTGAGCCTAGCCATGTAGTGAGAATTCATAGTCCTTACCAAAATTTACTGTAATAATGTTGGACACATCCGTGATTTGAGGCCTTGTCACTTTTCTTCTATAATATGATTTTTTTCAAGGTTCCTATGCAGTAAATAGAGTGAGCAGTCTAATATGTCTTTGGCTGAAGAGACAATCTATTTAATTTGGCTGTGATACTTTACAATACTCCACATGGGAGGAAGGAAAATTATTCATTTCTCAGAAGCAGTTCGGCTAACCTTTGAGCCTAAGCTAGAAGGTACACAAGCCAGAAGCTACAGCCCAAGAAGGAGATACAGAAAACCGGATGAAGATGGAATAGAGAAAACAGTTTAACAATTTTATTCCAAGATCTTTCATCCACTAGAATCAAGGGCGTACATAGAAATCATTGGGCCCCATAGCAAAAGTGTGAATGGGGCCCCCCCACAACCTAAACTGTGCAGCCAAAATATTTACCCCCCTCCTTCCTGTAATGTGCAAACTGTGCAGCCAGAAATAATATTTAGCATTCTCTCCCTGTAAAGGGGAGGCTGGAGCCCAGTGGCGTACCGCCAATGGCGGCAGACCACGCCACTGCTATGGGGCCCGTGGCCGGAGGGGGCCCGTGAGGGCCCCAAGCACCGTGGGAACGAGGAGGATAGGTGAGTAGGAGGTTGCGGCGGCAGAGGAGCGGGTTGCGGCAGTGGAGGAGCGGAGCACACACAATAGCCGCTGCTGCAGCTGCCACGTGTGCCCGCTGCTAAAGGGAAATGAATATTCCCTCTTCTCTACTCCCATGGGCGTGGAGAAGAGGGAATATTCATTCTCTTTAGTAGCGGGCACGGAGGAGCGCTGAGCCCGGCTCCTGCTGTCAGTGCCCGCCGCTAAAGAGAAAGCCGGCAGCAGCTCACCTCGGCTTCTGAGAGCGCACGCTGCTCAGATGCCAACATGAGCGGCTGCAGACAGGACTCAGCGCTGGAGCAGAGGTGAGGAAGGAAGGTGAGTATAAGTGTTTATTGTTTTATGTGTGCAGTGATTGGGGGATGAGGAAGCCACACGTGCCAGGATACTTGGATTGAGGAGGCCACACATACCAGGAATGGGGGATTGAGGAGGCCTCACATACCAGGAATGGGGGATTGAGGAGGCCACACATTCCAGGATTTGGGGATTGAGGAGGCCACACATACCAGGATTTGGGGATTGAGGAGGCCACACGTACCAGGATTTGGGGATTGAGGAGGCCACACGTACCAGGATTTGGGGATTGAGGAGGCCACACGTACCAGGATTTGGGGATTGAGGAGGCCACACGTACAAGGATTTGGGGATTGAGGAGGCCACACATACCAGGATTTGGGGATTGAGGAGGCCACACGTACCAGGAATTGGGGATTGAGGAGGCCACACATACCAGGAATGGGGGATTGAGGAGGCCACACATACCAGGATTGGGGGGGTTGAGGAGGCCACACATGCCAGGATTTGGGGATTGAGGGGGCCACACATACCAGGATTTGGGGATTGAAAAGGCCACACATACCAGGATTGGGGGGTTGAGGAGGCCACACATACCAGGATTGGGGGATTGAGGAGGCCACACATACCAGGATTGGGGGATTGAGGAGGCCAAACATACCAGGATTGAGGGGTTGAGGAGGCCACACATACCAGGATTGAGGGGTTGAGGAGGCCACACATACCAGGATTGGGGGATTGAGGAGGCCACACATACCAGGATTTGGGGATTGAGGAGGCCACACATACCAGGATTTGAGGATTGAGGAGGCCACACATACCAGGATTGAGGGGTTGAGGAGGCCACACATATCAGGATTGGGGGATTGAGGAGGTCACACATACCAGGATTGGGGGATTGAGGAGGCCACACATACCAGGATTGGGGGATTGAGGAGGCCACACATACCAGGATTGGGGGATTGAGGAGGCCACACATACCAGGATTGGGGGATTGAGGAAGCCACACATGCCAGAATTGGGGGATTGAGGAGGCCACACATACCAGGATTTGGGGATTGAGGAGGCCACACTTACCAGGAATGGGGGATTGAGGAGGCCACACATACCAAGATTGGGGGATTGAGGAGGCCACACATACCAGGGATTTTGGGATTGAGGGCGCCACGCAAACCAGGGATTGTGGGATTGAGGGGGCCACACATACCAGAGATTGTGGGATTGAGGGGGCCACACATACCAGGGATTGTGGGATTGAGGGGGCCACACATACCAGGGATTGGGGGATTGAGGAGGCTACACATACCAGGGATTGTGAGGGCCACCCATACCAGGGATTGTGGGATTGAGGGGCCACACCTACGAGGATGGGGAGATTTACCAGTAGCTGCTGCATTTCCCACCCTAGGCTTATACTCAAGTCAATAGGTGTTTCCATTTTTATGTGGTAAAATTAGGGGCCTCGGCTTATATTCGGGTCGTCTTTATTTAAAATATACGGTATTTTAAAATCATTGAGTACGTGGTGCCCATAATACTGCAGGACTGTGGCGTCCAATATACTATATGGGGGCTGCATTTTGTGTAATATACTGTATGGAGGACTATGGGGAGTGCATTATATTCTATGGAGGACCATGGGAAGTTCATTATACTATATGGAGGATTATGGAGGGCTCATTATACTATATGGAGGTTTATGGGGGGAGCCTTATACTATATGGAGGATTATGGGGGCGCATTATACTATATGGAAGATTATTGGTGGTGCATTATACTATATGGAAGGCTATGTGGGGCCATTATAATATTTTGAGGGCTATGTGGGGGGCCATTATACTGTATGAAAGCAATTATACAGTGTGAAGGTTTGTGTGGGGGGTCATTATACTGTTTGGAGGGCTGTGTGGGTGCCATTATACTGTTTGGAGGGCTGTGTGGGGGCCATGAGAGTGTATGGAGGGCTCTGTGGGGTTCACAGTGGGGGATTATACTGTGTTAGGGTCACCATACTTTGCCATGGGAGTTGAAGTGGGGTACAATAGGGTCATTATACTGTGCATGTGGAGGAATGCACCATAGGGGTATCATACTGTTTGGGGGGCACTTTTGTTGGCATCATACTTTATTGGGGCAATGAAGGAGGAATCTAAGACTTCAGAAGGAGGTAAATTACTATGTAAAGGCTGGAAAGTTATGAGATCTGCTCTTCTGTGACACAGACAAATATTTATTTTTTGTAGTGGGGGGGGCCCAATTAGAGCTTCTGCTATGGGGCCCCATGACTTCTATGTACGCCCCTGCTGGAGCCCCAGGCCAGGACAGTGGGCGGAAGCCCACATGACGTGAGTTTGGAGAAGGTGGGGGGCATAGGTGAGGGGGTTAATAAGGCGAGAGGAGGCGGGGTCAGGTCTTTTTCCCCACTGCCAGGACAATAGAAGACACCGACCTGATCCCTATGACCTCCATGGCATCGGCTGAAGATCTTCTGGAGGCCCTCTGGATGGTGGCCAGGGGACACCCCCCGGGCTGGATTGAAGCACAAGTGGCCGGCGTTGTGGGATGGGGAGGTGCGGGAGCCGCTTCTGAAAACGCTGCCACTGCAAGGCTGCTGGAGCTCCCAGCAAGAAGATCTGTACCCCAGGTGCCATTCTCCCCGGACGGACCACTGGCTCCGCGCCAGCGAAGGAGCTCCTCTCGGGACTCTACAGCCCGGGCCGCATCATCAAGGTACTCACGCCGGGCCAGGAGGAATCCACGAGCGCGACCTAGCCCGGCGGCGGTGGGTGGACCAGCAGCAGCGGTTGCTGCAGGCCTGCTTACCGCTGACATCAGCGGAAGCTCATCAGCCGCACCCCGGCGTGGCAATGGCGACACCGGAAGTGCTCTGGCGGGCCGTTGCCACGATGTACCTGTGGGGCGGCCAACCTCCTCTGCAAGACGGTGTGACCGGGCAGCAGCAGTGAGAAGAGATCAACAAGGGCAGTATGCGGCTGCGTGCCTGTGACACTCACGAAGCCCCCTAGAGAGGGTTCTTGAAACACACTCTGGGAATCTTGCAAGACAGCGTGACCGGGTGGCGGTGGTGAGAAGTGAACAACAGGGGAAGGATGCAGCTGCGAATGCGTGCCTGGGACTTTCACGGACCCCCCTAGTGGGTGTTCTAGAAACACACTCTGGGAATCTTAGTTTTACCTGGGAGGACCTGCGGCGCGGCGGGAGGATGGGAATCTCCCTTATCCTTTAAGGCCAACATTATCAGCATCTAAGGAATGAGGCAGATCCAGCGGTGAAAGGCCAAGGGGCGGCCCACAACTCCTCTTATCTTCTTCTACAAGATGCTATCCACCAAAACCGTCAACTCAAGAAGATCGTCCGGATACAAGATTTCCGGCCAGTGGGGTGGGACCTCCCATGCGGTCTGGTGAGTATGATTCTTTGTCACGTCTGTTTCCGTCTCTTTTAATGTCACAGGG
The DNA here is from genome assembly GCF_046119375.1 of Phyllobates terribilis. Lineage (NCBI taxonomy): Eukaryota > Metazoa > Chordata > Amphibia > Anura > Dendrobatidae > Phyllobates > Phyllobates terribilis. Next base: position 71,474 of record NW_027363916.1, read on the forward strand.
TAATGTGGGCAGTCAAGAAATATAAGTGTAGGGACGGGTAATGTAAGAGGGTCATCGGCGAGTTTGGTTTATTCTCACGGGGGCACAGGGGTTCAAGGTTTGCTAGCCACATTGAAGGAATATGTAGCAAGGTTGGAAGGGGACAATAGACATCCAGCTCAGGTAGGGCATGGGTCAACAATAGTGATGAGCGAGTGTGGCACCCTGCTGTTCACAGGTACCACAGGACCCAAAAGGGTGCATGGACGGACTTCTCCACAAGAGGCCCTCATTACATACAAACACCTCCACCCTTCCACCTCATACCACCAGAGGGAGCCCGTTAGGGATATATATATGGAGGGTGGAGCCAGGCAGTTCAGTTAGTAGTTTAGAGTGTGCTGCCACTGAGAGCAGTGAAGACACAGCATGTCTGCTGCAGTATTGAGGGCCCCGAGTGTGGCAAGGAGGAGAGGAGAGAGGAGTTGAGGGGGCAGAGGAGCATCATATACTCACCCCGAGATACACACCGGACACCAGGTCGGCGCCTACAGGGTCCTTTATACCCAGTAGGGATCACCGGCATACCAGGAGGACTACAAGTCCCTGGCTGACCTGAAGCTAAACCCACTACAGGACCAGGAACCACAAAGGTCCCAGCGCCCAGGGATAGTGGTTTTTTAGCGGAAGGTCCTACTACCAAGCGACAGGTGAAGGAACAGCATGACACATAAGCTAGGCCCAGTTGCAAGCTGGCCAGGAGCTTAGAGAGAGGGAGACACAGACCAGGAGGCCCTAAACCCGCTCATTGGGGAGAAGTCCTGAAGTGCACCCTTCCTACCGAGTACCCTGGACCGTACCTGACATCCGCACCAGTAAAGGTATTGAAGCGAATCCCCTGTCTCTGTCAGTTACTCCTGCTGCGCCATCCCGACTGCACTACAAGCCCCAGCATCACCACCCACCATCAAAATCTACCCTGCCCTGAGGCCCGCTCCACCTGTGGGGAGCTGTTCCATCCTAGCTGCCTATCAACTGCCTCAGAGGTCTGCAGCAGCGCTGGTACAAATTACCAGAAACCACAGGTGGCGTCACGATCAAACTACAAATCCCATATAAACTATCCCCTTTTCGTTGACTGCCCTGGGCCATGGACCGGGCCAGCCACTGTGACATATTCCCCCCCAGCATCTCTAGGCACGGACACTTAGTACCCCACTGCCCTGGGGGCGCGTCCCGAGCATACTCGCAAGTACTCGGTGCTCACCCGAGCATCTCAGTACTCGAGATGCTCAGAGCTCGCTGAGTACTTCCAAGATGCTCGGGCGGATGCTCGAGTCCCCTCCCTGCATGTTTGGCACTCTTTTGAGTGCCAATCAACATGTAGGGATTTTCTGTCACACACTGTAATGCCGCAGCCTTGTTGGTTATGGCATTACAGTGATTAGCTGGCCGCACAGCATCATCAGGTCTATATCAGAACTGGCGCCGCCGTGCTCGTCAGTCTACTCTGCAATCAGGCAGTTTAGGGAGAGGTGTTGCTGAGCTAAGGAGAGAGTTGGTTGTTTGTTAGTTAGTGTAGGTATTCCACAATATTCTCTACACATATGCATCTCAACTAACAGTCCTTCTGAGGACTAATCCAGATGCAGAGATATCAGTGCTAGGCAGGCAGGCAGGGTATATAGCAGACTGCAGTGCATATAGCAAGAGGGTCCATTGTAGTGTTGGGCCACCCCCGTAGTGTTCAGGTTCAGTTTGGTTCGTCGAACACCGGGATGTTCGTGGAACTGTTCGTCGAACACCTTAGAACACTGTCGAACACCGTCGAACACTGTTAAAACCAATGGTAGACTAATAAAAACACATAGAAAACACCTTCAAAGGTGTCCAAAAGCTGACAAGCTGCTCAGAAGACACTCTCTTTAAAAAAAGCGGGCCGGCAATTTAGCATCGGTACCCGACAATTTAGAACAGAAAGAATAGAGCATCACACATAGATTAGATAGATAGAAACATGTCAGTCATATATATAAGAAGTACAGTGACAGTGTTGGTTACTGTACTTGTCATTTAGTGTTAAAGAATTATTAAAAAAAATAATAGTGTTTTCATGCACCGTCTCTTTAAGAAAGCCGGCCGGTAATTCAGCATCGGTACCCGACAATTTAGAACAGAAATAATAGAGCATCACACAAAGATTAGATAGATAGAAACATGTCAGTCACATGTATAATAAGTACAGTGATAGTGTTGATTACTGTACTTGTCATTTAGTGTTAAAATAAAGGATTTATTAAAAAAAAATTGACGTGGGGTTCCCCGTAATTTTAGTCTCTAGCGGAGGTTAAGCAGACGGCTGGGGCAGATGTTTGAAGCCTGGGAAGGGGGTAATACCCACGGAGCTTCCCAGGCTACTAATATCAACCCCAAGCTGAATACCTAGCCTTTACTAGCTATTAAAATAGGGGACCCCCCCAAAAAAATGACGTGGGGTCTCCCCTATTTTAATAGCTAGTAAAGGCTAGGCAGACAGCTGGGGGATGATATTAATAGCCCAGGAAGGGTGCCATGAATATTGGCCCCCTCCCAGGCTAGGATGCGCCAATTCTGGCACTTAGCCTCGCTCTTCCCACTGCCCTGTAGCGGTGGCAGTGGGGTAATAGGGCTGGGGTTGATATCAGCTTATAATTCCAGCTGACATCAAGCCCAGGTTAGTAATGGAAAGGCGTCTATAAGACACCCCCTTTGCTAACCCCATAGTCAAAGTAAAAAAAAACACAAACACCCAGAATAAAGTCATTAATTTAAATAAACACACAATTCTTTATTGTTCTAAATTAAACCATACTTACCATCACGCCCATTCCAGCTGAAGCCAACGATCTCCTGCAATAAAAGTAAAATAATAAACCAACATCATTCTTACCTTTCCATTGTTCCCAGGACAGTTCCAGCTCTGCTACATCGAGATGACAGGCTGGATCGCAGCAGAACGCTGGCATCCAGCTTGCCATGCCACAGACACTGAGAAGCGCAGGCATGCTTGCGCTCCTCAGTGTCTGCTGTGACGGCATCCAGATGAGCCGAGTTCATGTCCAATGAACTCAGCTCACCTCAGCTTCACACTTGAGTGTGAATGAGGGGCCAAGTGTGCACCCAAAAATACTGGTTCTGTTGCACAGTGCAGGACCCTTGTCAGAGGGCACTGAGAATGGTTCCTTGCAATGGCGCCTCCTGGAGGCCCTGAAGAGGGGAGAGGAGTCCATCACAGTGGAGGGTAGGGAGGTAGATCTGTCTTTCTGGATAGACCGACATGGTCTGTCCGCCTTCCGAGAGTCAGGGGCAGAGAACATCAGGTGGCCTCTGCCAACAACAGTGCAAGGTGGTGGCCATAAGAGTGTGGTCCGTCTCCGGTGGGGAAGCATGCCCCTCTAGGGACAAGGTGGGAGAGCTTTTCCTGGGGATGATGACACCTATGCCCAGATTCATTCCTGTGGAACCACCTTTTTCGATGTCAGCTTTGTGAGGCCGGAGGGCTTAGAGCTCTTCTGGTCTCAGTATGAGCATTTTCGGATTTGCCCTGAATGGCGAGGGTTTACGGTCCAGGCTATCTCTCGCCAAAGTAAGGTGAAGAAAGTGACCGTGGTCATGAGTAACGAGTCACTTTCTGAAATGGACATCATGACCTGGCTGAGCAGTTATAGGGAGGTGATCCAGATTCTCAAAAAGAATCTGGACAAGCATGTCATTTGGTCAGGGGCCTGGACCTTCATGGTAAAACTGAAGGTCTCAGGACACTGAGTTACTCACATTCCCACTTCGACATTTTTTGGAAGGGACCGAATCTTGATCTTTTACCAGGGGCAGCCGAAGTTTGCCACAGGTGCGGCAGCCCCTCACACTTCAGCGCTGGGTATAAGGTGGAGAAGTGCGTGATGTGAGGAGGGGTAGGTCATCTAGCCGCATCCTGTAGGGACATTCGGTGTAACCTGTGTGGTGTTTTAGGACACCTGTTAAGTCGTTGTCCACGCTCCTATGCCAATGTTGGCCTGAATCCGCGGGGTGCTGGTCAGGAGGAGGAGAGGACCAGCCCAGCCGGTGAAGGGACCAACACCAGCAGGGGAAACAAGGGACCAGTGAGGAGCAGACCTCCCCCTGAGGCGAGAGGGTAGAAACTAGTGTTGAGCCACCCCCGTAGTGTTCGAGTTCGGTTCGGTTCGTCGAACACCCGTGTGTTCGCCGAACTGTTCGTCGAACTGTTCGTCGAACACCTTCGAACACCGTTAAAACCAATGGCAGGCAAACAAAAACACATAGAAACACATAGAAAACACCTTCAAAGGTGTCCAAAAGCTGACAAACTGCTCAGAAGACATAACTAACACATGGAAAAGTGACAAGTACATATAGTCATGCGAAAATAAAAGAGGTGGAGGAGTAAAAGGAGGGGGAGACACAGATATAGGCATGTCATGCCCTTCTAAAATCCAAAAAGTGAGAAGCCGACACGGCCAGTCCGCTCCTGCCCGTGCCACCTCCGTGTCGCCGGGTTTGTGCCAGAGCCGCGGTGAACCCTGACGGCCAGCCCCCCTCTCCCAATACTGGTGCCTGTCCGCTGGTGGGTCGAGCGAGCCCCCCTGTGGTGGAGGCAGCTCTAAGCTTTTTAATTTAAATTGTCTCTCTAATTTGAATGAATACACTTTAAATCCATTTACAAGGATCTATTGGAGGGCAAGTCTCATGCCAGCAGCCGCGGTAATTCCAGCTCCAGTAGCGTCCACTAAAGCTGCTGCAGTTAAAAAGCTTTTATAAGGATCGAGCTCGGCTGTCCACCGCAAGGCATCCTACTGCCAGTCCCAGCCCCTATGCCTTGGGGTGCCTCCTGATGCTCTTCACTAAGTATCCCATGGTCCCGAAGCATTTCCTTTGAAAAAATTAAGTGTCTAAGCTACAGGTGGTGCAGCTTGCTTAACAGCCGGGATAATCCGCTCACTAGCAGACACTGCTACTAGGCCCAAAGTATTTCCTGGGCTAGATGCAGTTAAAAATTTGTAATTAGATACTCTCGTTGGATGCTGAGAAAGCATTCCATAGAGTCTCCTGGCACGCCATATATGATTCTCTTAAAAAGCTTGGGGTAGGAGTCTAGGGGACCCTTTTATAGCCAAAATCACGGCCCTGTATCGCAATACGTCACCTAGGCTGAAGATAAATGGAACTGTAGCACCCTGAGGGCTCGGTTGCTACAGACGTATTGCACCTCACCCAGAGGTGTGATATCTCACTCTCAGGTAAGGATGGAGTGTGGATCAGGACCCGACACCTGCATGCATTACACCACATTGCCGTGGGGCAGGGCGACCAATATGCCCCTGAGATGGGCACGACAGTCCCTGTCCCTGGCTGGAGTGGGGGGAGGGAACACTGAGGAAGGGGAACCCTGTAGTGCAGGAGCAGGGAGGAAGCAGTTCCTGGGTGCATTGAGAAGGGAGTATAAAAGGTGGGCACCATCTTAGTTCAGTGCAGAGAAGTCTGAGCAGAAGTGGCAGGGAGCAGGGGCTCTGCATGAGCTCTGCTCCGGAGGCGGGCCTAGTAACAGAGGCCCAGGCCTGGAAGAGGGAGAAGGAAGGAAGAGGAGCGGAGAAGGCTCCAGGAACGAGGAATGAAGGGATCCCAGGGGTGCGGACGGGCGAGTCGCCACCGCACGCCCGAATCCACCTGCGTGGAGGGGTCAGGCCAAAGGGGGAGACCGGTCCCCGAACTAGTGGAGGCAGGAAACGACCCTCAGCTAGAAACCGGAGGCTCTGACATTTTATGTGGCGCAGCCCCTCGCTACACCCGCTAGGAAGGCACCACATAGGGTCAGGGAAACTGGCGCCAAGTTTACCAAGAGGAGGCCCGAGGCAGCCGGACAGAAGTGTTGGTAAGAAAGGCCAGACAAAGGACACACAAAGGGGGTCCTGTGAAGTGCTCCAAAGTTATCTGGGAGTTGTCTGAGCCCCTCACCTGGTGAGCACAGTACGACGTGGGCAGCCGTTACCTGCAGACGTGGTCTGGATAATAAGAACTGTGAGTAAAGGCCCTGAACTGCATCACTGACTCCGTGTCGTTACTGCTGCTGCCCTGCACCATCACCCCCATCCTCCGCATACACTGCCCTGAGGCTATACTCCTCCCGTGGGGAGTTATGCTACGCTCTGCTGCACCCACAACACCAGCCTCAGTGGTCTGCCCTGTAGCGGCGGTTCACTCTGACCGCAATCCACGGGTGGCGTAGTCGGACATTTAAACATGAAAACCACATAAATAGTTCCGCCACTGGTTTGACCGCCCTGAGCCACGGAACTGGGTCGCCGCCACGAAGACTACAACCACCAGCATCCACCAAAAAGGGTCCGGCTCCGGGTGTCCCAAGGCCCAGGGGGTGCGTCAGAACATTTTCATCACCTTTCACAATCACCAATGGGACAAGGCAGTGATGTCCTCTGTCCCCTCTCTTATACATCCTAGTGACGGAGCACCTGCTCTCATCAATTCGCCATAACCCCAATATTAGGTGGATTGAGGTGGGAGGCACCGAGTACAAGTGCTCTCTATTTGCTGATGATGTCCTAGTATATATCACTCAATCACATATATCCATCCATGCTGTTATGGCTGAAATAGATCACTTTGTTACATGGTAAAATTTTAAAATCAATGCAGCGAAGTCTGAGGCCCTCGATGTCTCCCTCCCCAAATCCATATAGGATTCCATCCAGTCCAACTTTCCCTTTGCCTGGCCCTCACAGGGTATCAAATACTTAGGAATTCCTATTCATAGAGACCTCTCCCATCTATGTTATCTTAATTTTGGGCCCTTTATTGAACAACTTCCTACAGACCACGGTTGGCAAGTTAGAACTGTAAGATTCACTACGTGAACCACTGGTGTTTTGTGGAAAAGCACATGTACACTGCGTTCCAAATTATTATACAAAAAGTGTTTAGGAGTGATAAGGGAAGAATTTGTTTGTTTGTCAGTTAAACTCATTGATGGTGATGTGTGTCAGGGCTCTTTATATCACTGTAAGCAATTGCAGACACCTGTGCTAATTAGTTTGGCAGGTGTGTCCAATGAAAGGCAAGACTACTTAAGAAGGCTCTTTCACATTATTAAGCAGCCTACATTTTCTGCCAAAATGGGAAAGAAAAAGGATGTGTCGGCTGCTGAGAAGCAACAAATTGTGGAGTGTTTAGGTCAAGGCATGACTACAATCAACATTGTGCGATGATCAGGATGAAGTGTCTTGGCAATCAAGAAGTATGTAGCTGATTCACAGTACACACGTGTGCGTGCTGATAAGGGTAAATTGAGGACTCTTTCCTACAGGCAATTACGTCAGGTTGAAAGAGCAGCGGCAAAAAAGCCTTGTCATAGCAGCAGACAAGTTTTTGAAGCTGCTTGTGCCTCCAACGTCCCCCGAACAACAAGATGCAGGGTCCTTCAGAGGTTTGCAGCTGTGCATGCGCCATCCTGTCGACCTCCTCTATCCACTTCACACAAGCAGAAACGGCTCCAGTGGGCCAAACATTACATGAAGACTGATTTCAAAACTGTTTTGTTCACGGATGAGTGCCGTGCAGCGCTCGATGGTCCAGATGGATGGAGTGGAGGATGGCTGGTTGATGGACACCCCACGCAAACACGGCTACAGCGCCAACAAGGAGGAGGTGGAGTAATGTTTTGGGCTGGAATCATGGGGAGAGAGATTGTCGGCCCCTTTAGGATCCCTGAAGGCGCTAAAGATGAACTCCATAATGTATGTGGATTTTCTCAAACAGCACTTCCTGCCATGGTTCAAGAAGAAGAACCGTGTATTTCACAGCAAGATCATTTTTCTGCATGATAATGCACCATCTCATGCTGCACATAAAACATCTGCATCTCTGGCTGATATGGGCATAAAAGGGGACAAACTTATGGTGTGACCCCCATGCTCCCCTGACCTCTACCCCATTCAGAACCTTTGGAGCATCATTAAAAGGAGTGTCTATGATGGCGGGAGGCAGTTCACATCTAAGCAACAGCTCTGGGAGGGTATTCTGTCCTCATGCAAAACAATTGAAGCAGAAACCATCCAAAACCTGACAAATACAATGGACGAGAGAGTTCAGAAGCTCCTTTCGAACAAGGGGTCCTATGTGAAAATGTAACATCACCTAGAATAAAGTTTTGAGTTGAAAACTGTTTGATTTCAGTTTCTAACAACCTGCTAATGCTTATAATTTCAAAAATAACCATTTTTTTGGTCTTTATTAAAATGAAAAGGTTGATCGAAAAGTTTGGGGGATCTAAGAGTGTGGCAACCCAGTAGTCATGATTACTTCGAATTCTGACAATATGAGGGTCATGCTGCAGGTAGTGCAGCAAGAAGGCACTTATGTGCCTTGCGCATCTCGGAGCCCCAAAATTATTTTCCGGGCTAGATGCAGCTAAAAATTATTATTAATTTTAAATCTGGTGAAGCTTTAGTATAGATGGCCTAATAGGATCAGTGCTGCACACTGCTACAAAGCCCAAATTATTTTCCAGTCAAGATACAGATAAACATGATTAGTAATTTGAAAGCTTAAAACGGTTGGTAGGGTGATTTTAACCAATCATCAAGCTTTTACTCTCCCCAGGATGACACAGGGGTAGAAAAGTCGTTTCGGATCCATGATTTGTTCATCTTTATGAACGTGAGTCTGTCTACATTATCAGTGGAGAGCCGCGTCCGCTTATCTGTCAGCACACCACCAGCAGCGCTGAACACACGTTCAGACAGAACGCTGGCTGCGGGGCATGACAAGATCTCCAAGGCGTAAGTGGCTAGCTCCGGCCATTTATCCAGATTGGAAGCCCAAAAAGAGCAAGGGTCCAGTGACACAGTCGTGGCTTCAATGTTTACTTGGAGATACTCCTGTACCATCGTCTCTAGGCGTTGACTATGTGTCAGACTTCTTGTCTCCTGTGGCCTTGCAAAGGATGGGCTAAAAAAGTGGTGAAATGATTCCGCAAAATTGATGTTACCAGCAGATACTGTGGTTCTGTTACGGTTTGAGTGCTGAACACTTGACGGTCCCACGGTTGGCAAGTTGGAACTGTGAGATTCACTACGTGCACCACTGGTATTTTGTGGAAAAGCACATGTAAGATTCTGCAACAGTCTTTGCTGATACTCCTGCATTCGTGCATCCCTTTCTATGGCAGGAATAATTTCTGCAAATTTACTTTTGTACCGGGGATCTAACAGTGTGGCAACCCAGTAGTCAGGATTATTTCTAATTCTCACAATTCAAGGGTCATGTTGCAGGTAGTGCAGCAAGAAGGCACTCATGTGTGTTGCGCATCCAGGAGCACCAAGTCCCTGTTGTGTTGGTGGCGAGGTAACAATCATGCTTCCTTCCTCTGTCCTCTCCCCCCAACCTCGCACAACAGAAATGTGATCAAGGTCTCCCTCATCTGATGAGTCTTCCATCAGTTCGTCCTCCACTTCTTCCTGGGCTCCTGCACCTTCCTCACTAGTTTAGCTGCTACCATGCGCCCTGGTAAAACCATCTCCCCCACCCTCACATGCCTGCCGCCTTGGTGCTGCCGACCGTCTGGACCTTGCAGATGTTAGCCCTTCCGCATACAACTCCTCCTCCTCTACTTCCTCCACCTCCTCTTGTGCCACCACCTGACTCCGAATTCTGTTTAACATGTGCTCCAGCATGTAAATCACCGGAATAGTCATGCTGATAATGGCATCGTCAGCACTAAACATCTTCGTCGCCATTTCAAAACTGTGCAGAAGGGTGCATAGGTCCCTGATCTGAGACCACTCCTCCAGCGTGATTTGCCCCACCTCTGAATCTCGTTGGCCCAGGCTATACGTCAGAACGTATTGCACCAGGGCTTGTCGGTGCTGCCACAGTCGCTGCAACATGTGCAGAGTTGAATTCCACCGGGTAGGCACATCGCATTTTAGCCGGTGAAGTGGCAGGCCCAACGACTTCTGTAGAGATGTAAGTCGCTGAGCTGCGGGATGCGAACGGCGGAAGTGAGCACACAGCGACCGTGCCCTCTGCAGAAGGCCATCTAGTCTGGGATAGTGGGCTAAAAATTGCTGGACAACCAGGTTCAACACGTGAGCCATACAAGGCACGTGTGTGACATTGCCCCGGCGAAGGGCCGCACCCAGGTTTGCAGCATTGTCGCACACGGCCTTCCCTGGTTTCAGGTCCAGTGGAGACAACCATTCATGAAATTGGTTCTCCAGAGCTGACCACAACTCCTCAGCTGTGTGACTCACATTTCCCAGACATTTCAATGTAAAAACCACCTGATGACGTTGAGCCCTACTGCCAGCATAGTAAGGAGGTGTGCAGGATCCCTTCTGCGCAGTTAGAAAGCTTGTGGCATGACCAGACAGGCTTTGGGTGCAGGTGGAAGACCGAGAGGAGGTTGAGGAGGCAGAAGCAGTGGAGGAACTTTGACATAAAGAGGATTGACGCACAACTCGTGGGGACGGCAAGACTTGGACAGCAGCCCCTTGTCCTGCTGTCACCATAGTTACCCAGTGCCCAGTCAGCGACATGTAACGCCCCTGTCCATGCCTACTCGTCCAACTGTCTGTGGTGAAATGCACCCTGTCACACACAGAGTTTCTCAAAGAAGCGGTGATGTTGTGTGCGACATGCTGGTGGAGCACAGGCACACCTTTCTTTGAGAAGTAGTGCCGACTGGGCATCTGGTACTGGGGCACTGCGACGGACATAAGGTCTCGAAAATCCTCTGTGTCCACCAGGCGGAAAGGCAGCATTTCTGTAGCCAAGAGCTTGCAGATGGTGAAATTCAACCTCTTAGCTTTCTCATGGCTAGGAGGAAATGGTCTTTTACTTGTCCACATCTGAGGGACCGAGGGCTGGCTATTGTGCTTAGACGGGGTTGATAAGGGTGTCCCCGGCAAACTGCCGGTCTGTGAGGAAGATGCAGGCGGACATGTTAGGTTGCCTTGATCCAAAGGTGGTGCTATCGATGTCGGACAGCGCTCAACACCAGCTGGTGTTACCACCTCCAAATGAAAATGATGACCTGCCAATCACGCTGGCTGTTGCGGGTAAAGAGGTGGCAGGTCTGCGCCCCAAAACAGGTGTGACTGCTGTCCCCCCAGTCACAGAGGATGAAGAGGCCGCGGATGCACAAGATATGGCAGACGGTGATTGGCCCGGCCGGCTAGGCCGCATTGTAGCACACTGAGCTTCCCACTGCAACTTATGCTTCATGTCCATGTGCCGGTTCATGCATGAAGTACTCAAACTATGTATTTTTTGGCCTCTACTTAGCTTTTGCTGACAAATGTTACAGATGACACGAGTTGGGTCATCTTTATCGATCTGAAAAAATGCCCAGGCTATGCAAGTCTTAGCACCCATGCGACCTGAAGAGCCACCACGACTTGTGGTGAGAGGCAGAGTTGTGTTTGAGGATGCAGTTGTTGACGTGCTTCCAGTACTACGTCTCTGTCCAGGAAGGCGCAACCTGACCTCGTCGTCACTAGCATCTTCCTCCACCTCCTCTGCTGACCTCATCTCTTGGCTGACTGTGGGTTGACAGTAAGTGGGATCTCCGACCTCATCATTAACACCCTCTGCGTTATCACACCCGTCGTCCTCAGAGCCAACCTGTTCCTGCCCTGACAAAAAACTAAAGTTGTCGCTCCAATCAGGTATTTGAGTCTTATCATCGTCTTCCTCATTGTCTCCACCAACAGGAGTTACAGTTTGGGAATGAGGGTCTACATTATGGTCAGAACCTTCTGCGTCTGGTCCTGGATCCGACTCATAAAGATTCTGGGCATCAGTGCAGATCATTTCCTCGTCTGGATTCACAGAAGCGCTGGAGTCGACCTCTGATTCCCAGGCTATAGTATGAGTAAACAGCTCTGCAGACTCAACCATCTGTTCTACCTCATACTCAGACGGGCAGCTGGAGATTTGGGAGCTGTGAGGAAGCAAGTGCGATTTGGGTGACACCTTTGAGGACTGGAGTATTTGTGATGTTGAAGTTGATGTGGAGGAGAGCCCACTTAAAGGAGCACTTGATATCCGTTGAAGCACCTGCTGTTTTTGTGCCTCATCTGGAATTTGTAGCGATTGGCGTGGCCGTAAGAAAGGGATCTTATCACATTGTCCGCTAAAAGAAGTAGACATTTTAGTTTGGCTGGAAGATGGTCTTTCTTCTGCAGATGTTACTGTTGCTTTAACACCTACCCCACGGACACAACCTTTTTTCCCCTTCCCAACACGCCTATTCCCCTTTCCACCAGCAGCAGGAATTTTTCCACTCATTTTGGTGGTTAACTAATTCACAACTCTGGAGTTGTTTGCACAAAAAAACAATGGATGGTAACCGAGCAGAGCTGAGTGGCCAAACTGTGGTATTAGGCCAAAACTATTGGCTGGGTTAGATGCAGAAAAAAATTATTTTGAATTTGCAACCTGATGGAGGTCAGTATAGATGGACTAATACAAATAGTCCCACACACAGCTAGAAGCCCAAATATTTTTTCAGAGGTACTGTAGATGCAGAAAAAAATTATATTCAATTTGCAACCTGCTGGAGGTCAGTATAGAAGGACTAATAGAACAAGTCCCACACACTGCTAGAAGCCCAAATATTTTTTCAGAGCTAAATGAAGAAAAAAATTATTTTTAATTTGCAACCTGATGGAGGTCAGTATAGATGGACTAATAGACCAAGTCCCACACACTGCTAGAAGCCCAAATATTTTTTCAGAGCTAGATGCAGAAAAAAATTATTTTTAATTTGCAACCTGATGGAGGTCAGTATAGATGGACTAATAGACCAAGTCCCACACACTGCTAGAAGCCCAAATATTTTTTCAGAGCTAGATGCAGAAAAAAATTATTTTTAATTTGCAACCTGATGGAGGTCAGTATAGATGGACTAATAGACCAAGTCCCACACACCACTAGAAGCCCAACTATTTTTTCAGAGCTAGATGCAGAAAAAAATTATATTCAATTTGCAACCTGCTGGAGGTCAGTATAGAAGGACTAATAGAACAAGTCCCACACACTGCTAGAAGCCCAAATATTTTTTCAGAGCTAAATGAAGAAAAAAATTATTTTTAATTTGCAACCTGATGGAGGTCAGTATAGATGGACTAATAGACCAAGTCCCACACACTGCTAGAAGCCCAAATATTTTTTCTGAGCTAGATGCAGAAAAAAATTATTTTTAATTTGCAACCTGATGGAGGTCAGTATAGATGGACTAATAGACCAAGTCCCACACACCGCTAGAAGCCCAACTATTTTTTCAGAGCTAGATGCAGAAAAAAATTATATTCAATTTGCAACCTGCTGGAGGTCAGTATAGAAGGACTAATAGAACAAGTCCCACACACTGCTAGAAGCCCAAATATTTTTTCAGAGCTAAATGAAGAAAAAAATTATTTTTAATTTGCAACCTGATGGAGGTCAGTATAGATGGACTAATAGACCAAGTCCCACACACTGCTAGAAGCCCAAATATTTTTTCAGAGCTAGATGCAGAAAAAAATTATTTTTAATTTGCAACCTGATGGAGGTCAGTATAGATGGACTAATAGACCAAGTCCCACACACCGCTAGAAGCCCAACAATTTTTTCAGAGCTAGATGAAGAAAAAAATTATATTCAATTTGCAACCTGCTGGAGGTCAGTATAGAAGGACTAAAAGAACAAGTCCCACACACTGCTAGAAGCCCAAATATTTTTTCAGAGCTAAATGAAGAAAAAAAATATTTTTAATTTGCAACCTGATGGAGGTCAGTATAGATGGACTAATAGACCAAGTCCCACACACTGCTAGAAGCCCAAATATTTTTTCAGAGCTAGATGCAGAAAAAAATTATTTTTAATTTGCAACCTGATGGAGGTCAGTATAGATGGACTAATAGACCAAGTCCCACACACTGCTAGAAGCCCAAATATTTTTTCAGAGCTAGATGCAGAAAAAAATTATTTTTAATTTGCAACCTGATGGAGGTCAGTATAGATGGACTAATAGACCAAGTCCCACACACTGCTAGAAGCCCAAATATTTTTTCAGAGCTAGATGCAGAAAAAAATTATTTTTAATTTGCAACCTGATGGAGGTCAGTATAGATGGACTAATAGACCAAGTCCCACACACCGCTAGAAGCCCAACTATTTTTTCAGAGCTAGATGCAGAAAAAAATTATATTCAATTTGCAACCTGCTGGAGGTCAGTATAGAAGGACTAATAGAACAAGTCCCACACACTGCTAGAAGCCCAAATATTTTTTCAGAGCTAAATGAAGAAAAAAATTATTTTTAATTTGCAACCTGATGGAGGTCAGTATAGATGGACTAATAGACCAAGTCCCACACACTGCTAGAAGCCCAAATATTTTTTCAGAGCTAGATGCAGAAAAAAATTATTTTTAATTTGCAACCTGATGGAGGTCAGTATAGATGGACTAATAGACCAAGTCCCACACACTGCTAGAAGCCCAAATATTTTTTCAGAGCTAGATGCAGAAAAAAATTATTTTTAATTTGCAACCTGATGGAGGTCAGTATAGATGGACTAATAGACCAAGTCCCACACACCGCTAGAAGCCCAACTATTTTTTCAGAGCTAGATGCAGAAAAAAATTATATTCAATTTGCAACCTGCTGGAGGTCAGTATAGAAGGACTAATAGAACAAGTCCCACACACTGCTAGAAGCCCAAATATTTTTTCAGAGCTAAATGAAGAAAAAAATTATTTTTAATTTGTAACCTGATGGAGGTCAGTATAGATGGACTAATAGAACAAGTCCCACACACTGCTAGAAGCCCAAATATTTTTTCAGAGCTAGATGCATAAAAAAATTATTTTTAATTTGCAACCTGATGGAGGTCAGTATAGATGGACTAATAGACCAAGTCCCACACACTGCTAGAAGCCCAAATATTTTTTCAGAGCTAGATGCAGAAAAAAATTATTTTTAATTTGCAACCTGATGGAGGTCAGTATAGATGGACTAATAGACCAAGTCCCACACACTGCTAGAAGCCCAACTATTTTTTCAGAGCTAGATGCAGAAAAAAATTATATTCAGTTTGCAACCTGATGGAGGTCAGTATAGATGGACTAATAGAATGATGCTATGCCCAAAAGATTTTACTTCACTAGGTGCAGTAAAAAAATTGGTATTCTATACACAGGTGTTATATCTTGCAACACAGATAGGCTACTCCACTGACTAACACACTCTGCAATAGGCCAAAAAGGATTAGCTTTGCTAGATTCAGCCAAATGCTGTGAAAAAAACTTGCACAGCACTGGCACAGACCTGCCTGGCAAAAACTGATAGGAACTCATGTAACCTAGTCCTGAAAAGGACTCCAATTACAATTAGTCTTTACTCCCACAACCTATCTATTTAAGAGCACAGACCTCCCTGATAAAAGTCGTAGGAAATGCTGTAACCTAGTCCTTAAAAGGACTGCAATCACAACTATTCCCTACTCCCAAGCTATCTGTATATTTGTGCGAAAATTGGCTTGAAATTAACAAGGTATAGCGCACACAGCGACAGCGGTGCCGTCTAACACGCAGCTGCATCAGTGAGAAAATGGTGGCGACGGGGAAAATGGCTTGGTCTTATAGGGCAAGGACATGTGACATACACTGCCAATGACACATGCCCTTGCTTGTGTGAAAAAAAGCACTTCGCTCCGTGTGTGCGCTGCTGATAGGCTGACAGATTGCACCTCCCCACTGCAAATGCGGGAAAGAGCAAAAAAAATGGAGATCTTCATTGTTCCTGCAGAGATCCATCCCCTGCCCCTCCCCCCACCCCGCTGTACACTCAAACTGCGTATTAACATTAATTTTCATCATTACTGAGAAAAAATCCAGTTATGATTTTGGTGCACGAACAGTTATCGAACATAACCTCGAACAGCCGAATTTTTCTCAAATTGTTCGTGTTCGCCGAACGGCTCGAACACCGCCCAAAACAGCTCGAATTTGAGATTGGCGAACAGTTCGAGTAGAACAACGCTCATCTCTAGTAGAAACATCACCCGAGGAGAGTGCTGGAGAAGGATCAGGGGGTAATGTCCCTACCCTTGGTCCCTAGCTTCGGGGAGCATGCAGCGTAGGTCTCAGACAGCGAGATAAATGAGAAGGTCAGGAGGATGGTCAAGGAGGATGGGGCCGCCGCTTCTCTGTCCTCATCCAGCAAAGGTGTGGGTGAGGAAGGGGATAATGGGTGGCAACAGCAAAAGAAGAGGGAAAAGAAAAAAGTGAGGAGGAAGGGTAACTCGAGGGAGAAGACCACTCGGGGCCAAGTGTCCTTCCTCCGGGGGAACTCTCCAACAGTACCAGGCCCTAAGCGAGTGTGCCAACCTGCTGCGCATTGGTGCCACAGATCCCAGATGGGTGCATGGATGGACTTCTCCACAAGAGGTCCTCACTACATTCATACACCTCCTCCTTCCACCTCAGACCAGCAGAGGGAGCCCGATAGGGATATATAAAGGGAAGGTGGAGCCAGGCAGCTGAGATTAGTCAGACAGAGAGAGTCTGAGAGCATGCTGACGCTCGGAGAGCATCGAATACGCAGCACGTCAGCTGCCTAGTAGTGAAGGCCCCGAGTGTGGCCGACGGCAAGGAGAAAAGGAGAGTGGAGCCAAGGGGGCAGAGGAGCAAAGTAAGCTCACCCCGATATATATTTACCGGACACTGGGTCTGTGCCTACGGGGACCCTTTATGCCCAGTGGGGATAACCGGAATCCCAGGAGGACTACAAGTCCCTGGCAAACCTGAAGCTAGACACACACAGGACCAGGACCACGAAGGCCCCGACGTCCAGGGAAAGTGGTTACCAACCGGTGGTCCTACTTCTGAGCAGCAGGTGAAGCAACAGCAGGACACATAATCTAGGCTCAGTTGCAGACTGGCCAGGAGCATACACGGAGACAGACACAGATCGAGGCCTTATACCTGGTCCCTGGGGCGAAGTCCTGAAGTGTACCTACCCTACGGAGTACCCTGGACAGTACCTAACAACTGCACCAGTGAAGGTATTGAAGCGAATCCCCTGTCTCTGTCCGTTACTCCTGCTGCGCCAACACTCCCCCCCCTGCACCACAATGCCCAGCGCAACCTGCATCGTTTTCACTGCCCTGGGGCCTGCTCCACCTGTGGGGAGCCGTTTCATCTCCAGCTGCCCTATCATCTGCCTCAGAGAACTGCCGCAGCACTGGTGATTCTCACCAGGCACCACAGGTGGCGTCACAAACTTTCCCTAACAATTATATTCCCCTTTTTGCCCGGCCAGCCACCGTGATACCCCCTGCAAACAGCCATAAGGCCCGGCTGCCGAGTACCCCACGGCCCTGGGGGAACGTCACGAGTCTCCCCTGTCCTCGAATGGGGGGGGGGTCTGGTGCTGGTGGCTGCGGACAAGGAGGTAGGGGCTGAAGGGGATGCCGGGCCTCTGCATTGGGGGTCAGAGAAACCGGGCCTCCGGTGGGGGAGGTCGTATCAGGGCCTCCTGAAAAGGACATGAGTGTGCCTAAGAAGGGCAAAGGTTTGCCCGTAAAGGGCAGTACAGGAATGGATGTATCTGTGTATTTAAAACGCGCTATGTCTTCTTCCGAGGAGGAAGGTACTAGAGCACATGCGGAGGGTAAGGGGGGTGGGAAGAAGGCTGCTGTCCAACTTAATCATTTATGATGGCAGCACTCACCCCACTGACGCTGGCAACCATTAATGTTGCCAGCATAAAGTCTGATGTGGCTAGGTTTACGGCCTTCCATTTTCTCGGCCATCTTGATGCCGACATTTTGTTTTTGCAGGAGACCAGGTTGGCGGATCTCACGTCCCTTGAAAAAGCAAAAACGGAGTGGGTATATCGGCCTCCCTATTGGTCTCTTGCGGCTTAGCCGCATAGCGGGTCAGCGGTCCTTTCGTGGTATGCTGACGAGTTATCAAGTTGGAAATAGGGAGGGGCTTGATCTTGGATGTACTCATGAAGGAATAGGAGCTTCGGCTCATAAATATCTATGATATGATATGATAAACTAGGTGGGATCTTAAATGTCTTTTTATGAATATTAAACCCTTTCTGTTTTGTAGCCGACAGGTGGTTTTTGGAGGGACTTCAATAATGTCTCGAGGCCCCAAGACAGGGGAGGTTCCTGATACCGGTTGGCCTACTACAGCATCGCCTTGAACAGTATAGTTAGTGAGGCTCGCCTAGTGGATGCCCACATCCGGAACACCACAGGCCACACAGGTTACACTTTTTTCAGAGGTAGTCAGAGTAGGTCTAGAATAGATAGGTTTTATTTGAAGTAGGAGGCAGTCTCTTCACCTTTATCGGTGGTAGAGGTTGAATTCTCCGATCACTGTCTGATTATGTTTTCTCTGAATGTTACACAAACTCCTCAGATGGGAAGAGGTCTTTGGAAGCAGAATTCATCACTCCTGAAGGAAGCAGCTGTAAGACGGTCCTTTGAGGATTTCTTTCAAAGTCAGGTACCATTGCTGGGTCTTAGTAACACTAAGCTGGAGTGGTGGGAGATCTTCAAACATCGGGTGGCGAGATTCTTCCGCCAGCTTTCTAACCTCAGAATCCTGAACAGGGATTGCCTGTATCAGAGCCTGAGGAGGAAACTCGAGCAGCTTGTCTCGACGGGGGGTGGCCGAGAGGACATCAAAAGGGTGAAAACCTTGCTCAAGAGATGCCAGTATGATAGGCACTCATCTTTGGTTTTTGAAAGGTATTTTGCTAAGTACCACTCGCCCGATTCCTACAGAAGCTGTAAGATGTCAGTTAGTAGTAAGGTAGTGGTGGGTCTGAAGGACAGTACATGATCCCTGATTAGGTCCAGATCAGGGATCTTGGAGGTCGTCAGATCCTTTTACTCGCATCTCTTGGGGAGGAAGGAACTTGATCGAGGAGAGACGTCGGCTTTCCTGGCTGAGGCCATTCCTGAACCAGGGGCAAACTCCTCGCTTGGCGTTTTGGTGGATATGATCAAAGAAAAGGAAGTGAGACTGGCGATAGATGGGCTTCAGCTCAAAAAATTGCCAGGTCCGGACGGCTTAACGTCTGAGTTCTACAAGACCTTTAAGGACCTTTTAGTCCCCTTATTGACTCAGGTTTTTAATGAGTGTCTTTCCTCGGGCACTCTTCTGAGATCAAAGAGAAGGTCAGCTTTGATCCTTCTTTCCAAGGGTAAAGATCGATCTTACATTGAGAACTGGAGGCCCATAGCACTTCTCAATGTGGACAGGAAGGTTCTGGCTATAGTACTCTTCAACAGGTTGGTGAAGTTTGCACCAAGACTCCTTTTGGGGTCCCAGCACTGCTGTGTTCCTGGCCGTAGCACTTTTAGTGCTGTTCTCAGTGTCCAGGAGACTGTAGAGCAGGGTAGGGCGAGCCTCTGGAAGGGGTATATGCTGTCCTTGAATCAGGAAAAAGCCTTTGACCAGGTTTCTCATGAATACCTGTGGTCTGCTCTTTTGAGGTATGGTCTGCCAGGGGGCTTCATGGACTGGCTGAATACATTGTACATAGGGGCGGAGAGTTTCCCACTTGTGAACGGTTGGGTTGCACGGCCTTTGCGGTGGGCTCCGGCGTTCGCCAGGGATGTCCTCTCAGTCCCCTGCTGTATGTGTTCACGATTGATCCCTTCGTAAGGAGGGTGGATCGTGAACCAATAGTGGGCGTGAGGATGAACCAGGCGGGCGAACAAGAGGCTGCCCTGAAGGTCGTGGCCTACACTGATGATGTCTCTGTTTTTGTCTCCTCGGAAGAGGAGGTGCAGGCAGTGATGTCTGAGGTGGAGGGCTACTCCAGGGCCTCTGGTTCCATGGTCAATCGGAGCTAGTGTGCGAGTCTCTGGCTGGGGGGAGGAGATCCCAGGTTTGATCTCCCAGACACCCTCCCAGAGCCCCAAGAGTATGCCAAGATCCTAGGCGTTGAATTTGGCCAGGGTGATTACACAACCAAAAACTGGGAAGGTAGACTTAAAACTGCCGCCCAGAGAGTGAACCAATGGAAGGGTTGGTCTTTGACCCTAAGGGAAAGGATGAGCTTGTGCAAAGGTTTCCTACTCCCATTGTAATGTATCTGGCAGTGTGTGTATTTTGCCAGAGCCTCTCTGGGCATGGGTCTACAGCCTGTTTTTCCAACTGTTATGGAGAAACAGGCTGAACCTAGTCAAGCGGGAGTTTATTTACCATACGAGGAGACTAGGGGAGTTAAATATAGTCAACCCCGTGGTGTTCACCTTCCTTAAGTTAAACGTATCAAACCTCTGGAAAGAGAGGGCTCTTCTATGGATATTATCCTGTAGGGGATGGTTGCAGTCCTTCTTCCAGGAATGGGAGATAGGAGGGCGTGTGAAGGATCTTTGCACACCGCACGGGCATCTCCCGGCTTATGTTACCCCGGTTTTGAAAGTAATACGCCGGTGGGGTTTGGGAGTGTGGGAGGTGAGAACTCTCACGAGGAAACTCCTCGAGGAGAGGATCTTATCGACCCATTTTCAAAAACCACTTGCCCTCAGGGACTGCCCAAGTTGGGATCTGGAGGTGGGGTTGTGTCTTTTAAATTCAAAACGGATCCCTTCGAAGTATTTGGACTTGACTTGACGCTGCTTTCAGGGTAAATATGTGAGGGACAACTTGAAGTACAGGAACTCCGAGGATAGGAATTGTCCTCGTGATAGTTGTGCTGACACGCTTGAGAGCATGGAGCACTTCCTGCTTCAGTGTCCCTTTAATGCAGAGGTATAAAACAGGGTGGGCGCTTTCATTGGCTGGCCTAGGTTGACGGGCCTTTCCTACGCTGAGTGGGCCTATGGGGCATTCAGAGACCTTGGTGGACGGGACTCTTTTTCTAGTTAGCCTATTGGTTAGGTTTTTCACCTGGAATGCACAGTGTCTAGTATCGACGAGTAATAAAATCCTCCCAATGGGTGAGGTGTGTAGTAACATCCTTGGTGACCTGGTGAAGGTACGCTCCTTGGATTATAATAGGCTAGGCGCGTCTCTGGAGGGGTTTCTCCTTCCAGGTGCCCTAGTTCTAGACTTTTTCAAAACTTGGAGGCCGGTTCGGTTTGAGGGGTATGTAGTCAGAGTTGGGGTAGTGTATGTGTTATTTATGATTTATGTGTTATGTGTTATGCGATATTCTATATGGTTTCAAACCTTGTTGCTATATGTATATGAAAAGTAATATATATTTATATATGTATTGTTTTACATTTTTGGTTTATGTTGGCAGCGGAACCAGGAGTGAGTCTGGGGTATGTTTGTTTAGGCTATGGTTGTATGGTTGTTCGGTATAGTTGTCAGGCAGGTGGGGTCCTTTGTATATATTGTTTGTATATATGGTCCTTTATATTGCTGGAAATTGGTTTGTTATTGGCTTGTCTTTGGAAGTGTTTTTCTTTATAATAATTTAGAGTTCCAGTTCTGTCTGCTGGTGCTTTTACAGATATTACATTTCCAGGTATCAGGGGCCAGGAATAATTTTATTTATCTTAATCCTGACTATTGGCTTAAAAAGCAATCCAGAAAACACAATTTTCCTGCGCCATTTGCTTGTTGGCACCGCAGAATACAGCCAGGTCATTTCCATATTACAGCGCTAAAAATCCAGCTATTTAAAACTGTGGTTTGTCTGTCACACGAATCACATATATTTGCGCTGAAAACTCTGCCATTTCTGGCCTCCATTGAAATTTTGTTGCAGTGTGTCCGCGAACTTATTGACACGAGGTCGCTGTTAAAAATAGTTACCTACAGGCCAGCAATTTAAAACTGTGATTTGTCCGTCACACGAATCACATAAACGTTTTCTCTAAATTCTGCCATTTCTGGCCTCCATTAAAATTTTGTTTCAGTGTGTCAGCAAACTTATTGACACGTGGTCGCTGTTAAAAATAGTTACCTACAGGCCAGCTATTTAAAACTGTGGTTTGTCCGTCACGCGGATCACATATAAGTTCGATCCAAATTCAGAATTATTGTTCTTCCTCCACCTCCTCCTCCTCTTCCATATTTTCACCCAATCCACGTTGGGATGAGATGAGGCTGGGCTGTGTGTAATCAATATTTGTAGTGAGCGTGGAAGATATTGTCCTCCATTTAAAATGGGCTAGGCGCGTGGCAAGGGATGGGGATCTGGACGTGATGGTGATGGTGCATGAAGAGGCCGAGGCCGTGGGCAAGCTGAAATTGTGCAACAACAAACACCCACATCTTCTCGCTGGACTTTCCAGTCCCAATTAATAGGGGACCATAGAGCACCATTATTGAACACAGAGCAGTGTGAAAAGGTTATTGGTTGGATAGAAGATAATGCCACCACCACCACCCTGTTTTCCACACGGTCAAGTCTCAGTAGCCATGAGTCTGGACTGCATATTCCTCAACCTGATCCTCCTTCCTCCCACCATGCCGAGTGCCCAAAGACAACTGATCCCACACTTGGACACTCCAAAGAGCTGTTCACTTTTCCATTTATAGATTCGGGCCTCTTGCCTGGTCCACTTGAAGTGGGGCAAGAGGAGATCGCATGTAGCGGTGCCCAAATATTTGAGCAGCCACGGTCATATGAAGGCGACTGTAGGAAAGTGTCACAAGAGGTGGATGATGATGAGACTCAATTGCCAGAAAGTCAGGAGGAGGACCAGGGTGCAGAAGTGGAAGACGAGGTGGTGGATGATATAGTAATTGACCCAACCTGGCAGCAGTACATGCAGAGCAAGGACAGCAGCACACAGAGGAGGGAGGCATGGCACCCCAACAGGCAGGAAGAAGCAGTGTGGTGGCCGCACACAGAAGGCGGGCAACCATCCACGTAACACCAACACAACGAAAGTTGCCAGTACAACTGTTAGGTCTTCCCGAGTCTGGTTGCTGATAAACCCAAAAAGGTCATTTGCACCACCTGCCAGGCCAGCATCAGCAGGGGTAGCAAAACTACCAGCCTGACCACCACCAGCATTATCAGGCACATGGCAGCAAAGCACCCGACTTTGTGGGCTGAACCCCAGGGTCCAGGAACAGTGTCTGCGGGTGACACCACTGTTTCTTCCGCTGTTGTACATGTAAGCCAATCCCCTGTCCATAGTGCATGCGGAGATGCCTCCTGCCCTGCCCCTCTCATTGCAACTCTCTCAACTAGCACCATCAGCAAGCACATCCTTGTCCCAGCACAGCGTTCAGTTATCCATACCCCAGTCCTTGGAACACAAGCGCAAATATGCAGCCAAGGCCCCACAGGCCACACTACTAACTTCCCACATTTCATGACATCTCAAAATGTTGCCTTTTAGGATGGAGGCAGAAGCTTTCCGCAACCTGATGGCGGAGGCCGTCCTTTGGTACTCGTATCCCCAGTCCCCACTATTTCTCACGGTGTGGCGTCCTCGCATTACACAATCACGTGTCCCACAACATTAGCCGTGCCCTCAACAATACAGTTACTAGGAAAGTCCACCTAAACACAGACACCTGGACAAGTGCTTGTGGGCAGGGGAAGTACATCTCGCTGACGGCACACTGGGTTAACATAGTGGCAGCTGGGACCCAGTCGGACCTTGGGACGGAAAACATCCTCCCGACACCGAGGATTGCGGGCCCTAGGTCAATCAGGGTTGCCCCCACAGTCTACAGCTCCTGCACCTCATTCTCCTCAGCCGCCTCCTCCTCTTCAGACTCCATCTCCAAAATGACCACATCAGTCACAAGCTGGAAGCACTGCAGCTCTGCCTCAGCCAAGCGGCAACAAGCTGTGCTGAAGCTAATATGCTTAGGTGACAAACCGCATAATGCTGAAGAGTTGTGGACAGCTCTGAAACAGCAGGCAGATCTGTGGCTTACACCACTGAACCTACAGCCAGGCATGGTCATGTATGACAATGGCCAGAACATGGTGGCAGCTCTGAGGCGAGGTGAGCTCACACATGTACCATGCCTGGCCCATGTGCTTAACCTCGTGGTTCAGCGGTTTCTCAAAACCTACCCGGAGCTGCCGGATCTGCTTGTCAAAGTGCGCCGCCTGTGTGCCCATTTTAGAAAGTCAGCTACAGCTTCCACCGCCCTTGACGTGCTTCAGCAGTGTTTGCAGCTTCTGGCTCACTGACTGGTGTGTGATGTCCCCACGCATTGGAACTCTACACTGCAGATTTTGGGAAGGATTTGTGAGCAGGCAGTTGTTTACTACCAGCATCAACAAGGCCCTCGGTATTCAGTTTAGACTCCACACATAAGACCTCAGTAGTGGACATGGATGTCAGACATCTGTACCATCTTCCAAAACTTTGAGTACTCCACCAAGATGGTGAGCGGCAATGATGCCATAATTAGCGTCACCATCCCACTTCTCTGTCTTCTGAAATGCTCTCTACTCACAATCAAAAAGGATGCATTGCAGGTGGAGCACGATGAGATGGAGCAAGGAAACATACAGGGTGATTACGCACAGCCCAGCCTCATCTCATCCCAACGTGGATTGGGTGAAAATATGGAAGAGGAGGAGGAGGTGGAGGAAGAACAATAGCTAGTTTCATGCACTATAGATGGTACTACCTGCGTACTACTTGCACAACTGTAATGCCATCTGTTCAGCGTGGATGGCCTGAGAACAGGGAGGAGGAGAAGAGCATGGTCAATCGTCCTCTTGGTGAGTATACGGAAGTCTTGCCTGTTAGCAGTCGGGCACACATGGCTGAGTTTATGTTACGCTGCCTTTCCCGTGACCCTCGCTTTCTCAAAATTTTGGATGACAGTCATTACTGGTTGGTGATACTTCTAGACCCATTCTACAAGGAGAACTTTATATCTCTTATTCCTGAGGCGGACAGGTCTAAAAAAATGGGGCAGTACCAGAAGGCCCTTGTTGCGGAACTATTAAAACAATTCCCATCTGAAAATGCTGACGGCAGAGGTCACAGTTCTTTGGACAACCAAGGAGTACAGGCGAGACAGACAAAACTCCAATCCAGCAGAGGCAGGGGAACACTGTCAAAGTTCTGGGAGAGTTTTCTCAGCCCCTCCCATTGCACAGGCCCTGAGGCGTGGGGTACTCTCACAAGGAGTGCAAAGTTTGGGAAGATGCTGAGGGAGTACCTTGCCGACTATACCAACATCCTTCGTAATTCTTCTGTGCCTTATAATTATTGGGTATCCAAGCTGGACACATGGAATGAACTGGCTCTCTACGCCTTGGAGGTCCTGGCCTGCCCTGCCGCTAGCGTTTTATCAGAGCGGAATTTTAGTGACGCTGGTGGAATTATAACTGATAAGCGCATCCGCCTGTCAACTGAAAATGCTGACTGGCCGAAAAAGGGCTGGATTGGGCCAGACTTCTCAACACCACCGAATGATAGCAGCATAGCATAAACTCAAATCCAGTGTCTTTTTTTGGGAGGTGTATTCCCATGCACCTTTTCACACCCACACATGGGTATACGCTTCCTGATTTTGGCTATTTGCTCTTGTCCTCATCCTCATCCTCATCCTCCATCACCATATCACCAGGGTGACCGTGGTCCGTGATGGAACACCCATATAATTTTTTTAAAGGGTGTTTTTGATGTCCGTAAAAAAAATTTTTTACACGGTATGGTCATGTATACCCCCCAGAGGTAAATGTTTGTCAGCCCATACACTTAGTGCATAGGCATTACAAGTATAGGAGACCCGCTCCTTTCTAATGGGAACATTTTTTTTTATGAGGCCCTCCTCCACGTCTTTTCCAAGGTGCATTGAAGTGCCTCCCATTTTTTGGCAGCCCTTGCATTCACTGGTTAGGCCAACACTACGGGAGACCCACTTCCTAATAATGGGAACATTTTTTCATGAGGCCCTCTACGTCTCTTTCAAGGAGTTTGAGTGCCTCTCAATTTTTGTCAGCCCTTGCATTCACTGCATAGGCAAACACAATGGGAGACCCACTTCCTAATAATGGGAACATTGTTTTCAGGAGGCCCTCTGACCTCCACGTCTCTTCCAAGGGGCATAGGAGTGCCTCCAAATGTTTGGCAACCCTTGCATTCACTGCTTAGGCAAACACAAAAGGAGACCCATTTCCTAATAATGGGAAAAAAAAATTCAGGAGGCCCTCCTCTACGTGTCTTCCAAGGGGCATTGGATTAGGTCCAAATTTTTGGCAGCCCTTGCATTCACTGCATAGGCAAACAGTATGGGAGACCCACTTCCTAGTAATGGGAACATTATTTTGAGGAGGCCCTCCTCTAAGTCTCTTCAAAGGGGTATTGGGGTGCGTCCAAATTTTCAAAGGGGTATTGGGGTGCATCCAAATTTTGGGCAGACCTGCCACTCACTGCATACGCAGTAACAGTATAGGAGACCCACTCTTTAGTAATGAGAACAACAAAGCATAGCCGGCTGATGGCTCTCTAAGAATAGCGAGGGCCGACTGCTGGCCCTTTAAGAATAGTAAAGCCCTATAAAAATATGCTTTGTGACTTTCAGAGTCCCTCCTTCATAAATGAAACAGGATGTGTCTGGTCATGTCTCACACACCACAGGGCCAGATAAGGTTGTAAAATGTTAAAATGACATTTCCCAGTGAATTCATTTGCTGTGGTTGAAAGCAATGCAAAAGTGCAAAAACGTATCAAAAACACTACGTGTGAACATAGCTGTAGCATTAGCATCTCTGCCCGGCAGGAGGCAGAGACCCCATTCCCCTCACCGCCGCGGTCCAGCGTCTTCTTGTCCTCCCGCTGCTAAGGCACGCACTGCGTGCAGATTTCCGGGCACTGTGCTTAGGGCACGCACGCACGCTCCCTCCCTCTTCAAGGGGCCGCGCGCGCTGTCCTAAAGAGTCCCCTGCCAATGGCCGGAGGACTGCCCGTATATTTAGCACCTCCTCCAATATGGAGGTGCCTGTGCATGGTTGTTGTTTGTGTGCTAACACTCTCCTCAGCCCTCAGGTTCCTTGCCTGCCAGTCTGTCTAACAGTCCTGCCCACCAGTCTGTCTAACTGTCCTGCTCGCCAGTGTGTCTATCAGCTGTGTCCGCCAGTCTGGCAGTTGCCTTCCGTGCCCGCCAGCCTGCCTACCCGGATCACCTGCCTGTTACATGTCGTGCCCGCCAGCCAACCCGGAGCACCTGCCTGTTACATGTCTTGCCCGCCAGCCTAGCTGAAGCACCTGCCTGTTACCTGTCATGCCCGCCACCAGCCTACCCGGAGCACCTGCCAGTTACCTGCCGTGCTTAGCTGCCTGCCTACCCGGAGCACCAGCCAAGTTACCTGCCGAGCCAGCCTACCTGCTGTGCTCACCCACTGTACCGGTCAGCTCCTGCCATCTGACCTGTGGGAGTCATCTGCTCTCGCACAAGGTCGGTCCCAGAGAGGCACCTGGTTCACCTGCCCGGTCCCTCCTGGGTTCACAGAGTCGACTAAGCCGCCGTGTGACCTGGGTCGGACCAAGTAGGTGTAGCGCGCCGAGGGTTCGGTTGCTACAGGGGTATTGCACCTCAACCAGAGGTGTGATATTCCACTCCCGGGTAAGGATGGAGTATGGACCAGGGCTCAGTTAGCTGCATACACCACACACACCCCATTTCCGGGGGACAGCTCAACGGTGCTCCTCCCATTAGTATGCAGGCACGACTAACTATGTCCCTGGCTGGAGTGGGGAGGGGGGAGGAAAACCAGTGGTGTAGGAGCAGATAGGGGTTGGTTTCTGAGCATAGGAAGGAGCTCATTGGGTGCTGGTCACCTGAGCTCACACACAGAGGAGAAGGTATATAAGTCGGGCACCATCTTAGTTCAGAGAGTAGTTGAGTAGAGGAGAGTGGAGACCAGAGGAGAAGACAGGGTGCAGAGGCTTTGTATGAGCTCTGCTCCAGAGGCGGGCCTAGAGAGGAGGCCGGGGAAGAAGAAGAGAAAGGAACAGAAACAGAAGAACAGGACAGAAACAAAAGGAACAGAAAAAGAAAGAGAAGTAACCAAGGAGTAGAAAGGCTCAGAAACACGAAGGCAGAAGGGACCCTAAGAACCAGCGTGATATCGGTTAATGGGTCAGGCAAGAGAAGGGTACCGAATCCCAAATTGGTGGAGGTAAATCATCCCTCAGCCAAGAACCGGAGGTCGTGATCATTTATTGGTGCGACCCCCCGCCAAACCTGCTAGGAAGGCGCCATATAGGATAGCGGGAAGCGGAGGCCAACGCTTACCCGACACGGTCCGCGGTAGCTGGACAGAAGTTTGGTCACTGGTGGGGCACGGCCAGAGAAAGTATAGAAGGGAGTTCTGGGCTGTACTCCTGAATTGCCTGGGGGTTGACCGAGCACAGCTTGGGCAGTAATTGCCGGCAGAAGTGACTCAAATAACAACTGTGAGTAAAAGACCCTGGACTGCAACACGATGACTCTGTGTTTCTTACCGCGCCAGCACTAACTGAACTGGGACGCCCTGCACCACAACCCCTAGCATCCTCTCATATTGCCCTGAGGCTATACTCTTCCCGTGGGGAGTTATCCTATCCCTCTGCTGCACACTAACACCAGCCTCAGCGGTCGGCCTGGCAGCGGCGGTCATCCCTGACCGCAATCCACGGGTGGCATAGTCGGACATTCCTAAATATAAAAATAGACTGCCACAGCATTTGGTCTGACCACCCTGAGCCACGGGAACGGGTTGCCACAACTACCCCCATCATTGCACAGAAGCCCAGTTCCGGGTACCCCACGGCCCAGGGGGCGAGTCATAGGTACTTAGTCATACCCGTCTGGTCCCTCCTTGTGGCAAAGCACAGAGGTTCCACCACTCGGATCTGTAACAATAGCCCAAGGTGTGAAGGAGTATTTTTGTTTTTCGTTATTTATTTAGTCTTGTATACAAGTCATTACCATGGAAAAGATGTTCATTAACATATTTCCCAGGAAAATCCATTTTGGTTTCATTTTTGTATGTTTTATTGTGAGTCCGTAAAAGTGGTGTAATACATCTGACAATGTTGTTCACATGTCATTTGAGCACTGTTCCCATCGATTTGGGTAATTTTTAGGCCCTCTGCAGACAGCCGGGGGGAGCCACCTGCAAAATGCTCTAATTTCCCATAGACTTACTTTGGGCTCATTGCTCGGGTCGAGCACCCGAGTATTCCAATTTGCTCTACCCAAGCATCGAGCAACCGAGAATTTTAGCGCTCGACCATCACTAGCAGCCATCAGATAATACACCAAAATGTTTCTGTGCTTTGTGCCTGGATTAGCACAACGCACCCAGGTGAGCAAATTTACCACTGAGATTGTTTTCTGTCTCGTTTTATCTGTGCAAGACACGTTTTCTCTTTTATTTTTTCTTCATGGCCTGTAAACAGACAGACATTGGCCAGCAGATTATTACACTGCCTGTTTTCTTTTAAGTCAGTTCCCTAATAAAAAAAAAACCCATAAAAACATTGTTGGATACCTCCTCCCCTGCCTCTTGCAGCTACACCACCATGTCTACCTCCTCCACCTCCTCCACTTGGGCCTCCGCCTCCTGGTTCAAGATTATACATTTTTATTTTTTTATTCTGTGTTCTTTTAAATCATTTCCCTATCTACATTTGTTTGCAGGGCTATTGTCCTGCTCTTACCCCCATTTAGCTTCCTTTTGCAGCCGTAAATGGGGGAGAAGGGGAGGAGGGTTGGAGGCTTACCACGTTGAAAGTGGGAATGACTTCAGCTGGAATAATCCTGTGGGTGTCGCACCCGTCGGTGATCACAGACCATGAGTAGAGAAAAAAGAAATTAGACCCGGCACATCCAACATCCAACAGGACATATAAAAGTAAAATATCGCATTTAGATAAAAGGGTTAAAACATGGTGATAAAGTCAGAAACCTCAGTAAAACCTGACGCGTTTCAGGAGCAGAACGCACCCTTAGTCATAGGATGTCAGAGGTAATGTATAAATGCTGCTATATAATAAAGGGCAATGTCCATTAACAAGGTGATTAATTAATTAACCAATACTGAGGTGAAGCATCAGGTGTTCGCATACACATAATGTGAATACATGGTGTCATAGACTGACATGAATAACAATGTATATTAAAAATACAAAACTGCCAAGAAAAAACAGAACATCTATTGACACTAGCTAGAAGTTACTTAGTTGAAAGTAAAAAGAAACCAAACATTGTATTATACTTGAAAGATGAATTGGAAAAAGCAGCAATCTTGAGAGGAAAGACTACATTGTATTAACACCAGCAGTGTAGATTTTATCTAACCAAATCAAAAGCAACGAGAAGATTGGTGCGGCTTTGAGGGGCACATAGGACCACATACAGATCCGCCGACACCGCATTGGAAACACTAAAGAACAACATGTCCCAGCAAACCCAGAAAACCGTCCATCAATGCGGACACAGCGGACATGGCCGGCGATGCAACCCAATTGCCACAACGTCGCCAAAGGTAACTGGGATAATTGTCCCTGACTGAAAAACAACATATACCGGCGGCCCAGATGGACAGAGCCGCCAGCACCACGCTGGAACTGCTGAAGAACAACATGTCCCAGCAGTCCCGGCTGACCACCCATCAATACAAACACAGCGGACATGACCAGCAATGTAAACATGCAGCAACTTGGCCACGGGTAAGAGGAATAAATATAACTGACTGTGGGACAACAAATACCAGCAGTCCAGACGGACTGACCATCTATACAAATGTAACAGACACAGGTGGAAATATATATCAAGAAGAACAATGTAAGCAAAGGTAGATGGAATATTTGTAACTGTAGCACAATAGTAACAATAAGAAAAATAGGAAAACCGAGAGATAGCAACAAATCCGATAAACAGAAAATGTGATCATAACCAACCAAATGCAAGAAAAATTGCCTGAGATGGAAGGGGAAAACATTATATAACAAAAACACAAGGAACAGTAACCGCCGTATTGGAGCCATGGACAACACACACAATCAATTGCCGGTTGTCAGTTTTGATTATTTAACAAAGGTAGATTAAATATTTATTAATTATGTAATTCAATGGTAACTAAAGGAAAAGTAGGCAAACCGAAAATACCAGCGAATCCAAATTGCACCACAATGGTAACTATAGGCAAAATAGGCAACTGAAAATACCAACAAATCCAAAGAATACAACAAATTGTAGCACAATGGTAACTATAGGCAAAATAGGCAACTGAAAATTCCAACAAATCCAAAGAATACAACAAATTGTAGCACAATGGTAACTATAGGCAAAATAGGCAACCGAAAAGACCAACGAATCAAAAGAATACAACAAATTGCAGCATAATGGTAACTATAGGCAAAATAGGCAACCGAAAATACCAACGAATCCAAAGAATACAACAAATTGTAGCACAATGGTAACTATAGGCAAAATAGGCAACCGAAAATACCAACGAATACAAAGAATACAACAAACAAAAAATGTGATCTTAACCAACCAAATTCAAGAAAAATTGCATACTATGAAAGGAAAGAAAATATTATATAACAAAAATGCAAGGAACATTGGACGCCATATTGGGACAACCGGCAAAATCAGTTGCCTCAATCAGCCGACGCGATTACTCTCAAGATGATGTAAATTAAAGGGGTTGTCCACTACTATGGATAATGCCCCCAATGTATTTAAATGGTGGAAATAAGATTATTTGTAAGTACCTTGTGCTGTCCTTCTTGCCTGTGAGCGGTGCTATTGCTGGCCGATCACAGGTATCACGTGACCCCCGCTGCAGCCGTCTCTGGCATCCGCTGATGTCATGTCAAATTGCGGCTGCAGCCGGGCATGACCCAGTGCTGCGCTCCCCAGTAAGTGATGGGCTGTGGGTGGGATTACCCTGCATGTCACAGCCCAGCATCCACAGCGTGCTTTCCCAATGAGTGCTGAAGAGGGAAAGCGCGCGCTTGATGCTGGGAGGCTGAGCTGTGACCCGCGGGGAAACCCCACCCACAGCCCAGCATCCACCGCGGGGAGCGCGTCACTGAGTCATTCCTCACTTGACGTGACATCAGCAGAAGCAAGAGGCGGCTGCACCCGGGGGTCACGTGATTCTCATTTCCACCATTTAAATACATTGGGGGCATTATCCATAGTAGTAAATAGTAGTGGACAACTTCTTTAAGTATTCACTCCGTAGCTCAGTGATAGTAATGACAAAATTCAATATTA
The DNA here is from genome assembly GCF_046119375.1 of Phyllobates terribilis. Lineage (NCBI taxonomy): Eukaryota > Metazoa > Chordata > Amphibia > Anura > Dendrobatidae > Phyllobates > Phyllobates terribilis. The sequence goes on from NW_027363916.1 coordinate 103,702, forward strand.
CAGATGATGAAACAAACTTCATAGCATAAACAATACCATTGGACGGAAGAAAACCAGAATGAATACAATAAGGGGGTTCAAATATATAGGATGTATATATGAAATATTAAGTGTTGTGAACCTGAAAGCACCATCAGCAACAATTATATGGATATAAAATATTACATAAACAGGGGGAATGCATGAAAAAAACAGAACCTTTATGGACAAATAGCTACCCATGACAGAAAGCCGACAATGTGCACATAATATATGAATACATCTAATTATTCCAATCGAAAAGCTGAATGAAACATACAGCTTTCATAAGGGAATATTTCTGTCTCTTGCTGATCGCATTGCCAGATAATTGTTTGGCAAAACAAGATGTAAATGGTGTATCAGCTGATGACCCACGGCGAAACAGTTTTATCATTTACAAAGGAAACTAAACGTGTATACGATAGTGGAACTATGGAATACATATGATGAACGCTACAATCATTAGACATTGTGTAGACTATATGCCCACAGCCCTAGGTAAAGAATCACATTGTTTTGGTATGAAATTAAAGAATAAATCGTCAAGCTAAAAAGCAAGAAAAATGTTAATAGATGAAAAACAAATCATTTTTAAAATTCATGCCATGGGGCTACTTCGTGTTTAAAGTCAAGATCCAATATGCTTCCATCAGGGCCAGCTGCTCATGCCAGCTGCCACCGAGGGGTGACAGATCAACTTTCTCAAGTCCAAAAAATGAAAAAGACGAAATATCCCCTTTATGTGTTATGGTAAAGTGTTTACCCTGAGTTATTGTTGGTGATGTTGTTGATGTGTTCTGCAATCCTCCTCTTCAGTTTATGTGTGGTGTAACCAATGTACTGAAGTTGACAACTGTTGCAAAATATACAGTACACGACGTGACTGGTCTCACAATTTATAAAGGATCTGATTGGATAAGATAAATGTGATGCAGTGTGCATATAATGGAATTCAGCAAAATGACAGACGCTGCATCTATTTAATGCACATTTGAAAAAAAACGAAAGAGAAAGCCAAGTGGAAGCATTCTGGGAGACAACATGTTCCCGAGTGTTCTTCTTCTCTTAGCAACTACCTGTTGTCCTGCAATTGTCCTGCTCTTACCCCCATTTAGTTCCTTTTGCAGCCCCCTAGCCCTGACTATCACCATTTTACAGCCATTTTAAAGCACCAAAGTTCGGGTCCCCATTGACTTCTAATGGATTCGGGTTCCTATGCAGAAAATATGCACTAAATAGATTGAGCAGTCTAACATGTTTTTGGCACAAGAGACAATCTATTTAATTTGGCTGTGATGCTGTACAATACTCCACGTAGGAGGAAGGAAGATTATTACATTCTCAGAAGCAGTTCGGCTAACCTTTGAGCCTAAGCCAGAAGGTACACAAGCCAGAAGCTACAGCCCAAGAAGGAGATACGGTAAACAGGATGAAGATGGAATGGAGAAAACAGTTTAACAATATTATTCCAATTTCTTTTCATCCACTAGAATTCCATCCTCCTAACTCAGAAATAGTCCTCCTAACTTAGAAAGTTTAGTTTCTTACCATAAATTATTTTTTCCTTTGTTCAAAGCAGCAGAACCAATGGGGTTTCTATGCTCTTGAAAAGATAGGACAGTTTATAACTATTATTCAAATGTATTGTCAGCCCATATAGCCCTTCTCCTAAGCAGCCTCATTATAATAACTAAGCACAGAAGCATCACATAAGATCTGCTGATGAAAGCCAAGAAAAGATTGATTCCACTTCTATTAGAAGGGCTATGAATCAAGTGCCTCCTTGATGAGCGTAAAAGAAGGGCTATAGGTAGAGTGCCTACTTAATGATTGCTTCCACTTCTATTAGAAGGACACTGAGTCAATCAATAGCCTCCTTAATGATTGATTCAACTTCTATTGGAAAGGCTATGGAAAGTGCCTCCCTGACTCAATATTACGGATAAGCAGACCTGTGGATGTTTTGGTTGTTGGGTTCTGCCGAACTAGAGTAAAAACTTTGTTCCGGTATGTCAATGGGACCCAAACCTTGGTGCTTTAAAGTGGCTGTGAAATGGTTATAGTAAAGGGAAGGGGGCTGCAAATGGAATCTAAATGGGGGTAAGAGCAGGACAGGTGCCCAGAAAACAAATTTGGATAGGTAAATAACTTAAAATAACATGGAATAAAACAATAATAATTTTGAACAAGGAAGTGGAGGTCCAAGTAGATGTGGTTGTGTAGGTGGAAGAGGCAAGGGAGGAGTAATCCAACACTGTTTTTTGGTATTTTTTTCATTATTATTTTATTTAATTATTTGTTTATTTTTTAAATATTTATAGAACTGACTTAATCAACCTAGATTTAACAAAACTAAAACTAGTAATCTAGAACCAGGAGGTGTAGATCCAAATGGAAGAAGAGTTGGACGTGACAAGAGAGGAGTAATCCAACACTGTTTTTTTGTATTTTTTTGCATTTTTTCCTTTTTTAGTGTATTTTTTATATTTTTACTTTTTTTATGGAACTGACTTAAATCAACATAAAATGAATGCAAAACAAACTAACAAGCTACAACCAGGGGGTGGAGGTCCAACTGGAGGAGGAGGTGGAGGAGGTGTGCATGGCAGTGTAGGTGGAAGAGGCAGAGTAGGAGGTAGACAACACAGTTATTTGGGTTTTTTATTTGGGGAGGTGGCACCCAAAATTAAATGAATGGAAAATAAAGTTCAATACTGGCTGGGTGCAGCTAGTATTGTTGTCTAGTCATCCAGGTATGGACAAGTCCTTTAGGATCCAAGTCTGGTTCATTTTAAAGAATGTTTGCTTCCCCATGTTGGATGTGGACAGGCGAAATGCTCCTGTCTGTGTTCACATTACCTGCTGTGCTAAACACACGTTCTGACAGTATACTTGCCTCAGGGCAGGCCAGCATCTCCAAATCATAAAGGGCATGCTCAGGCCATGTGTCCAATTTGGGAGACCTAGAAATTAAATGGGGCAGTTGCATCACTTAGTACGCGGAGATGTGTGAACATTTACTCTTCCACCATATTGTTGTAACTCTGCCTCTTGCTTAAAGGGATCATATTAGATGCTGGTGCCGGATGTTGTGGCGTGCTCATAAAGTTTTGCCACAATTCAGCCATGCTAACCCTGCCTCCCGAGGTAGTGGCAGTGCTTTGGCAACTTCCTCCTCAACCTCTGCCTTGTTCTTCCACTGAGCCAATACTCTCAGGTGAGAAAGCTTTCAGTAGGTTCTCTACTGGTGTGTTCTTGTATTCACGCATTTTCCAATCAAGCTCCAGTAACGGAAGTAATGATACGTTGTCCTTGTAGTGGGGATCCAACAAAGTGGCCACCCAGTATTCAGCAGTGTTAACAATATGGGCAACTCAGCAGTTGTTGAGCAGGCACAGTAGCATGTATGTCAGGCTACACAAAGGAAATGACAAGCTGTCCTCAGTGGGAGGCATATTGTCTGGGTATAATGTATCCACGCTCCAGTGATGCCAGTGAGCTGTTCTGAGTTCCATCCTGCTGTGATCACAGTTGTTCCTCCTCCTCATCCTCCCAAATTGTCCTTGGCTCTACAGTTGGGTACCTGGTCGAAATTGGGATACTAACTCATCCCCCGAGCCATAGGAGGACGACAGACCTGATAACGATGTGAATTGGCCCTGCTCTTCCTGCTCCTCTTGCTCCTCTTTCTCCTGTGCCACCAGCTCATCTGTGTCACCCTGGCCTGGATGCCACAAAATGTAATAAAGCTGTGTCTGAGAGCAAGGGGGGGGGGGTTCTCTAGTCAGGGGAACATTAGCATGCAATGCCTCCTGTCTCAGGCCAGTAGGGGGAGCTGGCTGCCCCTATAAAAGCTGGTACTGGGGGCAGGGTTAGAGAGAACTTGATGGCCTGTCTAAGGACTGAGACTTGTCCCAGAGCAGAGCAGGGACAAACAGTTGTATTGCACCTAAGAGGAAGTGTGGCAGTAGGAGAGCCACAAGCCAGAGACAAGAGACGAAGAGATCCTGTCGTGGCAGATAACGGACTTAATTTACCAGACTTTGGTGTCTGAGGCTGGGAGGATTCTACATCCTCCAGCAGATAACCAGTTCGCAAGGGACTGTATATTCCTTGGCCTAAGAAGCCTGAAGGCCCTGCCACAACCGAAGGGACCAGTAAAGCCGTACAAGGCTGGGAGCAGAAAGGAACCCACGTCGAAGGTCATACAGGTGAGAATACACGGAGAGCTCGGAAGCGTGGGCTGTTATCCTATAAGGAGGAGATAGTCAGAAGGAGCACAGAAAGCACGGTAGGCCTACACCCTCACCCTGACCAGGGCCAATTTCCCCGTTGCTCTCAGACATCCAGGTCTCCTCCTAGCCGGGACTGTTTGTCGGTCAATTTACCTGTTCTAGTAAAGACCCTGGACTGCAACCTGTTGTCCGTGTGCTCCTTGCTCCTCCAGCACTATCGGCACTGGGACTCTCACTACCATCACTCCCAACATCCACTACACTGCCCTGGGGCCGCACTCTTCCCGTGGGGAGTCACACCATCCCAGCTGCATACATCATCAGCCCCAGCGGTCTGCCTTGCAGCGGCGGTACCTAATGACCGCAAATCCACGGGTGGCGTAGTCGGACATAATCAACAGCACATAACGGACTACCACTGGCCTGACCACCCTGAGCCACGAAACCGGGTTGCCACTACTACTCCCATCGTTCCCCTACTGCCCGGATCCGAGTGCCCCACGGCCCAGGGGGCGAGTCACATCCATGATGGCCTGAATTGTATTTTACAGTAAGCATATAAATGGTATAGTAACGCTGATGATGGCATCATCAGCCCTGGCCATATTGGTGGACTATTTAAAGCAACACAAGACGGCACACATGTAGGCCCACTCATTAGTGGTGAAGTGGTGTAATCTGCAGAGCAACTCACTCGTGCATGCTGCAGCTGAAACTCCACTATTGCCTGCTGCCACTCTTACCATCTCTCCAGCATATGCAAGGTGGAGTTCCACCTTGTTCGTACATCGCATATGAGGTGGTGAACAGAAAGGCAGAAGTGACACTGCAGCGCAAACTGGCAAGCAGCAGAATGAGAGTGCCGAAAGCACGCATACATTGCCCGCATTTTCAGCAGCAGCTCTGACATATATGCAGGGTTGGACTGGAGTACTGGGACACCGGAGAATTCTCTGGTAGAGATGAACGTTGTTCGACTCGAACTGTTCGTCAATCTCAAATTCGAGCTGTTTTGGGCGGTGTTCGAGCCGTTCGGCGAACATGAACGATTTGAAAAAAATTCGGCTGTTCAAGGTTATGTTCGATAACTGTTCGTGCACCAAAATCATTACTGGATTTTTTCTCAGTAATGATGAAAATTAATGTTAATACGCAGTTTGAGTGTACAGCGGGGCGGGGGGAGGGGCAGGGAATGGATCTCTGCAGGAATAATGAAGATCTCCATTTTTTTTTCTCTTTCCCGCATTTACAGTGGGGAGGTGCAATCTGTCAGCCTATCAGCAGAGCACACACAGAGCGAACTGCTTTTTTTCACACAAGCAAGGGCATGTGTCATTGGCAGTGTATGTCACATGTCCTTGCCCTATAAGACCCAGCCATTTTCCCCGTCGCCAACATTTTCTCACTGCTGCAGCTGCGTGTTAGACGGCACCGCTGTTGCTGTGTGCGCTATACCTTGTTAATTTCAAGCCAATTTTCGCGCAAATCTACAGATAGCTTGGGAGTAGGGAATAGTTGTGATTGCAATCCTTTTAAGGACTAGGTTACAGCATTTCCTACGACATTTATCAGGCAGGTCTGTGCTCTTAAATAGATAGGTTGGGAGTAAAGTCTAATTGTAATTGCAGTCCTTTTCAGGACTAAGTTACATCAGTTCCTATCAGCTTTTGCCAGGCAGGTCTGTGACAGTGCTGTGCAAGTTTTTTTCACAGCATTTGGCTAAATTTAACAAAGCTAATCCTTTTTGGCCTATTGCAGAGTGTGTTAGTCAGTGGAGTAGCCTATCTGTGTTGCAAGCTACACCACCAGTGTATAGAATACCAATTTTTTTACTGCATCTAGTGAAGTAAAACCTTTTGGGCATAGCATCATTCTATTAGTCCATCTATACTGACCTCCATCAGGTTGCAAATGGAATATAATTTTTTTCTGCATCTAGCTCTGGAAAAATATTTGGGCTTCTAGCAGTGTGTGGGACTAGGTCTATTAGTCCATCTATACTGACCTCCATCAGGTTGCAAATTAAAAATAATTTTTTTCTTCATCTAGCTCTGAAAAAAAATATTTGGGCTTCTAGCAGTGTGTGGGACTTGTTCTATTAGTCCATCTATACTGACCTCCATCAGGTTGCAAATTAAAAATATTTTTTTTCTGCATCTAGCTCTGAAAAAATATTTGGGCTTCTAGCAGTGTGTGGGACTTGGACTATTAGTCCATCTATACTGACCTCCATCAGGTTGCAAATTAAAAATATTTTTTTCCTTCATCTAGCTCTGAAAAAATATTTGGGCTTCTAGCAGTGTGTGGGACTTGTTCTATTAGTCCATCTATACTGACCTTCATCAGGTTGCAAATTGAATATAATTTTTTTCTGCATCTAGCTCTGAAAAAATATTTGGGCTTCTAGCAGTTTGTGGAACTTGGTCTATTAGTCCATCTATACTGACCTCCATCAGGTTGCAAATTGAATATAATTTTTTTCTGCATATAGCTCTGAAAAAATATTTGGGCTTCTAGCAGTGTGTGGGACTTGGTCTATTAGTCCATCTATACTGACCTACATCAGGTTGCAAATTGAATATAATTTTTTTCTGCATCTAGCTCTGAAAAATATTTGGGCTTCTAGCAGTGTGTGGACTTGGTCAATTAGTCCATCTATACTGACCTCCATCAGGTTGCAAATAGAATATAATTTTTTTCTGCATCTAGCTCTGAAAAAATATTTGGGCTTCTAGCAGTGTGTTGGACTTGGTCTATTAGTCCATCTATACTGACCTCCATCAGGTTGCAAATTGAATATATTTTTTTTCTGCATCTAGCTCTGAAAAAATATTTGGGCTTCTAGCAGTGTGTGGGACTAGGTCTATTAGTCCATCTATACTGACCTCCATCAGGTTGCAAATTAAAAATAATTTTTTTCTTCATCTAGCTCTGAAAAAATTATTTGGGCTTCTAGCTGTGTGTGGGACTTGTTCTATTAGTCCATCTATACTGACCTCCATCAGGTTGCAAATTGAACATAATTTTCTTCTGCATATAGCTCTGAAAAAATATTTGGGCTTCTAGCAGTGTGTGGGACTTGGTCTATTAGTCCATCTATACTGACCTTCATCAGGTTGTAAATTAAAAATATTTTTTTTCTTCATCTAGCTCTGAAAAAATATTTGGGCTTCTAGCAGTGTGTGGGACTTGGTCTATTAGTCCATCTATACTGACCTCCATCAGGTTACAAATTGAATATAATTTTTTTCTGCATCTAGCTCTGAAAAAATATTTGGGCTTATAGCAGTGTGTGGGACGTGGTCTATTAGTCCATCTATACTGACCTCCATCAGGTTGCAAATTAAAAATATTTTTTTTCTGCATCTAGCTCTGAAAAAATATTTGGGCTTCTAGCAGTGTGTGGTACTTGTTCTATTAGTCTATCTATACTGACCTCCATCAGGTTGCAAATTGAATATAATTTTTTTTTGCATCTAGCTCTGAAAAAATATTTGGGCTTCTAGCAGTGTGTGGGACTTGGTCTATTAGTCCATCTATACTGACCTCCATCAGGTTGCAAATTTAATATATTTTTTTTCTGCATCTAGCTCTGAAAAAATATTTGGGCTTCTAGCAGTGTGTGGACTTGGTCTATTAGTCCATCTATGCTGACCTCCATCAGGTTGCAAATTGAATATAATTTTTTTCTGCATCTAGCTCTGAAAAAATATTTGGGCTTCTAGCAGTGTGTGGGACTTGGTCTGTTAGTCCATCTATACTGACCTCCATCAGGTTGCAAATTGAATATCATTTTTTTCTGCACCTAGCTCTGAAAATATATTTGGGCTTCTAGCAGTGTGTGGGACTTGGTCTATTAGTCCATCTATACTGACCTCCATCAGGTTTCAAATTAAAAATATTTTTTTTCTGCATCTAGCTCTGAAAAAATATTTGGCTTCTAGCAGTGTGTGGGACTTGTTCAATTAGTCCACCTATACTGACCTCCATCAGGTTGCAAATTGAACATAATTTTTTTCTTCATCTAGCTCTGAAAAAATATTTGGGCTTCTAGCTGTGTGTGGGACTTGTTCTATTAGTCCATCTATACTGACCTCCATCAGTTTGCAAATTGAACATAATTTTTTTCTTCATCTAGCTCTGAAAAAATATTTGGGCTTCTAGCAGTGTGTGGGACTTGTTCTATTAGTCCATCTATACTAACCTTCATCAGGTTGCAAATTGAATATAATTTTTTTCTGCATCTAGCTCTGAAAAAATATTTGGGCTTCTAGCAGTGTGTGGGACTTGGTCTATTTGTCCATCTATACTGACCTCCATCAGGTTGCAAATTAAAAATATTTTTTTTCTGCATCTAGCACTGAAAAAATATTTTGGCTTCTAGCAGTGTGTGGGACTTGTTCTATTAGTCTATCTATACTGACCTCCATCAGGTTGCAAATTGAATATAATTTTTTTCTGCATCTAGCTCTGAAAAAATATTTGGGCTTCTAGCAGTGTGTGGGACTTGGTCTATTAGTCCATCTATACTGACCTCCATCAGGTTGCAAATTGCATCTAGCTCTGAAAAAATATTTGGGCTTCTAGCAGTGCGTGGACTTGGTCTATTAGTCCATCTATACTGACCTCCATCAGGTTACAAATTGAATATAATTTTTTTCTGCATCTAGCTCTGAAAAAATATTTGGGCTTCTAGCAGTGTGTGGGACTTGTTCTATTCGTCTATCTATACTGACCTCCATCAGGTTGCAAATTGAATATAATTTTATTCTGCATCTAGCTCTGAAAAAATATTTGGGCTTCTAGCAGTGTGTGGGACTTGGTCTATTAGTCCATCTATACTGCCCTCCATCACGTTGCAAATTGAATATAATTTTTTTCTGCATCTAGCTCTGAAAAAATATTTGGGCTTCTTTCTAGCAGTGCGTGGACTTGGTCTATTAGTCCATCTATACTGACCTCCATCAGGTTACAAATTGAATATAATTTTTTTCTGCATCTAGCTCTGAAAAAATATTTGGGCTTCTAGCAGTGTGTGGGACTTGTTCTATTCGTCTATCTATACTGACCTCCATCAGGTTGCAAATTGAATATAATTTTATTCTGCATCTAGCTCTGAAAAAATATTTGGGCTTCTAGCAGTGTGTGGGACTTGGTCTATTAGTCCATCTATACTGCCCTCCATCACGTTGCAAATTGAATATAATTTTTTTCTGCATCTAGCTCTGAAAAAATATTTGGGCTTCTAGCAGTGTGTGGACTTGGTCTATTAGTCCATCTATACTGACCTCCATCAGGTTGCAAATTGAATATAATTTTTTTCTGCATCTAGCTCTGAAAAAATATTTGGGCTTCTAGCAGTGTGTGGGACTTGGTCTATTAGTCCATCTATACTGACCTCCATCAGGTTGCAAACTGAATAAAATTATTTTCTGCATCTAGCTCTGAAAAAATATTTGGGCTTCTAGCAGTGTGTGGGACTTGGTCTATTAGTCCATCTATACTGACCTCCATCAGGTTGCAAATTAAAAATAATTTTTTTCTGCATCTAGCTCTGAAAAAATATTTGGGCTTCTAGCAGTGTGTGGGACTTGGTCTATTAGTCCATCTATACTGACCTCCATCAGGTTGCAAATTGCATCTAGCTCTGAAAAAATATTTGGGCTTCTAGCAGTGCGTGGACTTGGTCTATTAGTCCATCTATACTGACCTCCATCAGGTTACAAATTGAATATAATTTTTTTCTGCATCTAGCTCTGAAAAAATATTTGGGCTTCTAGCAGTGTGTGGGACTTGTTCTATTAGTCTATCTATACTGACCTCCATCAGGTTGCAAATTGAATATAATTTTTTTCTGCATCTAGCTCTGAAAAAATATTTGGGCTTCTAGCAGTGTGTGGGACTTGGTCTATTAGTCCATCTATACTGCCCTCCATCACGTTGCAAATTGAATATAATTTTTTTCTGCATCAAGCTCTGAAAAAATATTTGGGCTTCTAGCAGTGTGTGGACTTGGTCTATTAGTCCATCTATACTGACCTCCATCAGGTTGCAAATTGAATATAATTTTTTTCTGCATCTAGCTCTGAAAAAATATTTGGGCTTCTAGCAGTGTGTGGGACTTGGTCTATTAGTCCATCTATACTGACCTCCATCAGGTTGCAAAGTGAATAAAATTATTTTCTGCATCTAGCTCTGAAAAAATATTTGGGCTTCTAGCAGTGTGTGGGACTTGGTCTATTAGTCCATCTATACTGACCTCCATCAGGTTGCAAATTAAAAATAATTTTTTTCTGCATCTAGCTCTGAAAAAATATTTGGGCTTCTAGCAGTGTGTGGGACTTGGTCTATTAGTCCATCTATACTGACCTCCATCAGGTTGCAAATTAAAAATAATTTTTTTCTTCATCTAGCTCTGAAAAAAATATTTGGGCTTCTAACTGTGTGTGGGACTTGTTCTATTAGTCCATCTATACTGACCTCTATCAGGTGGCAAATTGAACAAAATTTTTTTCTGCATCTAGCTCTGAAAAAATATTTGGGCTTCTAGCAGTGTGTGGGACTTGGTCTATTAGTCCATCTATGCAGACCTCCATCAGGTTGCAAATTAAAAATATTTTTTTTCTGCATCTAGCTCTGAAAAAATATTTGGGCTTCTAGCAGTGTGTGGGACTTGGTCTAATAATCCATCTATACTGACCTCCATCAGGTTGCAAATTAAAAATAATTTTTTTCTTCATCTAGCTCTGAATAAATATTTGGGCTTCTAGCAGTGTGTGGGACTTGTTCTATTAGTCCATCTATACTGACCTTCATCAGTTTGCAAATTGAATATAATTTTTTTCTGCATCTAGCTCTGAAAAAATATTTGGGCTTCTAGCAGTGTGTGGGTGTGATAACTCACAGGGTGATGATGATGAGGTTGGAGATCCCACTTACTGTCAACCCACAGTCAGCCAAGAGATGAGGTCAGCAGAGGAGGTGGAGGAGAATGCTAGTGACGACGAGGTCAAGTTTCGCCTTCCTGAACAGAGACGTAGTACTGGAAGCACGTCAACAACTGCATCCTCAAACACAACTCTCCCTCTCACCACAAGTCGTGGTGGCTCTTCAGGTCGCATGGATGCTAAGCCTTGCATAGCCTGGGCATTTTTTCAGATCGATAAAGATGACCCAACTCGTGTTATCTGTAACATTTGTCAGCAAAAGCTAAGTAGAGGCCAAAAAATACATGGTTTGAGTACTTCATGCATGAACTGGCACATGGACATGAAGCATAAGTTGCAGTGGGAAGCTCACTGTGCTACAATGCGGCCTAGTCGGCCGGGCCAACCTCCTTCTGCCATATCTTGTGCATCCACGGCCTCTTCATCCTCTGTGACTGGGGGGATAGCAGTCACACCAGTTTTGGGATGCAGACCTGCCACCTCTTTACCCGCAACAGCCAGCGTGATTGGCAGATCATCATTTTCTTTGGAGGTGGTAACACCAGCTGGTGTTGAGCGCTGTCCGACATCGATAGCACCACCTTTGGATCAACGCAACCTAACATGTCTGCCTGCATCTTCCTCACAGACCGGCAGTTTGCCGGGGACACCCTTATCAACCTCGTCTAATCACAATAGCCAGCCCTCGGTCCCTCAGATGTGGACAAGTAAAAGACCATTTCCTCCTAGCCATGAGAAAGCTAAGAGGTTAAATTTCACCATCTTCAAGCTCTTGGCTACAGAAATGCTGCCTTTCCGCCTGGTGAACACAGAGGATTTTCGAGACCTTATGTCCGTCGCAGTGCCCCAGTACCAGATGCCCAGTCAGCACTACTTCTCAAAGAAAGGTGTGCCTGCGCTCCACCAGCATGTCGCCCACAACATCACCGCTTCTTTGAGAAACTCTGTGTGTGACAGGGTGCATTTCACCACAGACACTTGGATGAGTAGGCATGGACAGGGGCGCTGACTGGGCACTGGGTAACTATGGTGACAGCAGGACAAGGGGCTGCTGTCCAAGTCTTGCCGTTCCCACGAGTTGTGCGTCAATCCTCTTTATCTCAAAGTTCCTCCACTGCTTCTGCCTCCTCAACCTCCTCTCTGTCCTCCACCTGCACCCAAAGCCTGTCTGGTCATGCCACAAGCTTTCTAACTGCGCAGAAGGGATCCTGCACACCTCCTTACTATGCTGGCAGTAGGGCTCAAGGTCATCAGGCGGTTTTTACTTTGAGATGTCTGGGAAATGTGAGTCACACAGCTGAGGAGTTGTGGTCAGCTCTGGAGAACCAATTTCATGAATGGTTGTCTCCACTGGACCTGAAACCAGGGAAGGCCGTGTGCGACAATGCTGCAAACCTGGGTGCGGCCGTTCGCCGGGGCAATGTCACACACGTGCCTTGTATGGCTCACGTGTTGAACTTGGTTGTCCAGCAATTTTTAGCCCACTATCCCGGACTAGATGACCTTCTGCAGAAGGCACGGTCGCTGTGTGCTCACTTCCGCCGTTCGTATCCCGCAGCTCAGCGACTTACATCTCTACAGAAGTCGTTGGGCCTGCCACTTCACCGGCTAAAATGCGATGTGCCTACCCGGTGGAATTCAACACTGCACATGTTGCAGCGACTGTGGCTGTTACAACTCTCCTGTTAGTTTTTTTTTAGTTTGCTGGTCACATGACCACTTTGCCTATTTAATCCGGCTCCGCCCTCCTGGCTTTGCTGGACTTCATTTGTATTTACTACTGTTGAGCTAGCTTGTTGCTCTATTACCGTACTCTGTTAGTTTTGCTAGGTCTTATGACCTCTTTGCCTTTTGTTGTGTGTTTGTCTTTGACTGCTACTATTTCTGCTAGGAGGTGTCCAACTAAATCCCAGTCCTTAGATCTTGTAGGGATCCCTCCCCCACATCTGTAGGTCTGCGTTCAGACTAGCCGAGGACTTTAGCGGGTCTGATCGCAGGATCAGGTTCCCCGTTACATCGTAGGGATCAAGTTTAGTTCTATTGTAGGGACAGATCTCCTGCCTTTCCTTAGTCTCTGTAGCAGATCATAACAGTGGCAGCAGCGACAAGCCCTGGTGCAATATGTTCTGACGTATAGCCTGGGCCAACGAGATCCAGAGGTGGGGCAAATCACGCTGGAGGAGTGGTCTCAGATCAGGGACCTATGCACCCTTCTGCACAGTTTTGAAATGGCGACGAAGATGTGTAGTGCTGACGATGCCATTATCAGCATGACTATTCCGGTGATTTACATGCTGGAGCACATGTTAAACAGAATTCGGAGTCAGGTGGTGGCACAAGAGGAGGTGGAGGAAGTAGAGGAGGAGGAGTTGTATGCGGAAGGGCTAACATCTGCAAGGTCCAGTCAGTTGGCAGCACCAAGGCGGCAGGCATGTGAGGGTGGGGGAGATGGTTTTACCAGGGCGCATGGTAGCAGCCAAACTAGTGAGGAAGGTGCAGGAGTCCAGGAAGAAGTGGAGGACGAACTGATGGAAGACTCATCAGATGAGGGAGACCTTGATCACATTTCTGTTGTGCGAGGTTGGGGGGAGAGGACAGAGGAAGGAAGCATGATTGTTACCTCGCCACCAACACAACAGGGACTTGGTGCTCCTGGATGCGCAACACACATGAGTGCCTTCTTTCTGCACTACCTGCAACATGTCCCTCGAATTGTGAGAATTAGAAATAATCCTGACTACTGGGTTGCCACACTGTTAGATCCCCGGTACAAAAGTAAATTTGCAGAAATTATTCCTGCCATAGAAAGGGATGCACGCATGCAGGAGTATCAGCAGAGACTGTTGCAGAATCTTACATGTGCTTTTCCCCAAAACACCAGTGGTGCACGTAGTGAATCTCACAGTTCCAACTTGCCAACCGTGGGACCGTCGAGTGTTCAGCACTCAAACCGTAACAGAAACACAGTATCTGCTGGTAACATCAATTTTGCGGAATCATTTCACCACTTTTTAAGCCCATCCTTTGCAAGGCCACAGGAGACAAGAAGTCTGACACATAGTCAACGCCTAGAGACGATGGTACAGGAGTATCTCCAAGTAAACATTGAAGCCATGACTGTGTCACTGGACCCTTGCTCTTTTTGGGCTTCCAATCTGGATAAATGGCCGGAGCTAGCCACTTACGCCTTGGAGATCTTGTCATGCCCCGCAGCCAGCGTTCTGTCTGAACGTGTGTTCAGCGCTGCTGGTGGTGTGCTGACAGATAAGCGCATGCGGCTCTCCACTGATAATGTAGACAGACTCACGTTCATAAAGATGAACAAATCATGGATCCAAAATGACTTTTCTACCCCTGTGTCATCCTGGGGAGAGTAAAAGCTTGATGATTGGTTAAAATCACCTCACCAACCGTTTTAAGCTTTCAAATTACTAATCATGTTTATCTGTATCTTGGCTGGAAAATAATTCGGGCTTTGTAGCAGTGTGCAGCACTGATTTTAATAGGCCATCTATACTAAGTTCCACCAGATTTAAAATTACTAATCATGTTTATCTGTATCTTGGCTGGAAAATAATTTGGGCTTTGTAGCAGTGTGCAGTACTGATTCTATTAGGCCATCTATACTAAGCTCCACCAGATTTAAAATTACTAATCATTAGTGTTGAGCCACCCCCGTAGTGTTCGGGTTCGGTTCGGTTCGTCGAACACCGGGATGTTCGAGGAACTGTTCGTCGAACTGTTCGTCGAACACCTTAGAACACCGTCGAACACCGTTAAAACCAATGGCAGGCAAACAAAAACACATAGAAACACATAGAAAACACCTGCAAAGGTGTCCAAAAGCTGACAAACTGCTCAGAAGACACTCTCTTTAAAAAAGCCCGCCGGCAAATTCAGCAGCGGCATACACCGGTACCCGACAATTTAGACAAGAAGGAATAGAGCATCACACATAGATTAGATAGATAGAAACATGTCAGTCACACATATAAGAAGCACAGTGACAGTGTTGGTTACTGCACTTGTCATTTAGTGTAAAGGATTTATTAAAAAAAATATTAGTGTTTTCATGCACCGTCTCTTTAAAAAAGCCGGCCGGCAATTCAGCATCTGTACCCGACAATTTAGAACAGAAAGAATAGAGCTTCACACATAGATTAGATAGATAGAAACATGTCAGTCACATATATAATAAGTACAGTGACAGTGTTGCTTACTGTACTTGTCATTTAGTGTAAAGGATTTATTTAAAAAAATAATAGTGTTTTCATGCACTGTCTCTTTAAAAAAGCCGGCCGGCAATTCAGCAGCGGTACCCGACAATTTAGAACAGAAAGATAGAGCATCACACATAGATTAGATAGATAGAAACATGTCAGTCACATATATATGAAGTACAGTGATAGTGTTGGTTACTGTACTTGTCATTTAGTATTAAAATAAAGGATTTATTATTAAAAAAATTGGCGTGGGGTTCCCCTTAATTTTAGGCTCTAGCGGAGGTTAAGCAGACGGCTGGGGCAGATGTTTGAAGCCTGGGAAGGGGGTAATACCCACGGAGCTTCCCAGGCTACTAATATCAGCCCCCAGCTGAATACATAGCCTTTACTAGCTATTAAAATGGGGGACCCCCCAAAAAAAATGACGTGGGGTCCCCCCTAATTTAATAGCTAGCAAAGGCTAGGCAGACAGCTGGGGGCTGATATTAATAGCCCAGGAAGGGAGCCATGAATATTGGCCCCCTCCCAGGCTAGAAACACCAGCCGTCAGCCGCCCCAGAAATGGCGCATCCATAGGATGCGCCAATTCTGGCACTTAGCCTCGCTCTTCCACGCTGCCCTGGTGCGGTGGCAGGGGGTAATAGGGTTGGGGTTGATGTCAGCTTATAATGCCAGCTGACATCAAGCCCAGGTTAGTAATGGAGAGGCGTCTATAAGACACCCCCATTACTAACCCCATAGTCAAAGTTAAAAAAAACACAAACACCCAGAATAAAGTCCTTTAATTGAAATAAAGACACAATCCTTTATTGTTCTAAATTAAACCATACTTACCATCACGCCCATTCCAGCTGAAGCCAACGATCTCCTGCAATAAAAGAAAAATAATAAAGCAACCTCATCCTTACCTTTCCATGGTTCCCAGGACAGCTTCAGCTCTGCTACATCGAGATGACAGGCTGGACCGCAGCAGAACGCCGCCATCCAGCCTGTCATCCCGCAGACACTGAGAAGCGCAGGCTTGCTTGCGCTGCTCAGCGTCTCTCTGTGACGACATCCAGATGAGCCGAGTTCATGTCCAATGAACTCGGCTCACCTCATGCACGTCACTGACAGCGTGGGAAAATTCTCACGCTGAAGCGCTGATTGCAGGAGAATTTTCCCACGCTGTCAGTGACGTGCAGGAGGTGAGCTGAGTTCATTGGACATGACCTCGGCTCATCTGGATGCCGTCACAGCGAGACAGTGAGGAGCGCAAGCATGCCTGCGCTTCTCAGTGTCTGCGGGATGACAGACTGGATGGCAGCGTTCTGCTGCGGTCCAGCCTGTCATCTCGATGTAGCAGAGCTGAAGCTGTCGTGGGAACCATGGAAAGGTAAGGATGAGGTTGGTTTATTATTTTTCTTTTATTGCAGGAGATCGTTGGCTTCAGCTGGAATGGGTGTGATGGTAAGTATGGTTTAATTTAGAACAATAAAGAATTGTGTCTTTATTTCAATTAAAGGACTTTATTCTGGGTGTTGTGTTTTTTTTAAATACTTTACTAGAAATTCATGGCGGTCATGTCTAATACTGGCGTGACCCCATGAATTTTGGGCTTGGGGCCAGCTGATAATACCAAGCTGGCCCTAACCCCTTTATTACCCAGTGAGCCACCGCACCAGGGCCCTGGATGAGTTGGGTACAGCGCCAGAAGATGGCGCTTCTATGAACGCGCCATTTTCCGGGGTGGCTGCGGACTGCAATTTGTAGCGGGGGGGGGCCCAGAAAGCTTGGGCCTCCCTGCGCTGCAGATTCCAGCCCCCAGCTGCCTAGTTGTACCTGGCTGGACACAAAAATAGGGCGAAGCCCCACGTACTTTTTTTTTAATTATTTCATGAAATTCATGAAATAATTAAGAAAAAAAGGCCTTCCCTATATTGTTGTGTCCGGCCAGGTACAAATAGGCAGCTGGTGGATGGGGGCAGCCCGTTCCTGCCTGCTGTACCTGGCTGGACACAAATATAGGGCGAAGCCCCACATCAATTTTTTTTTAATTATTTCATGAATTTCCTGAAATAATAAAAAAAAAAATTGACGTGGGGCTTCGCACTATATTTGGGTCCAGCCAGGTACAGCAGGCAGGAACGGGCTGCCCCCAACCACCAGCTGCCTATTTGTACCTGGCCGGACACAACAATATAGGGAAGCCCTTTTTTTCTTAATTATTTCATGAAATAATTTAAAGAAAATTGACGTGGGGCTTCGCCCTGTTTTTGTGTCCAGCCAGGTACAACTAGGCAGCTGGGGGCTGGAATCCGCAGCGCAGGGAGGCCCAAGCTTTCTGGGCCACCCCCGCTGCAAATTGCAGTCCGCAGCCACCCCGGAAAATGGCGCGTTCATAGAAGCGCCATCTTCTGGCGCTGTACCCAACTCATCCAGGGCCCTGATGCGGTGGCTCACTGGGTAATAAAGGGGTTAGGGCCAGCTTGGCATTATCAGCTGGCCCTAAGCCCGAAATTCATGGGGTCACGCCAATATTAGACATGACCACCATGAATTTCTAGTAAAGTATTTAAAAAGAACACAACACCCAGAAAAAAGTCCTTTAATTGAAATAAAGACACAATTCTTTATTGTTCTAAATTAAACCATACTTACCATCACGCCCATTCCAGCTGAAGCCAACGATCTCCTGAAATAAAAGAAAAATAATAAAGCAACATCATCCTTACCTTTCCATGGTTCCCATGACAGCTTCAGCTCTGCTACATCGAGATGACAGGCTGGACCGCAGCAGAACGCTGCCATCCAGCCTGTCATCCCGCAGACACTGAGAAGCGCAGGCTTGCTTGCGCTCCACAGTGTCTCTCTGTGAGGGCATCCAGATGAGCCGAGTTAATGTCCAATGAACTCGGCTCACCTCATGCACGTCACTGACAGCGTGGGAAAATTCTCCTGCACTCAGCGCTTCAGCGGGAGAATTCTCACGCTGAAGCGCTGAGTGCAGGAGAATTCTCCCACGCTGTCAGTGACGTGCAGGAGGTGAGCTGAGTTCATTGGACATGAGCTCACCTTATGCACGTCACTGACAGCGTGGGAGAATTCTCCTGCACTCACCGCTTCAGCTTGAGAATTTTCCCACGCTGTCAGTGACGTGCATGAGGTGAGCCGAGTTCATTGGACATGAACTCGGCTCATCTGGATGTCGTCACAGAGAGACGCTGAGCAGCGCAAGCAAGCCTGCGCTTCTCAGTGTCTGCGGGATGAGAGGCTGGATGGCAGCGTTCTGCTGCGGTCCAGCCTGTCATCTCGATGTAGCAGAGCTGAAGCTGTCGTGGGAACCATGGAAAGGTAAGGATGAGGTTGCTTTATTATTTTTCTTTTATTGCAGGAGATCGTTGGCTTCAGCTGGAATGGGCGTGACGGTAAGTATGGTTTAATTTAGAACAATAAAGGATTGTGTCTTTATTTCAATTAAAGGACTTTATTCTGGGTGTTTGTGTTTTTTTTAACTTTGACTATGGGGTTAGTAATGGGGGTGTCTTATAGACGCCTCTCCATTACTAACCTGGGCTTGATGTCAGCTGGCATTATAAGCTGACATCAACCCCAGCCCTATTACCCCCTGCCACCGCACCAGGGCAGCGTGGAAGAGCGAGGCTAAGTGCCAGAATTGGCGCATCCTATGAATGCGCCATTTCTGGGGCGGCTGACGGCTGGTGTTTCTAGCCTGGGAGGGGGCCAATATTCATGGCTCCCTTCCTGGGCTATTAATATCAGCCCCCAGCTGTCTGCCTAGCCTTTGCTAGCTATTAAATTAGGGGGGACCCCACGTCATTTTTTTGGGGGGGTCCCCCATTTTAATAGCTAGTAAAGGCTATGTATTCAGCTGGGGGCTGATATTAGTAGCCTGGGTAGCTCCGTGGGTATTACCCCCTTCCCAGGCTTCAAACATCTGCCCCAGCTGTCTGCTTAACCTCCGCTAGAGCCTAAAATTAAGGGGAACCCCACGCCAATTTTTTTAATAATAAATCCTTTATTTTAATACTAAATGACAAGTACAGTAACCAACACTATCACTGTACTTCATATATATGTGACTGACATGTTTCTATCTATCTAATCTATGTGTGAAGCTCTATTCTGTCTGTTATAAATTGTCGGGTACAGATGCTGAATTGCCGGCCGGCTTTTTTAAAGAGACAGTGCATGAAAACACTAATATTTTTTTTGATAAATCCTTTACGCTAAATGACAAGTACAGTAACCAACACTGTCACAGTACTTCGTATATATGTGGCTGACATGTTTCTATCTATCTAATCTATGTATGATGCTCTATTCTGTCTGTTATAAATTGTCGGGTACCGCTGCTGAATTGCCGGCCGGCTTTTTTAAAGAGACAGTGCATGAAAACACTTTTATTTTTCTAAATAAATCCTTTACACTAAATGACAAGTACAGTAATCAACACTGTCACTGCACTTCTTATATATGTGACTGACATGTTTCTATCTATCTAATCTATGTGTGATTCTCTATTCCTTCTATTCTAAATTGTCGGGTACCGCTGCTGAATTGCCGGCCGGCTTTTTTAAAGAGACGGTGCATGAAAACACTATTATTTTTTTTGATAAATCCTTTACGCTAAATGACAAGTACAGTAAGCAGCACTTTCACTGTACTTCATATATATGTGGCTGACATGTTTCTATCTATCTAATCTATGTGTGAAGCTCTATTCTTTCGGTTCTAAATTGTCGGGTA
Organism: Phyllobates terribilis; assembly: GCF_046119375.1. Taxonomy (NCBI): domain Eukaryota; kingdom Metazoa; phylum Chordata; class Amphibia; order Anura; family Dendrobatidae; genus Phyllobates; species Phyllobates terribilis. Next base: position 123,877 of record NW_027363916.1, read on the forward strand.
CAGGTGTATGCCGCTGCTGAATTGCCGGCTTTTCATGTTTCACTGTTGGCACTGTTCCCATCGATTTGGGCAATCACTGTAATGCCACAACCACCATGTCTGAGGCATTACAGTGAGTGGCAGACAATCCCTGCATGATTGGTGCTCTAAATAGCGCCAGACATGCAGGACACGCTTTTGGTGCACGAACAGTTATCGAACATAACCTCGAACAGCCGAATTTTTTGCAAATCGTTCGGGTTCGTCGAACAACTCGAACACCGCCCAAAACAGCTCGAATTTGAGATTGGCGAACAGTTCTAGTCGAACACCGCTCATCTCTACTAATCATGTTTATCTGTATCTTGGCTGGAAGATAATTTGGGCTTTGTAGCAGTGTGCAGCACTGATTCTATTAGGCCATCTATACTTTGCTCCACCAGATTTAAAATTACTAATCATGTTTATCTGTATCTTGGCTGGAAAATAATTTGGGCTTTGTAGCAGTGTGCAGCACTGATCCTATTAGGCCATCTATACTAAGCTCCACCAGATTTAAAATTACTTATCATGTTTATCTGTATCTTGGCTGGAAAATAATTTGGGCTTTGTAGCAGTGTGCAGTACTGATTCTATTAGGCCATCTATACTAAGCTCCACCAGATTTAAAATTTAATAATAATTTTTAGCTGCACCTAGCCCGGAAAATAATTTTGGGGCTCCGAGATGCGCAAGACACATAAGTGCCTTCTTGCTGCACTACCTGCAACATGACCCTCAGATTGTCAGAATTCGAAGTAATCCTGACTACTGGGTTTGCCACACTCTTAGATCCCCCACACTCTTCGATCAACCTTTTCATTTTAATAAAGACCAAAAAATGGTCATTTTTGAAATTATAAGCATTAGCAGGTTATTAGAAACTGAAAATGAAATCAAACAGTTTTCAACTCAAAACTTTATTCTAGGTGATGTTACATTTGCACATAGGACCCCTTGTTCGAAAGGAGCTTCTGAACTCAATCGTCCATTGAATTTGTCAGGTTTTGGATGGTTTCTGCTTCAATTGTTTTGCATGGGGACAGAATACCCTCCCAGAGCTGTTGCTTAGATGTGAACTGCCTCCCGCCATCATAGACACTCCTTTTGATGATGCTCCAGAGGTTCTGAATGGGGTAGAGGTCAGGGGAGCATGGGGGTCACACAATAAGTTTGTCCCCTTTTATGCCCATATCAGCCAGAGATGCATTATCATGCATAAAAATGATCTTGCTGTGGAATACACGGTTCTTCTTCTTGAACCATGGCAGGAAGTGCAGTTTGAAAAACTCCACATACATTATGGAGTTCATCTTTACCCCTTCAGGGATCCTAAAGGGGCCGACAATCTCTCTCCCCATGATTCCAGCCCAAAACATTACTCCACCTCCTCCTTGTTGGCGCTGTAGCCGTGTTTGCGTGGGGTGTCCATCAACAAGCCATCCTCCACTCCATCCATCTGGACCATCGAGCGTTGCACGGCACTCAGCCGTGAACAAAACAGTTTTGAAATCAGTCCTCATATAATGTTTGGCCCACTGGAGCAGTTTCTGCTTGTGTGAAGTGGATAGAGGACGTCGACAGGATGGCGTACGCACAGCTGCAAACCTCTGAAGGACCCTGCATCTTGTTGTTCGGGGGACGTTGGAGGCACCAGCAGCTTCAAAAACTTGTCTGCTGCTATGACAAGGCTTTTTTGCCGCTGCTTTTTTAACCTGACGTAATTGCCTGTAGGAAAGAGTCCTCAATTTGCCATTATCAGCACGCACACGTGTGTACTGTGAATCAGCTACATACTTCTTGATTGCCAAGACACTTCATCCTGATCATCGCACAATGTTGATTGTAGTCATGCCTTGACCTAAACACTCCACAATTTGTTGCTTCTCAGCAGCCGACACATCCTTTTTCTTTCCCATTTTGGCAGAAAATGTAGGCTGCTTAATAATGTGGGACAGCCTTCTTAAGTAGTCTTGCCTTTCATTGGACACACCTGCCAAACTAATTAGCACAGGTGTCTGTGACGCGCCCCCTGGGACATATTCCTTTTTGAGGGGAATACCCGGCACCGGATCAGATGGGGGGGGTTGTAGTCTCCGAGCGGCTGTGACCCGGTCCCGTGCCCAGGGCGTCAAGCTCCGTGTTATGTGGCAGTCTTTACTGATGTTATTAAAGTTCGTTGTGTCGACTACGCCACCCGTTGTGATGCGGTTACTGTGGCCGCCGCTGCTGCAGGGTCCGCTGAGGCTGATGGTGGGTGCGCAGCCTGGTGGGATAACCCCCAACGGGTGGGGTATAGCCTCAGAGGGGACAGGCGCAGAGGATGGGGGTTGTGGTGGTGCGGTGCAGCCGGTAATGATGACAGACTCGGGTTGTGCAGTTAAGGGTCTTTACTTACTGCAGATGTTCCTGGTCACTCTAGCTCCAAGTGACCTCCCGAGCCGTGCTGCGTCCACCAGGTCCTGGATCCGGCCAACCCCCAAACAAGTCCGGAGCGTGGCCCTGAGCTCTCCCTCTGTCCTTTCTTCTGCCTTCCCCACCAGTGATCCGCCTAGGTCCAGCTCCCTCGGGCCTTCTGTGGGGCAACCTTTGGCCTCAGGTTCCCTGACCCTTCATGTGGTAAGCCTTCAGGGTGGATGTAGTGGGTGGCCGTGGCAGATGCTGCCCACAGCCTCCGGTCTCTGGCTAGGGATGTGTTTTCTACCCCCACCAGTTTGGGTTCCGGTACCCTTGTGCTGACTCCTCACCCGGTGATCTGATTTGGGTTCTTGGGTCCCTTCTTTGTCCCCCTCTGGGTCTTTCTGTACTCCACTCTCTCACTCTTCAGGCTCAGGTCTGTTCTGCTCCCTTGCTGCAGGCTGACTTCCTCTGCAGCAGACTTGTTCTCTGCACTGACTGACCCTGATCTTTGATGGTGCCCTCCTTATATAGCCCTCTATGTGTGAGCTCAGGTGACCAGCACCCAATGAGCTCCTAACACTACCCAGACTGCTCCCCCTATCTGCCCCTACACTACATGGGATGTTCCTCCCCCCTCCCACTCCAGCCAGGAACAGGCTCGGTCGCACCTGCACATTTCTAAGTGGGAGTGCCGTCGGCCTGTTCCCCGGAAATGGGATGTATGTAGTGCATGCAGTCTATCTGAGCTCAGTTCCACACTCCTTCCTTACCCGGGAGTGGAATATCACACCTCTGGGTTGAGGTGCAATACCCCTGTAGCAGCCGAATCCTCAGGGTGCTACATCTGCAATTGCTTACAGTGATATAAAGAGCCCTGACACACATCACCATCAATGAGTTTAACTGACAAACAAACAAATTCTTCCCTTATCACTCCTAAACACTTTTTGCATAATAATTTGGAACACAGTGTACATGTGCTTTTCCACAAAACACCAGTGGTTCACGTAGTGAATCTTACAGTTCTAACTTGCCAACCGTGGTCTGTATGGAGTTGTTCAATAAAGGGCCCAAAATTAAGATAACATAGACGGGAGAGGATTTGATACCCTGTGAGGGCCAGGCAAAGGGAAAGTTGGACTGGATGGAATCCTGTATGGATTTGGGGAGGGAGACATCGAGGGCCTCAGACTTCGCTGCATTGATTTTAAAATTTGACCACATAACAAAGTGATCTATTTCCGTCATAACAGCAGGGATGGATATATGTGATTGAGTGATATATACTAGGAAATCATCAGCAAATAGAGAGCACTTGTACTCGGTGCCTCCCACCTCAATCCACCTAATATTGGGGTTATGGCGAATTGATGAGAGCAGGTGCTCCGTCACTAGGATGTATAAGAGAGGGGACAGAGGACATCCCTGCCTTGTCCCATTGGTGATTATGAAAGGTGATGAAAATGTTCTGACGCGCCCCCTGGGCCTTGGGACACCCGGAGCCGGACAGTTTTTGGTGGATGCTGGTGGTTGTAGTCTCCGTGGCGGCGACCCGGTTCCATGGCTCAGGGCGGTCAAACCAGTGGCGGAACTATTTATGTGGTTTTGATGTTTAAATGTCCGACTACGCCACCCGTGGATTGCGGTCAGAGTGAACCGCCGCTGCAGGGCAGACCGCTGAGGATGGTGTTGTGGGTGCAGCAGAGCGTAGCATAACTCCCCACGGGAGGAGTATAGCCTCAGGGCAGTGTATGCGGAGGATGGGGGTGATGGTGCAGGGCAGCAGCAGTAATGACACGGAGTCAGTGATGCAGTCCAGGGCCTTTACTCACAGTTCTTATTATCCAGACCACTTCTGCAGGTAACGGCTGCCCACGTCGTACTGTGCTCACCAGGTGAGGGGCTCAGACAACTCCCAGATAACTTTGGAGCGCTTCACAGGACCCCCTTTGTGTGTCCTTTGTCTGGCCTTTCTTACCAACCCTTCTGTCCGGCTGCCTCGGGCCTCCTCTTGGTAAACTTGGCGCCAGTTTCCCTGAACCTATGTGGTGCCTTCCTGCTTCCTCCCTGCTCCTGCACTACAGGGTTGCCCTTCCTCAGTGTTCGCTCCCCCCACTCCAGCCAGGGACAGGGACTGTCATGCCCATCTCAGGGGCATATTGGTCGCCCTACCCCACGGCAATGTGGTGTAATGCATGCAGGTGTCGGGTCCTGATCCACACTCCATCCTTACTTGAGAGTGAGATATCACACCTCTGGGTGAGGTGCAATACCTCTGTAGCAACCGAGCCCTCAGGGTGCTTCAGTTCCATTTATCTTCCGCCTAGGTGACGTATTGCGATACAGGGCCGTGATTTTGGCTATAAAAGGGTCCCCTAGACCCCTACCCCAAGCTTTTTAAGAGAATAATATATGGCGTGCCAGGAGACTCTATGGAATGCTTTCTCAGCATCCAAAGAGAGTATCTAATTACAAATTTTTAACAGCATCTAGCCCAGGAAATACTTTGTGCCTAGTAGCAGTGTCGGCTAGTCAGCGGATTATCCCGGCTGTTAAGCAAGATACACCACCTGTAGTTTGGACACTTAATTTTTTCAAAGGAAATGCTTCGGGACCATGGGATACTCAGTGAAGAGTATCAGGAGGCACCCCAAGGCATAGGGGTTGGGACTGGCGGTAGGACGCCTTGCTCGATCCTTATAAAAGCTTTTTAACTGCAGCAGCTTTAGTGGACGCTACTGGAGCTGGAATTACGCGTCTGCTGGCATGAGACTTGCCCTCCAATAGATCCTTGTAAAAGGATTTAAAGTGTATTCATTTAAATTAGAGAGACAATTTAAATTAAAAAGCTTAGAGCTACCTCCACCACAGGGAGGGCTCGCTCGACCCACCAGCGGACAGGCACCAGTATTGGGAGAGGGGGGGCTGGCCATCAGGGTCCACCGCGGCTCTGGCACAAACCCGGCGACACGGAGGTGGCATGGGCAGGAACGGACTGGCCGTGTCGGCTTCTCACTTTTTGGATTTTAGAAGGGCATGACATGCCTATATCTGTGTCTCCCCCTCCTTTTACTCCTCCACATCTTTTCTTTTCGCATGACTATATGTACTAGTCACTTTTCCATGTGTTAGTTATGTCTTCTGAGCAGTTTGTCAGCTTTTGGACACCTTTGAAGGTGTTTTCTATGTGTTTCTATGTGTTTTTGTTTGCCTGCCATTGGTTTTAACGGTGTTCGAAGGTGTTCGACGAACAGTTCGACGAACAGTTCGGCGAACACACGGGTGTTCGACGAACTGAACCGAACTTGAACACTACGGGGGTGGCTCAACACTATTCTCCGGTAGTGCCGCATCCTTGACAAGCCCCCGAGCCGGATGCATGGGGTCCACTGGTTAACATGACCATCAACCTATCAATGGCTGGCGCCTGAGGCATGGGCGGACATACCGCCTGAGCACCTGCACCGGGGTCCCGGAGGTTCAGGGTGGCTATTAGTCAGGGCAATCAGGCCTGCTTCTTGGACCCCCAGGCTCCTGGGGGCCCATGGCCAGATTGCCCTCATCGTGTGTGGAGGGCAGGGAGCGATCCCTCCAGCTTCGCTACTGACAGGAGGAAAATAGCAGCGGAGCTGAGGTATCCATCCTCTGCTTCCTGCCCAGCGCTACCTCCCTGACAAACATGCACGGCTTGATGATGTCATCTTGAAGCGCGGGCCTGTATCAGGGAGAAAGTTACCAACAACGAGGATGCTGCAGGGGAACGAGCAGAGAGGTAAGTGGTGGCTTTTTGTTTTTTTAACTAATACACTGGGGAAACAATGATGAAGACGGGGAGAGCAATGATGGGGATGGGGAGAGCAATGAAGGGGATGGGGAGAGCAATTAATGGGGATGGGGAGAGCAATGATGGGTATGAGGAGAGCAATGATGGGGATGGGGAAAGCAATGATGGAGAGGGGGAGAGCAATGATGGAGAGGGGGAAAGCAATGATGGGGGGAGCAATGATGAGGATGGGGAGAGCAATAATGGAGGGAGGAGAGCAATGATGGGGGAGAGAAATGATGAAGATGGGGAGAGCAATGATGGAGAGGGGGAGAACAATGATGGGAGACAGCAATGATGAGGATGGGGAGAGCAATGATGGAGAGGGGGGAGAGCAATGATGGAGATGGGGAGAGCAATGATGGAGATGGGGAGAGCAATGATGGAGATGGGGAGAGCAATGATGGAGATGGGTGAGAGCAATTATGGAGATGGGGAGAGCAATTATGAAGATGAGAACTGTGTGGCAGCCCTGCGGGTTCGGTCACCACAGACGTACTGCATCTCACCCAGAGGTGTGGTATCTCACTCTCAGGTAAGGAAGGAGTACAGCCCGGGACCCTAACACCTGCATCCAACACATTCCACACCAGTAGGGGCAGGGCGAGATTGCTCCTAAGTGAGAGCACAGTCCCTGGTCCCTAGCTGAAGGGTGGAACTATGTAGTGGGTGTGGGTGGAGGATGTAGTTCAGGGGAGCACAGGAAAGGAAGTGATATAAAAGAGGGAACCATCTTGTGAGTTCAGTTCAGTCTGAGAGGAGAGGTAGTGGGAGCAGGAGCTCTGCAGGAGCTCTGCTCAGGAGGAGGGCCTAGCAGAGAGGCCCAAGACTTAGAAGGTGAGGAGGAAGGAGAGAGGAGCAGGAGATAAAGCTCCAGGAGGAACGAGGGGATTCTAGGGGTACGGGCAGTGCTGGAGGCCACCCGTACGCCCGCATCTACCAGGACGTGGAAGGATCAAGCCGCAGAGGGGACCGGCCCCTAACTAGTGAGAATTGCAACGTTCAGCTAGAAACCGGAGGCTTCTGTACTTTTAGGGTGCAGTTGCCACAGCCACAATTACATCGCCAAAAAGGTGGCCACAGAGGGTCCAGGGGACTGCAGGTCGCCTGACAAGACCCGAGGCTACCGGCTTGGGACACTGATTGTGAGGAGTAGAGCAGGAGGGTGAAAGCCAGCGCAGGAAGACGACTGAGAAAGGCACACAGAGGGGGGTCCCATTAAGTGCTCTGAATTACCTGAGGGATTGCTGAACCGTGGGAAGTTACACTGGTACCTGTAACTTGGATTGCAACAACTGTGAGTAAACTCTCAAGACTGCACCCCACTGTCTCCGTGAATTACTGCTGCGCCATCACCCCCTGCACTACACCGCAACATCCATAACATCACCACTGCCCTGGAGCTAAACTCTACCTGTGGAGAGTTGAACCAACTCTGCTGCATTTACACCAGCTTCAGAGGATCTGCTCCGCAGCAGTGGCTCCCTTTAGCCGCATACCACAGGTGGCGTCACGAACTGTATATAAAAACTATAAATCCCCTGTAAATATTCCCCTTTTGATTGACCGCCCTGGGTCACGAACCTGGTCACTGCCACTGTGACATCTCCCCTAGCAATGACTGGTCCAGCACCCAGTACCCCACGGCCCAGGGGGCACGTCAACTGCAATGATGAAAATGGGGAGAGCAATGATGGAGGAGAGCAATGATGGGGATGGGGAGAGCAATGATGGGGGAGAGCAATGATGGAGATGGGGAGAGCAATGATGGGGGAGAGCCATGATGGAGCTAGGGGAGAGCAATTATGGGGGAGAGTAATGATGGAGGAGAGCAATAATTGGGATGGGAGAGCAATGATGAGGATGGGGAGAGCAACGATGAGGATGGGGAGAGCAATGATGAAGAAGGGTAGAGCAATGATGGGGAGAGCAATGATGGAGATGGGAGAGAACAATGATGGAGATGGGGAGAGCAACGATGGAGATGGAGGAGAGCAATGATGAGGATGGGGAGAGCAATGATGGAGAGGGGGAGAGCAATGATGAGCATGTGGAGAGCAATGATGAGTATGGGGAAAAAAATTATGGGGATGGGGGAGAGGAATGATGGACATGGGAAGAGCAATGAAGGAGGAGGTTGGGGAGAGCAATGATGGGGAATTATTTTGACGCTATATGCGGTTTGGTTTTATTTCTCCCTTGTACAGTATGAGGTATTATTCGGTCACTATGTGGTGGTAATATGTGATCTGGTCATGGTGTGGCTTTATTTGTCCCTTGTATGTAGTATTATTAGGTCACTATGTGGTAGTAATATATGGTCTGGTCATGATGTGGCGGTATTTCTCCCTAGTATGTGGAATTATTAGGTCGGCAATACGCTAGTAATATCTGGTCTGGCCACGTTGTGGCGGCATTTCTCCCTTGTATGTGCTATTATTTGATCGCTATATGCTGGAAATATGCAGTCCAGTCATGGTGTGGCGGTATTTCTCCCTTGTATGTGTAATATTGGTGTTGGTATAGTGGATTGTGTTGTGTATGGCGGCCATTTGTTCTCTCTGATATTAATTATGAAAAGATTCTTTATTTCCATTAGTGATTAAATACTTGGAACAATATGCACTTACAGGGGTTCTCCAGGGAAAACAAATAATTACCTCTCCACAGGAAAAGTGATAACTTAATGATTAGTGGGGGTCTGAATTCTGGGACCTGCATCGAATGGTAGAATGTTGAGCTTTTATCCCCATTAGACTGGAGCTTATGTGCAACTTGACCACTGATCCATTCATTCCCTCAGTGGCTGTTCATGTTTTTTTCTGGAAGCCCCAAAGAGAAAGAATGAGGCTGTGGTCAGACATTCTACCTGCCACTGCATTTTAAAATGGGGATAAGTGTCTTGTCAGGAATAAAACTTTCCCATTCTTCCGATAGGTGCGTTTTCCAATGTTCGGACCCAAATGATCAATAAGTTATCACTTAACCTGTGGAGCCCATGGATCGATGATAACTTGTTTTAAACAAAGAACCCCTTTAATGCAAACTACTGGAATTGTACATCCCAGTTATAGTGATTCACAGTAGATGTGCAGGAGCCTCCTGTGATTTACAGCCAACGCTCCACTATAACAGGGATAACGGCTAACAGCTGTTTGCATATAGTTTGTAGGGTGGGCCCCCAGACTCAGTTCCTCCTGTGGGCCCCAGACAACCCAGTCCGACACTGCATATATAGGTAGTTTTTCTGGAAGTTCTGCACCACCAAGTTCAGCACATGCCCGTGGGAAGGGATGTGCGTCAAACCTACTAGGCCCAGAGCTGCTATAAGATTATTGTTATGCCACCAGGCTTGAAGTTCATCGTTACCAACCACTCATCTGTCTGCTGTTTGATCCCAGCCCACTCCACAGCTCCTGTGTGTTGTGGGGTTTGTACCCCAAACAGGGGAGTTTAAAAACAGCCTGCTCATGTTTCCCCCTGGCTGTGCTGAAGTTGGTTGTGCAGATCTTACTGTGACGGTATGAGGAAATGGTAGAGGAAGTGAAATAGAAGGATGCATCCTGGACAGAGAAATGTCCAGCTATCCTTAGTGGTGGTAGCACTTGGGCTAGAAAGCCTTCTGCCTCTGTCCCAACCGCGACTATATTTACCCAGTGGGCTGTTAGAGAGATGTAACGTACCTGGATGCGCTTACTGGTCAATGTATCGGTGGTTATGTGGACCTTGCCATATTTGGCATTGCGCAGTGCACAACTGATTTTGTCCCCAACATGTGTGTGCAGTGCAGGGATGGCATGCCTCAAAAAGTAGAGCCAGCTGTGGAGAACGTACTGAGGGACAGCCACAGCCATCAATTTTTTAAAACTATCCATCTCCACCACCTGGAAATGAAGCATTTCAAAGGCCGGTAATTTGAAAATGCTATCATTTAGGATTATGGCTCGTGGGTGGGTTTGGGGGATGAAAAGCTGAACACTTCCATGGGACGGTGTGAACATGCTCGGCGACACTGGTGGTGGTTCTGTTACACCCTCTCTTATGTGTGCTGCAGTGATCCACTGACTATGTGCACTAGCCCTAGCATGTACTCATCCTCCAACCTAACAGTGGTTGGCATCAGTGCACTCAGTCTCTTCGACTTCTGGGGTAGGGCCAAGTGGATTGGCCATTGATCCCCAGCCAGCGGACTCATCAAAAAGCAGAAAAGACTGCTGCATGACTTGGGGCTCAGACTGCTTGGCTGTTTTGCAAGAGGGTGAGGTGGAAGCCGGTGACCATGGTCCTCAGGTGGCAACTGTGCACTTTCTGTAGTGGACCTGGTGGAAGATAATACTAAGGAACTGAAGCCACTCTCAGCCTTTCAATCCAACACCTTTTCATCTTCTGGCCTCATCCTTTGTGCAGCGTCATTTTGCCCTATGTATGGATAACGTCCTATCGCGTGTGTGCACCAGAGGAAGTTAATGTATTTGAGCATGTAGCTGGCACAAAATGACCACATCCTCTCTCTGCTGCAGCTATACTACCATCAGGGTCGGATTGGCCCACCGGATAACCGGAGGATCCTCCGGTGGGCCCGCCCATCAAGGACCCGCCCACCCACTGCACTTCTCATTTGTCAAGCACAGCTCCTTCACATTGACTGTGCCTATATGCTCCTGTATCTTGTCCACGTGCACGCTCCTTAGAGAGAGGTGAGTGTTTAATTCTATACCCGGCTGCACGGCTCATTGGCACATGTGAAGTGCAGCTCCTTCACATGGCCTGTCGGCTTCAATACTGATCGTTATCGTATGCGCTGCTCCTCAGAGAGCAGTGCAGGCTTACTGGTACAGTCAGCAAAGTCACAGCTGACTCTGTGCTGATCAGTTTGTGCCTGCGGCTCTTCCCTGGGGCTTAGCAAGGATGGACAGGTGGTGCTGACTTCAGCTTTATTCTAACACTGATTGCTTGCAGACTTGCAGTGCAGCCAATCAGCATTAGTTTTGCTTGTGTGTCCTCACAGCACAGCTCTTGCAAGGAGCTGTGCTGTGATTGGTCAAGCACCATGCCCAGTATATTTTTGTGATGCAGAAGCAGAGAGAGAGGGCTTCCTGCTGGAGACCTGGTGTGTGTCATTTTGAGTAAATCTCTCATATCTAGTTCTCCTGCCTCAACATTGTCATTTAATTAAGTGTCTAAGGGGTGGATGCCCCCAGGCTATTAGGGGGTGACACAGTGGGCAAGGGGGCCCTCACAGTATTAGGGAGTGACACCGTGGGGAAGGAGGCCCACAGAGTATTGTACACCTGTGTGGTGTAGTGTATAGAGGCTTTCTCTTCCTTGTGGTGTAGTATATAGAGGATGTGTGTCCTGTGTGGTGTAGCATATAGAGGATGTGTCTACTTTGTGGTGTACTATATAGAGGCTGTGTCTCCTGTGTGGTGTAGAATACAGAGGCTCTGTCTCCTGTATGGTGTAGTATATAGAGGATGTGTCTCGTGTGGTGTAGTATATAGAGGATATGTCCCTTGTGATGTAGTATATAGAGGCTGTGTCTCCTGTGTGGTGTATATGACGCGCCCCCTGGGCCGTGGGGCACCCGGAGCCGGGCCTGTTGCAGATGTCGGGGGTTGTAGTCACCGTGGCAGCGACCCGGTCCGTGACCCAGGGCGGTCAAACCAACCAAGGCGTATTGTATGTATTTAGGTTAATGTCCGACTATGCCACCTGTGGATTGCGGTCAGTGATAACGGCCGCTGCAGAGCAGTCCGCTGAAGCTGGTGTTATGGGCAGTGAGGTGATGTGACTCCCCACAGGAAGAGTGTAGCTTCAGGGCAGTGGGGTAGGATGATGATGGTTGTAGTGCGAGGTATCAGTAATGACAACACAGAGTCTTTGCAGTGCAGTCCCAGGGTCTTTACTCACAGTTATTAACTTCCATATTACAGACGTCCAGGTAACTTCCCACGTCGTGCTGTGCATACTCAGTGAGGGGTTCAGTCCACCCTCAGATATCTCCAGAGCACTTATCAGGACCCCATGTACCTTCCTCTGGCCTCTTCCTGTACCTCACACCCAGCGCCACTTCTATCCGGTACCCTCGGGCCTTAGCGGGCGACGTATGTTCCGTCCCCTGGTCCTATGTGGCTACCTTCTTAGGGCAACTGGTGTGGATTATGGCCACAGTACATTAAATACTGCAGCCGTCGGTTTCTAGTTGAGCCTTCAATGTTTCTCTGCTAGTTGAGGGATCCGGTTGCCTATTCTGGCCTCGACCCCTCTACCTCCTGGCAGCAGGGGGCATACGGGTGGCCTTCTGCATGGCCCGTACCCCTTGGGTCCCTTCTGGGTTCCTGGAGCCTTCCTGCTCCCTCTCTCTCCCAGGCTCAGGCCTCCTGGACAGGCCTGCATGTGGAGCAGAGGTCATACAGAGCCTCTGCAACCTGTCACTTCTTCTCTCACACTCTGTCTCTGACTGACTGAACACTCTAAGATGGCTACTCTCTTTTATATCTCCCACTATGTGCTCCCCTTAACTACTTCCTCCAGCCATCCACGACATAGTTCCCCCTAACTAGGTGGTTCCCCCCACTTCTGCCAGGGATCAGGGACAGTTGTGCTCTCCCTTAGGAACATTGTCGCCCTGTCCCCCAGAAATGTGGTGTAGTGAATGCAGTGTTAAGGTCCTGAGCCATACTCCTTCCTTACCTCTGGATGAGATGCAATACCTCTGTGGCGACCGAACCCTCAGGGACGCCACATATATAGAGGCTCTGTCTCCTATGTGGTGTAGTATATAGAGGATGTGTCTTCTGTGGTGTAGTATATAGAAGATGTGTCCCGTGGGGTGTAGTATATAGATAATGTGTCCCGTACGGTGTAGTATATAGCGGATGTGTCCCATGTGGTGTAGTATATAGAGGATGTGTCTCCTGTATGGTGTAGTGTATAGAGGCTTTGTCTCATGTGTGGTGTAGTATATAGAGGCTGTGTCTCATATGTGGTGTAGTAGATAGAGGATATGTCTCGTGTGGTGTAGTATATAGAGGATGTGTCCCGTGTGGTGCAGTATATAGAGGATGTGACCCATGTAGTGTAGTATATAGAGGATGTGTCCAGTGTGGTGTAGTATAGAGAGGCTGTGTCTCCTGTGTGGTGTAGAATATAGAGGCTGTGTCTTCTGTGTGGTGTATTATAAAGCGGATGTGTCACGTGTGGTGTAGCATATAGAGGATATGTCACTTGTGGTGTAGTATATAGAGGCTTTGTCTTTTGTGGTGTAGTATATAGAGGCTGTGTCTCCTGTGTGGTGTATATAGAGGCTGTGTCTCCTGTGTGGTGTAGTATATAGAGGATGTGTCCCTTGTGGTGTATTATGGAGTGTAGTATATAGGGGATGTGTCCTGTGTATATGTACTGCATAGTGGGCCCCAAGAATTATTTTTCTCTGGTGGGCCCAAGGTACTCCCTCCCCCTGTGTCCTGCTGTCTTTGCTCTGTGTGTCCCCCTGCCAGGTTAGATCAGTTACTATCTCATCTACCACCTCGTCTTCCACTTCTACACCCTGATCCTCCTCCTGACTTTCTGGCAATTGTGTCTCATCATCATCATCCACCTCTTGCGACAGTAATTGCACTTTACCACCATCGCCTTCGTGTGACCGTGGCTGCTCAAATATTTGGCCATCGCTACACCCATTCTCCTCTTGTCCCTGCTAGTAATTGGGACAGAAAGGTCGAGCGAGAAGATGTGGATGTTTGTTGTGGCACAATTTCACCACGTCCTTGGCCTCTGCATGCACCATCACCATCACATCCACTTCCACGTTCCTTGCCATGCACCTTGCCCATTTAAAATGGAGTACAATATTTTCCACGTTCACGAGAAATGGCTGATTTTGGAACGCAGTTATATGTGATATGTCTGACAGAGAACCACGGCTTCAAATTGTAGGCCTGTAATTTACTAATATTATTATACACGGAGACCTAGTGTGAATAGTGTCACCGCCACACTGCAATGAAATGAAAATGGAAGAAATATATGATTTTTGAAGTCTTTTCGGTGATATGTCTGTCAGGGAACCACGGCTTTAAATTGTAGGCCTGTAATTTACTAATATTATTATACACGGAGACCTAGTGTGAATAGTGTCACCGCCACACTGCAATGAAATGAAAATGGAAGAAATATATGATTTTTGAAGTCTTTTCGGTGATATGTCTGTCAGGGAACCACGGCTTTAAATTGTAGGCCTGTAATTTACTAATATTATTCCACACGGAGACCTAGTGTGAATAGCATCACCGACACACTGCAAAGGAATGAAAATGGAAGAAACATATGATTTTTGAAGTCTTTTCGGTGATATGTCTGTCAGGGAACAACAGATTTAAATTGTAGGCCTGTAATTTACTAATATTATTCTACACGGAAACCTAGTGTGAATAGCTTCACCGAAACACTGCGACAGAATAAGGAGACCAATATTTTCCACGTTCAGTTAAAATTTCTGGAATTTTATTGCTGTCATATGGAACAGTTCTGGCTTTATTCTGCAGTGAGCAGAAAATGGTGGACTCTGGATTGCTTTTTAAGCAAATAACCAGGATTAAGATAAAAAAAATATTGCCCTGGCCCCTGATATATGGCTGTCTAGAAATGTCTGAAATTATTACAGCAGCAGCAGACAGGATGTTCAATGGACCCTCTTGTGCTGTATTATACACTGCAGTCTGCCACATACACTGCCAGCCTGCATAGCACGGATTATATGCAGCTGGATTAGTCCTCAGAAGGACTGTTGGTTCAGATGGATATAGATATGCGGCACCCCAGGGGGTCTGGTTGCTACAGTGGTAGTAATACCTTGTCTGAGAGCAAAACAGGGGTTTCCTGCTCAAGGAACACACTGCATGCCACACCTCCTGCCCCAGGCCAGAAAGGGGAGGATCCTTCCCTTTATAACTGGATCTGGAGGCGGGGTTAGCTCAGACAGGGCCAGCAGTCGAGTTGAGGACACAGGAGCAAGAAGCCAGGGACTGGAGCTGAAGAGAGCTCGTCCTGGATTGTTCATACAGAGGACCGGACACCGGAGTCCGAGGCTGTGGGGATTGTATACCGAGCAGCAGATACCGCAAGGCAGGAGATTGCAGGTCTCCTGGCCCATCAGAAGCCCGGAGGCTCAGCCACACGAAAGGACCAGTACCGCCACAGAGGAGCGAGGAATACATAGGGTCCGATTCGCCAGCCATACCGGTGAGCACAGCACGCTACACTCAGGGACGTGGGCTACAACACGACTGTAAGCGGGGTAGCTAAAGAGTACAGGCAGAACGGCAGGCCTATAACTCTACCTGGCCAGGAGGACTCTAGGATTGCTCTCAGACTGATCAGGCCTCCATCACTAGCCGGTACTCCCGTTGGCACCAATACCTTAGCTAACAGTAAAGACCCTGGGATTGCACTGCAAAGACTCCGTGTCGTTATTACCAATACCCTGCACTACTACCAACATCATCCCTGCACGCTGCCCTGAAGCTCCACTCCTCCTGTGGGGAGTCACATTACCTTGCTGCACATACCACCAGCTTCAGCGGACTGCCCCGCAGTGGCGGTTACCAATAACCGCAGTCCACAGGTGGCATAGTCGGACATTCTCAACCTAAGTACATATAATACGCCTTGACTTGACCACCTGGGTCGGTGACTACAACCCCCAGCATCTACTGGCCCGGATCCGGGTGCCCCACGGCCCAGGGGGCGCGTCAGATATATGTTGTGAAATACCTATACTAACTATGGACAAGAAAATGTCTCAGTGACGCAACAGCAGCTCTCCCTACTTTGCCTGATTCCGGGGTAGACTGTGATGAACATGGGGGCAGCCAGTCTTATATACACCTGATGACGCTGTGCGGCCAGCCAATCACAGTAATTCCCACAACCAACATGGCTACGGCATTACAGTGCATGGCAGGCAATTCCTGCATGTTCATTGGCTCTCTAAAGAACGCCAAACATGCAGGAAGGGGACCCGAATTCCCGCCCGAGCAACCCGGAAATACTCGTCGAGCGCCGAGCTCATCAAGCACAGTAATGCTCGGGTGAGTACTGTTATGTTCTGCTACAAGCACTAAGGAAAGACAGGAGATCTGTGCCTACAATAGAACTAAACTGGATCCCTACGATGTAACGGGGAACCTGATCCTGCGATCAGACCCGCTAAAGTCCTCGGCTAGTCTGTACGAAGACCTATAGATGCAAGGGAGGGATCCCTACAAGAACTAGGGACTGGGATAAAGTTGGACACCTCCTAGCAGAAATTGTAGCAGTAAAAAACAAACACACAACATAGAGCATAGAGGTCAGAAGACCTAGCAAAACTAACAGAGAAAGGTAACAGAGTACCAAGCTAGCTCAAGAGTAGAAAATACAATGAAGTCCAGCAAGGCCAGGAGGGCGGAGCCGGATTAAATAGGCAAAAATGGTCATGTGACCAGCAAACTAGAAAAAACCTAACAGGAGAGTTCTAACAGTACCCCCTCTTCTAAGAGGATCCTCCGGATCCCCTAGGACCGGGCTTATCAGGAAACCTCCTGTGAAACGCTCTGACAAGTCTGGAAGCAGAAACATCATCCGCCCTCACCCATGAGTTATCCTCGGGTCCGAAACCCTTCCAAGCGACGAGATACTGCAAACTCCCTCTATACCGTCTAGAATTTAGGATGCGGGAAATTTCATATTCCCCGTCCTCCACCACCGGAGGAACAGTGGCAGAGGCGTCACCAACCGACACATCAGCTTTTTTCAACAGAGAAACATGAAACACCGGATTAATCTTCCAGGAGGTAGGAACCTCCAACCTAACAGCAGATTGGTTAACTATCTGAAGCACCTTAAAGGGCCCTACAAATTTGGGACCCAATTTTTTAGAAGGAATCCTCAATCGCAGATTCTTAGAGGACAACCAAACCATGTCACCAATAGCAAACGAAACCTCTTGCCGTTTCCTATCAAAGTACCTCTTAGATTTTTTGTTAGCCTCCTGAAGATTATCACGCACATCCGTCCAAACTCTCTCCAAATCACCGGAAAAACTCTCCTCCTCAGGCACAGCCGATACCAATTTGGAGAATGACCCAAAAGACGGATGTCTCCCAGAACAACAAAAAAAAGGTGAACACCCAGCAGAAGAGGATGTATGGTTGTTAAGAGCAAATTCAGCAAGTGGCAAAAACTCAGACCACCCCTCTTGATTGTCTGCCACAAAGCAACGCAAGAACTGTTCAACATCCTGGTTCTTTCTTTCTGTCTGGCCATTAGACTCAGGATGATATCCGGATGAAAACGACAAATGAACTCCCAACCTGTTACAAAAGGCACGACAAAAATGAGCCACGAACTGAGGTCCCCTATCAGAAACAATGTCAGTAGGAACGCCATGTAGTCTGACAATTTCCTTGACAAAGGCCTTAGCGAGTGTCTTAGCGCAAGGCAGTTTGATGAAGGGAACCAAGTGACACATCTTGCTAAAACGGTCCACGACCACCCAGATGACCGTGAAACCTTCAGAGGGGGGAAGGTCAGTAATAAAGTCCATAGCCAGATGTGTCCAAGCTGCACTAGGAACCTCCAGAGGGCAAAGCAACCCCGCAGCAGGAGCATGCGAAGACATAGATCTAGCACACACAGTACATTGACGCACCCACTTAAGGACTTCCTTCTGCCATCCAGGCCACCAAAAACTGCGACCCACAAGTCTCTTGGTCTCAGAAATTCCTGGATGACCTGCCAACCGAGACTCATGACACTCAACAAACAAATCTCTCCTAAAGGTCCTAGGCACAAACAACCTCCCATGGGGAGTGTTAGATGGGGCATTCTCCTGAGCTTTAAGAATCTCATACTCCAAAACGGAGTCCAAAGCAGCAATCACAACACCTTCTTGTAAAATGCTCTCCTCCTCCTCCTCAGCACTGACCATGGGAGAAAAGCTCCGAGACAAAGCATCCGCTTTAACATTCTTGGTACCCGGGATGTAAGTAACGGAAAAATTAAACCGCGAGAAAAAAAGTGCCCACCTAGCCTGACGGGCATTCAAGCGCTTGGCAGCATCAAGATAGATCAGATTTTTATGATCAGTGAAAACCTGAATGGGAAATTCAGCACCTTCCAAGAGATGACGCCAGTGTTCAAATGCGAGTTTAATAGCCAGCAATTCCCGATTACCAATATCCTTGCTTTCCTGAGACAACACCGCACCAACCCCCACAGAAGAAGCATCAACCTCAACCAAAAACAGCTTAGTCACATCAGGCTGCATAAGGATGGGAGCAGAGGTGAACCTCTCCTTTAGAAACACAAAATCTTCAATGGCCTCAGAAGTCCACTGAACCGCATTAGCACCTTTCCTAGTGAGATCGGTCAGCGGTTTGACAATAATAGAAATTTTTTTTATGAATTTTCTGTAATAATTGGCGAAACCCAAAAACTTCTGTATCGATTTCAAACCAATAGGCCTAGGCCATTCCTGCACAGCTTGAACTTTAACCGGGTCCATCTCAAAACCTTCACTGGAGATAATGTAACCCAAAAAACTAATTCTCTGTACAGCGAACTCACATTTCTCTAGCTTAGCAAAAAGAGAATTGTCCATTAATAACTGTAAAACCTCACGTACGCTCCGCCAATGAGACTCCAGATCAGGCGAATAAATCAAAATGTCACCCAAATACACAACCACATTTTTGCCGATCAAAGGTCTAAGGATGTCATTAATAAGATTCTGAAAAAATGCTGGAGCATTGGTGAGACCAAAAGGCATAACCAGATTCTCAAAATGACCCACAGGAGTGTTAAAAGCAGTCTTCCATTCATCACCCTCCTTCATGCGCGACAAATTGTATGCCCCCCCGGAGATCAATTTTAGAGAACCACTTGGCCCCCAATAACTGGTTAAACAAATCAGGAATCAATGGCAGTGGGTAAGGATTGTGTACAGTAATTTTATTAATCTCACGAAAGTCCAGACAAGGACGTAAACCGCCATCTTCTTTTTTAATAAAAAAAAATCCAACAGCCGCAGGAGACTTGGAAGGCCTAATGTGACCGGCGGCCAAGCTTGTCTGTATGTATTCCTCCAAAGCCTTTCTCTCAGGAATAGTAAGATTAAATAAATGACTTTTAGGAAGAGTTGCTCCAGGGACAAATTCAATGGTACAATCATAGTCTTTATGGGGAGGCAAAATTTGTGACTCCTCCTCAGAAAAAACTCTCCAAAAATCCTGAATAGGTACAGGTAATTCCCCTTTTTCCACCGCAGCAATACGTCTGTTACAACACTTGTCATAACTTTTAAGGCTCCAGGACTTAATTTCATTGGTAGACCAATCCAGTACAGGATTATGCAATTTTAACCAGGGCAACCCCAATATTACTGGAGAAGGCAAATTATTCAATACTACCAAATCCAAATTCTCTTGATGAACACCATTAATAGTGAGGGGAAACTCACAGACCTTGTGAGTAACACTCTTCAAGGGAGAGCCATCAACAGAAACCACAGCAATAGGGGATGACAAAGGTTTAGGTTTTAAAGTAAGTTTTTCCAAAAATCCCCCACCAATCACATTCAGAGTAGAACCACAATCCACAAATACCCGAAATTCAATTAATTCTTCCTGAGCAGCGGTAGTAGCAGATAGGAATACTCCCTTAGTATTTAAACAGGCTATACGTGCATAACTGACCATTTTTTTTCTTTGTTCATACGAAGCACACAGTTCTTAATAAAATGACCAGAATTTCCGCAATAGAAGCACAAACCTTCAGAAAGCCTGCGGTCTTTTTCCTGAGAGCGGGGTGTCATCGCCCCAATCTCCATCGGCTCTCCTTTGTCAGCACAGACCCTCTCAAGACTGGGAGCTGACATAGCAGAGGATTTGCTCTCATTAACCCTTGCACGCAGTCTCCTGTCCACCCGTATAGCTAATTGCATAGGCTCCTGCAAGTTTCCAGCTGTGGGATAAGCAATCAGCAAATCTTTAACTCTTTCACCTAGCCCCGCAAGAAACAAACTTTTCAAAGCTGAATCGTTCCACCCCACCTGGGCAGACCACCGACGGAAGTGAGAACAATATTTTTCCACATTACCTGATCCCTGCCTCAAACGTCTCAATTCAGACTCAGCAGATGAGACACGATCAGGATCATCATACAACAAACCCAAAGCAGAAAAAAAACTATCCACTGATCTAAAGCACGGATCTCTAGGTTGGAGAGAAAAAGCCCATCCCTGAGGATCCTTGCGCAAAAGTGACATTATGAACCCTATGCACTGTGATTCATCACCAGAGGATCCGGGTCTTAAACGAAAATATAATAAACAAGCATTTTTAAAAGAAAAAAAATCTTGTTGTTCACCAAAAAATAGATCAGGCAGACGTACCTTTGGCTCCACAAAATGTGCTTCAGGGCAGCTACTCACGTGTTGTTGGAGCTTGACCACCTCCAGAGAGAGTCCCTGCAAGCGTTGAGCCAAATCCTGAACTGAGACCATGATGGAAACTGGGGGTCTTTCCTTAGAGAAATTTTTTAGGCTGTACTTACTGTTATGTTCTGCTACAAGCACTAAGGAAAGACAGGAGATCTATTCCTACAATAGAACTAAACTGGATCCCTACGATGTAACGGGGAACCTGATCCTGCGATCAGACCCGCTAAAGTCCTCGGCTAGTCTGTACGAAGACCTATAGATGCAAGGGAGGGATCCCTACAAGAACTAGGGACTGGGATAACGTTGGACACCTCCTAGCAGTAATTGTAGCAGTAAAAGACAAACACACAACATAGAACATAGAGGTCAGAAGACCTAGCAAAACTAACAGAGAAAGGTAACAGAGTACCAAGCTAGCTCAAGAGTAGAAAATACAATGAAGTCCAGCAAGGCCAGGAGGGCGGAGCCGGATTAAATAGGCAAAAATGGTCATGTGACCAGCAAACTAGAAAAAAACTAACAGGAGAGTTCTAACAAGTACTGAGCAGCGGCGAGTGCGTTTGCTCATCACTATTAAATATCTATCAGACCCCAAGATGATGTACGGCCATTGACTATAGGAATACAAAGATGGCTGGCAGAGAAATGCAAGGGATGAGTCTTTTGAGCCAATATAAGGCACAGTCACACATCTGTGGTTTTGATCATCCACCTGATCTCAGGTTGCAGTGTTAACTATCTGCAAAACTCTCTATCATAGCACCAACACCCGGAACCACTATACAACCTATATGCGCTAAAAATGGACTCCATATAACCATAGATTTCAGAACAAGAACATCAGTAGGCACTGTAGGGTTGAGTGGTATTTGACCTTGTCTCATGGCTGAAGCTGAACTGCAGGGCCCCTAACGTTGACGTTAATTTGGGAAGTTTAGTGGTTAACCTAAAAAATGTAGTAATTGAAGCTAAGATCCTCCTTGTATTGTTGACCCATCTAAAATATTTGTGTTTCTAATACTGCAGATTTATGAGAGCAAACTCATGAGCTAAAGCATCTAGGGTAGTTTCTGTATTAAGGTGTGTCTGCTGAGTAATTTATGTTGTCTATAACTGTTTGACAGATTGTCATGGATCAGTTAAGTTGTTCTTATGGTTTTTCCATTTTTAAGAGATAGAATTTACCGGCTGACTTCTATTAGTTGCCTTTGAGGCAGAGCACAAGAGGCTAATATCATCTAAGAGAGCCAGATTGTTGACCAGATAAGTCTCGGAGAATCCAGTTAGGTCATTCTTAAATTCTTCCAAGTTGTACCAATATGAAGGAGAGCAGCACTGTTTCAAAAAGGGAATTGGTTTGGAAAAGAGTAAGTCTATAGAAATAGGTGCATGATTTAACATATGAATTTCATAAATACGTGAAGATGAGAAGATGGGGAGAAGTGAAGAAGAGACTTACTAATAATCTATTTGTGTATGCATGCCGTGGGGAAGTGAATAATGCATGCAATCATGTTCAGTGGGATTATGAGGTCATCAATGATCAGCTAGATGTAAGTGATCCATAAAGTATGTTAGAGGGAATTATACCCAATGAGCCTGATTTGCCTAGGATAAGGTCATATACAACATTAAATCCCCCCACCCACCCATTAGTATATTTGAAGCATCCCAGGTCAGCGATTGGAGTAACATTTCCAGAATAACGAAGGTTGCCACTTCTAATGAATTTGTCAGAACCCATCTCGCCCCAGTTCTTCCCCAGCTCTGCTCATTTTGGTAGAGTGTCCCAAAACTGAAGTGAAAATGCCAAAAGTCACCAAATGTAACATTTGAACGTCAAGGATTTTGTGGTAAATACTACGATGAATTGGAGCCTATGATTTTATTAAAAAAGGTAAAATTGTAAAGTGCTAAACTCTATGTAGGTAATAGAGATAAAGCACTGGTGCCCTCTGGTGCTTGTAAAAGGAAAAACAATGAGAGCTTTAGAAAACTAAAATATCTATACAAGGTAAAATACCAGCTGTGAATACAGAAAAAAATATTAAGAACTGAAATATAAACCTTTTCACCAAATCTACAGTTTTAAAATAGCAGGTTTCACAATATTATTGAACAATACAGTGCATTGCAGCTTAACAAAAATAGTAAAATTGCAGACACTGCACCTTGTTGTTATCACAGGGCCAAATTGCTATTGAATCAAAACAGAAGATTGTATTAGCCCTGTGGGTTTGAGAAATTTGATTTGGGGGAGCAGTCCTGGAAGTTCACAGCTGTGTCCCAACTTTCCCTTATTGTCTGTGATGTGTGTCCTGCAGTCTTGACTGCTTTGTAGTTCCTCCTCCCCCCTGACTACATGGCAGGGACTGGAAACTCTCTACTCTGTTTATGCTTAAATTCATTAAAGCGCACCTGTCAGCAAGATTGTGCTCAGTAAACTACATACACTGGCAGGTGGGCAACATTACACTGATTAAAATGATACCTTGGTTGATGATATCCGTCCTGTGGTTCTTGTGCAACCTTTACTTTTAGTTTGGAGATAGATATGCTTGTGCTTCGGGGCGGCTTGTGGGGGGCGCTCTAACTGGTGCTCTACTTACATATTCCCCAAAGCACGAGCATATCATTATCTACAAACTGAAAGTAAAGATTACACAAGAACCACAGGACGGATTTCATCAACCAAAGTATTTTATTAATCAGTGTAATGTCGCCCACCTGACGGTATTTGTGGTTTACTGAGCACAATCCTGCTGACAGGTGCACTTTAAAATAACTAATTATTCTCTAGAATGGTGGTCTTCCCAAGATTCAAACCTCCAACCTGAATCATTGGAGGGACCAGCATGAGCCATAGGTTGCACTGACATTTATAGGAGAGTTTTCTATAGTTGAATGTGAATTGTATTCTTCTGTTTTATAGGCAAATTGTACAGGTAAAAAGAGATACATCATTATATGCCAGTGCATTTCTCTGTACCTGTACATTAAAGGTAAAATAAAAGTCAGAGATTTATTTATTCCTATAAAATTAATAAAAAATGATGAAAAAATATTACAATAATGACGTTTTAAATGAAGTTTAAAAAAAATAAACATCTCAAATCAGCAGACAACAGTCATATTTGCTATTGCTGTAATAGCAATAGTAAAAACCTGTACTATACAGAGAACAGATTCTTTACGATATAAAGTAAATGTCGCAAAAAATGGTGTGATTGTTTTTTGTGCAGGGGATACAGGTGACTGATGGAAGAGTGACCTGTCAATCGTCAATCAACAACTAGAGGATGGTGGTGGGTGGCAAAATACAGCTGAGCTATTAAGCGAAATGCTCACCCCATGCATTTTATAATAAAACTTTAGAAATATATTTCTCTAAAATACTCCTGAAAAATTCTACTAAAAGCTATGAGTGTCATACGCATTAAGTTTGGCTTTATACTCATAACCTTTAGTAAAGGCGTAACGAGTAATTGAGTCAAAACGCTAGAGTTACATTTTTTTGGCAGCCACAACATTGCAATAAAATGAAATAGGAGGCGATGAAAAGATTGTATCCATCCCAAAATAATATCAAAAAATAAGCTCTCAGCCAGCCCCAGGTCCCGAAAAATGAAAAAGCAATGGGTCACCATTTAAATAAAAAAAATACCTACAAATGTTTGGTATTTGCATATGACGCGCCCCCTGGGCCGCGTGTACACACGAGTGGGTTACCCGGAGCCGGGTCTCTGGGGGTGGTAGTCTCCGTGGCGGCGACCCGGTCCCGTGGCTCAGGGTGGTCAAACCAGTGGCAGTCTTTTATAGGTTTTAGGTTAATTGCCCGACTACGCCACCCGTGGATTGCGGTCAAGGTGTACCGCCGCTGCGAGGCAGACCGCTGAGGCTGGTGTTGTGTGTCTTTATCAGTCCAAACGGGGACCACACTTTCAGTGGAAACAGTCCCACTACAGTCCCTTTTACCCTGACGGGTAACTATATACAGTCACACTCTACCGTTTACTGGTAACGGTGTCCTCCTGATGTGGCTTGCTCCTCTTAATCTTCAGGCCCGTCCGGGCCCTCTTGGTACTCGGGGTCCGAGCAGTGCTTTTCCTCCTCCTCTACTACTCTATGGACGTGGAGGGCGTACCACCCTTTTAGGCCTCGATGCAGCAGGTCTTGCGGCCGGGCCTGGAGAGAGCCGCTGTTGATGACGCCCGGGATCAGAGGGTGCGACTTTGGGCCTGGGTGCGGGCTGGTGGTGGCAGCGCCCAGGGCTGGAGGGCTCGGCTGCAGGGCTTGTTGTGGGGTCTGGAGCAGGTCGGTGTCTGCAGCGCCCGGTTTACGGCTCCACCAGGGGGCCCAGGAGCAGGCTGACGCTGGCAGCGTCCGGGACAGGGAGACTCCTCTTACCTGCTCCCGCGGCCGCTCCTGCGTCATGCGTCTTCTCCTTGCGCTGGTCGGGGCCCGCGACGGCTGGGGCACTGCCGATGCTGGGCAGCTTAGTCTGCTGTCGGTCCGCCATCTTGCCCTCCATTCTTGATGTCTTCCTCCCCCCCGGTTAACCGTGGCCTACCTTCCGGCGATCCTCTTCTGTAGGCTGCGGCTCCGCTGGCGATGGTCTGTGTTGAGGACCTGGCGTCGCGCGCTGCTGACGTCAGCGCTCGCTGGGCTCCTTCCAGGACCTTGTGCGGCGTCAGCGCGTGGGGCGGGGCTTTGAACTTTGCGCGTTTTCTGCGCTCACGCCCCTCTTCTTCCCGCGCGGTGTCCCGAAGATGGCGCCCGACGGCGGGAAAACGGCTGAAGATGGCGGGAAAATGGCTGAAGATGGCGGGAACCGTCTGAAGATGGCGGGAAACGGCTCCGGATGGCGGGAACCTCTTTTTAAGGCACGTGTACAGTCTTATTCAGGCAATACTCATTTGTGGCGGGTTGGTCACAATCATGCCGACTACGCCAAAGTTGACGCGCCCCATGGGCCGCGTGTACACGCGAGTGGGTTACCCGGAGCCGGGTCTCTGGGGGTGGTAGTCTCCGTGGCGGCGACCCGGTCCCGTGGCTCAGGGTGGTCAAACCAGTGGCAGTCTTTTATAGGTTTTAGGTTAATTGTCCGACTATGCCACCCGTGGATTGCGGTCAAGGTGTACCGCCGCTGCAAGGCAGACCGCTGAGGCTGGTGCTGTGTGCGCAGCAGAGAATGGGATAACTCCCCACGGGAGGAGTATAGCCTCAGGGCAGTAAGTGTGGATGATGGGAGTGATGGTGCGGGGCGTCCCAGTACTAGTAGTGCTGTATGCGGTGAGAAAGCACAGAGACAAGGTGTTGCAGTTCAGGTTCTTTACTCACAGTTCTCATCCAGGTCACTTGTGCACAGGTAGGACCGCCTGAGCCGTGCTGCATCCACCAGGCAGGGGGCTCGATCAACCCCCAGGTAATTCCGGAGTGTGGCACAGGACTCCCTTCTATCCTTTCATCAGCTGTGTCCCTCCAGTGACACTACTCCTGTCCAGCTGCCTCGGGTCTTCTCCTGGGAGGGCTGGGTGCCCACTTCCCTGACCCTATGTGGTGTGCCTTCCTAGTAGGTGTAGTGAGGGGTCGCACCAGTAGATGATCACGACCACCGGTTCTTGGTTAAGGATTAGTCGCCTCCACCAACTTGGGATCTGGTACCCTGTTCTGTCAACTCGTCACCCGTAATCTCCTGGGTCCTTACTGTTCCTTCAGCCTTCGTGTCTCTGAGCCCTTCTACACTTTGGGTACTGTTCTTCCTTTTCTGTTCCTTTCTGTTTCTGTTCCTTTCTTCTGGCTCCGGCCTTTACTCTAGGCCTGCCCAGGGAGCAGAGCCCATGCAGCAGCTCTGCTCCCTGCCTTCTCCTCTCACCGACTGTCTGAACTGGTGTCCTAAGATGGTGCCCACCTTTTATACCTCCTCTGTGTCTGAGCTCAGGTGACTTGCAACCAATGAGCTCCTTCCTATGCTCAGAAACCGCTCCCTTCTGCTCCTACATCACTGGGTTTTCCTCCCCCCTCTCCACTCCAGCCAGGGACATGATCTGTCATGCCTGCATTACTGTACTAATGGGAGCACCGTTGAGCTGTCCCCCGGAAATGGGGTGTGTGTGATGCATGCAGCTAACCGAGCCCTGGTCCTCACTCTATCCTTACCCGGGAGTGGAATATCACACCTCTGGTTGAGGTGCAATACCCCTGTAGTGGCCAAACCCTCGGGGCGCTACACATACTCCAAATAATCTAGGGAATCATTTTGCCAGGTCAGTTTTACCATATGGTGAACATGGTAAATAAAAAAAAACAATTGTAGAGTTGACTCAACCTCTGTCCTGTGTCCTTGTGTGAGCATGGAGAAAAGAAAGAAGACCAAAGAACTGTCTGAGGACTTGAGAAACCAAATTGTGAGGAAGCATGAGCAATCTCAAGGCTACAAGTCCAAAGACCTGAATGTTCCTGTGTCTTTCGTGCGCAGTGTTATCAAGAAGTTTAAAGCCTATGGCACTGTGGCTAACCTCCCTAGATGTGGACGGAAAAGAAAAATTGACGAGAGATTTCAACGCAAGATTGTGCGGATGGTGGATGCTTGGACTAACATCCAAGCAAGTTCAAGCTGCCCTGCAGTCCGAGGGTACAACAGTGTCAACCCGTACTATCCGTCGGCGTCTGAATGAAAAGGGACTGTATGGTAGGATACCCAGGAAGACCCTACTTCGTACCCCGAGACATAAAAAAGCCAGGCTGGAGTTTGCCAAAACTTACCTGAGAAAGCCTAAAACGTTTTGGAAGAATGTACTCTGGTCAGATGAGACAAAAGTAGAGCTTTTGGGGAAAAAGCATCAACATAGAGTAAAAAAGGAAAAAAATGAGGCATTCAAAGAAAAGAACATGGTCCCTACATTCAAACATGGCGGAGGTTCCCTGATGTTTTGGGGTTGTTTTGCTGCCTCTGGCACTGGACTGCTTGACCGTGTGCATGGCATTATGAAGTCTGAAGACTACCAACAAATTTTGCAGCATAATGTAGGGCCCAGTGTGAGAAAGCTGGGTCTCCCTCAGAGGTCATGGGTCTTCCAGCAGGACAATGACCCAAAACACACTTCCAAAAGCACTATAAAATGGTTTGAAAGAATGCACTGGAGACTTCTAAGGTGGCGAGCAATGAGTCCAGACCTGAATCCCATAGAACACCTGTGGAGAGATCTCAAAATGGCAGTTTGGAGAAGGCACCCTTTAAATATCAGGGACCTGGAGCAGTTTGCCAAAGAAGAATGGTCTACAATTCCAGCAGAGCATTGTGAGAAACTCATTGATGGTTACCGGAAGCGGTTGTTCGCAGTTATTTTGGCTAAAGGTTGTGCAACCAATTATTAGGCTGAGGGTGCCAATACTTTTGTCTCGCCCATTTTTGGAGTTTTGTGTGAAATTATCAATGATTTGATTTTTGCTTCATTCTCTATGTGTTTTTTCCTTGCAAGCAAATTAAATGAAGAGAATAATACCAAAGAATTTGTGATTGCAATCATTTTCAGGAAGAAACTGAGTATTATCTGACAGAATGGCAGGGGTGCCAATACTTTTGGCCACCACTGCATGTACCCTCAAGATACAGCTCTTAAAATAAAGGTATTTTTTTAAATGGTGTGGTGACAAGAAGTCATAATTTCTTCACATTCAAAACTGTACTCTTTTGTTGTCTTAAAGAAAGAGGGGATCATTTTTGGAAGGTTTGATAAAAAGCCTTTGTAATTGCCTTATTTTGTGATTAGCAAACCAATTGCAGACCTCCATAATTGGATCAGTTTTTCACTTCTAGTTGAGAAGCCATTACTTCTTCACTTTCTAAACAGTACGCCTGATTTGTCTCCCTAATTAAGCAGATAATTTTTAGATGGTTTGTGAAAAAGCCCTTCTTTATTTAGCAAATGGCAAAACTCTTAATATTCCCCAAACAGCTGCAATTGCTACGGCTTCTTCCATTTGAACCTCCCGTATATAAACAACGCAAATGCACGCATCTGCCCAACCAAAATGAATAATTTTTAGACCACTTCTATAATTTATGCAGCCTAAAAAGCCTGATACTGCAGTGTGTTGATAAGCGCCTCTGTTTAATATCCTTTTTACCTTACCAGATAAATTGAAGTCACATTAAAAAGGCTGTGTTTCCATTACGGAGCTCAATTACTCCAAGAGGAACTCGTAGTGTTCTACACAAAATTTTCAGACAATTAGAAGCTTTCAAGTAAATTTATTTGGTGCAAATCAGATTTATTTTGATAATTCTGTAAATTCTAATTTCAAATGGTCCACTCATCTCCATACTTACACTTTATTATTTTTTTTAACTATATGATGAGTGCTGATGCTGAACCCTATGCATATTTCTGGGGGCCCATGTCCTGAGACTCTGACCGATCACTCAATGCGCTCGTTTGATAGACATTGGTCAGAGGAGCGCTCTGCTCTTGCCTAAGCGTGCACACTCAGTGGTGTAGGGGCTCAATAGAAAATCTATGAGCCTGTATGCCGCTCTATGCAAAAGCTCATATACTTTCTATTAAAGGGGTTGTCCACTACTAGGACATCCCCTTCTCAAACTGAATGTTTGCCCCTGTTAAAATAAAATCACTTATACTCACCTCCAGTGTAACTCTCATTTCCTCTTATATGTCCAAAGCTGGGGACAGTGACCCCATTGCTGATTGGGTGCAGGGCTCACATGACATAACCTCAAGTGAGCCCCGGGGAACGCAAGGGCTGACACCGCTGGAACGGTGCCGGCACCAGGGGTGACTAGAAGTGTTTTCATTTTAACAGGGGCAACATTCAGGGTGAGAAAGGATTGTCCCAGTAGTGGAAAACCCCGTTGACACTGTATTTCATATGCAGCACACATCAGATTAATGTTTTAAGAGATCGGTGGGGACTCAGGGACCCGTCTCCTACTACAGGGCATTTCAGAGTCTATGCCATAGGTAAAATAGAACATAACGTGTGGGTACTTTTTTTAATTATACATTTAGAAAAATTTTGCATGATATTGCAGCACGTAGTAGAAGACCAAATGCAAACAAATTAATTACAGTGAAATATTTTTTAGAATTAATTGCAGGATCTACATCCTTGTAATAAATTGCACAATGACGACATTTATATTGTGCCAATCAGCAAATAAGAAAAAGTGACAAGATCACCCTCGAGCATCATCCTGGATGTATATAAGAGCAGCACATGGCGGTAACAATCAAACCCAGCTTTTACTTTCCATTGAAGTTAAGAGCTAAACAACTTTACTTGCATCATGAAACTTGCAGTCATCTTCCTTTGTGTGGCTCTTGCCAGCTTTATTGGTAAGTTATTATATTGGTCATATTATATTGAAAAATGTTGTTTATTTAATATCTTGATTTCCACAATGTTTTACTCATATGAAAGCTAAGCTGCTGTATATTTGGACATTTCTGTAATTTTTATTTTATTGCATGATAATAACTTAATAAGAATCTTTCAGCAGGTTTTTGCTACCCCGTCTGAGAGTAATACAATGTAAGGAAAGGGACCCTGATTCCAGCAATGCATCACTTACTGGGCTGCTTGCTGTCCTTTTGATAAAACCACAGTATATTCTGCTGCAGTACCAATTCTCTGAATGCTGAGCTTTCCATAACCAAGCCAACACCACTGATTGACAGCTTTCTGTGTACACTGTGCATAGGCAGAAATCTGCCTGTCAGTGGTGGGGTTATACAGAGCTCATGAACATGGAAGACTACAAGGCAGCAGGTTTACTAGTCCTCTAGTGATAATCTCCTGCTGATAAAACAGCAAGCAGCCCAGTAAGAGACACATCTCTGGACTCAGCGTCCCAGTCTCTACATTATGCTGCTCTCAGACTAGATGGCAAAAGTTTGGTGACAGATTCCCTTTATTATTAGTTGCTGTTGTGCTTAATGTTCTATAGGAAAAGAAAATAGACTGAACATTGGTTGGTCAAAAATCCCAATATTAAAATAAAAAATGTGGGGTATGATACCAACTCCGCTCTCTCTTTATATAGAGGATTATAGCAAATCTAATTTAAGATAATATGTTGTTAAAATGAATAAACTTCTTCAATGACTGAATGATAAAACATCACATACTATAATTGTTTCATTTATCTGATTGATAAAATATACAGAAATATCATCTACAATTTCCACTTTATTTCTGGCCTGTCTAGGCAGTCAGTTTAATGTATATCAAGGGTTCATAAGGTTTGGCTGTAATAATAAAATGGGACTTTTCTTATAGTGAAAATCACATTCAGATAATCCATCACAAAATCATTTACATTTTTATTTAAGTGTATTAGGTGGGAGCAGATTGGTGCTCTTAACCCCCTAGTGACCGGCCTTGTCTGGCCTTCATCGCACGGAATCATCCGTATAGAGCTTATTATAAGACAGCATGTTAACGTTATATGGTTACAGTGGTCTAGGCATTCACAACATGTTTCCATCCAAGGTGGAATTACTACAACACAAGCAGCCAATGTGGATTAATTCTGGTGGTTTCTAAGCCAAAAGTGTTTTTTTTATAAAGAAAAATACATAAAATGGTCAACAATGTAAAGGATGAGATGACATGGAGATGATGACCAGAAACACCTATAAAAAACCTGGCATCGATAAAACAGAATGGGCCACAGAGGAAAGAACATGGGCTCCACATCTATTTCCATACAGGAACATAGACATGGTTGTCTCCATACAGAATGTCCTCTCAGACGTGAGGGGACGATAACTATTCATTGTGGGATCCTTCTGTACTTTTACATATATGGCTTTTATCCTATTGAAGTAAATGTGAACGTTCAAATGTTTCCTTAAATCTATGAATAATTCCGTCATAGTTCTGGTCTCGTTAACATTGATTTCAACCTTTTCCTTTTTTTACAGACACCAGTGAAGGAAACGCTGTGCTTTCTCTCACTGTAAGTGCCAGTAATAGACTTACTTCCACACCTTCTTATAAGATCTGTTCTGTCTATTGTACAGTGCCGAGACAGTATGGAGTAACAGAGATCCATATCTCCCAGTGACATTGCCTGCTACTATATTGGGGAGATGTCCCTGAGATAACAAGTACATGACCTCCGCGCTGGCCCTGATACACTGTCATCTAGAGGGTCTTACATTAAAAGGGAGACGGCAGCATCCAACGTGGAAAAGCTCTATAACTACATACGCCTTTCCATTTGTAATGCTGTAAGCTTCTTTTATGGGGGATTGTTAAAATTCAGGAATGGGACGCTCGCTATGTGGCAGTGTATATGTATATATTTATATATACATGTGTGTAGCCATATATAGATACATATATCAATATATATATATATATATATATATATATATACTGTATGTCTGTGTGTATATATATATACATATATGTATATGCATATATGTATATATATATAATGAGTGAAGGTACAATCACATATATATATATTTATAGACATTGATATCCTCCTACGACATATGTAATTCTCAAATCAATGCTACCTGGCTACCCTACAGCGTTCACACATCATCTTATAGCTCCATTATCCACACACTGTACATATATATATATATATATATATATATATATATTTATGTGGCTGATGGAGTCATATATGGATGATGTGTAGATCCTGTAGGGTAGCCAGGTTGCCTTGATTTGAGAATTACATGTGGTGTAATAGGATTTTGGGGAAATTGGGAATATGCTGAAGATGGTGGAGAAGTGAGGTTGCTGGGTTATTGAGGGTGACAATATGAAGGCCCCCCTGTATTTAATCAGAATGACCAACTAGGTTATTTCCATAAGGGTTTTCTACACCTTAAAACCCCTTTAAGGTTATTGTCATCTCAGTATAAAGGGAATGTCTCAACATCACAATAGCCCTTATAGAGACGGCCATCTTGAATCCACAGTTAATAACTATCACAGAAGTGCAGAAATTACAACTTGCCACAAATACACTATGCAGTGCCCATTACAGGGGGTCTGGATGTACACAGTGTTTCTTTAACTCTATTTATGGTTATTTGGACGTAGCAAAAATGATGTTCTCCTTACTGATATTTGCTGACACGCTGGCTACTTGTAAATTTTATTTCAGAAAATCAATGTTCAATGTCAAGTTCGTGCTATATACGACATTGGGTGCCTATTTGAGAAAATCAAGGTAATTTTTTCTACAAACATATGCAATATAATATTAAATCTATGAAAACATTTAGAAGGTACTTTGGTTATTATTCATGAAAATACCAATATTAATCAGTCATAAAGGATATAGCAAGTGAGAAACAAGGTTTTCTGATGGAAATGTACATAATAACAAATTTCACCATTGTAACTGGTGTCCCCATTGCATCTGTGCACAGCGAGCTGTCAATCAAAGTGCCGGGCCGTGCTTACAGCCTCACAGTATAGTGATGGGGGATTGTAACCGCTCGGCACATGCCCATATGACTGGAATCCGGCAGCTCCCGGGAGGGAATTAGGCTCATTTTCTCACGGCTGCCGCTCTTTCAGTAAAGGTGGCCAGACAGCATTATAACGCTATTGCAGATGAACTCTATGGCCCCCATTCATCAAGCCCTACATTGTTCTCTTCATGCCAGTCTTGATGAGGGGCTTTGTGGAGTCAGATGCCCCTGATTCATTAAGAGGTGCAGGCCTCTTATGAATCAGGACCGTTGGACAATTGGCGTACGACTGTGTGCTCCTCGCTATAATTCTTACTCAAGTCCCTGCTGGAGTAAGATTTGTGATGTAGTGAATGTCAACGCTTGTCATTCATTTGTTGGACCTGGGCGAAAATGGCTTGAGATCTTCAAAAGTAGCAAAATTTTAGTGTGACCTCGAGTTATGCCAAAGTTTTACCACTTTTGATATCAAAATTTTGGTGTAATAGCTTTGATGAATCGGGCCTATATCCGCAGGTAAATAGCGTTTTCTGAGGTGACGGGTTCCCTTTACATACTGCTTGTCTGCATGTGCCGCAATATAATTAAGACAAGTCTTTCTTTTTTACAGCTACTTTCTGGACCCGAACAGCAGATACAGACTAAAATCCTATTGCACAAAATCCTATATTATCTGGTATTGTATCTTATGTTATATGTTATTTATTCTTTTTTTTGAATAGAAGTGATGTCAAGGAATTTCACATTGATCTAACAAGAAACAATGTAAACATTTAAAACATATAAGAATTTGGACAGCACATAAATGGTTACAAACATTAGAATAAATGAAAATAATATTCCGAGCATTATTATTAACTCATATTACAACATTGATATTTTTACATTCCCGCGACACCTTGTAATAATCTATTCTTGATACATAACTCATGTCCCTTGTTCTATTACAAATTGTTACTGATTACATCAATACTTTTTTCTTTCCAGCAATGTCTGGCCCTTGACCTTGAGTGTAAACTCGAGTATCTTCTACAATGTTTAGTAAGTTCCTTCCTGCTTATCTTCTATCATTGATAGTGTTTTTCTAGACCTTACCTAGGTGAATGATTTTGTTATTTCATTTAGATCTAATGGTTTAATCCTTACAATAATAACGTAAAACATGATATACTTTAATAACCTCCCATCATATGTAGAATAAATCCTGTAAATCCAGCTTGTCATATTATAAGAGGACGCTCCCTCCACTGCTTCTACTACAGAAGACGTTCATAGTGTGGGATGGTAGAGAAGCATTAACCTGTAGTGCCCACCATCTCTCTGTAATTCAGGGGCTTTTATTAGTTTTCTACCATAAGCCTGACCTTCTACCGTTCAGCAAAATGTGCATGGAGCAAATTACAAAAAAAATTCTGTATTACAGAGAATATATATATATATTTGTAAAATTCCAGTCTACTAAATCCACTCATCTCTATTCCCCACCAGTATGGCTGTGCCTGATATTGTAGCTGAAGGCCATTATTAACACGGAGTCCAGATCAACACACTGTTCAGCAAATAACTATTCATTTATTTATTCTGCTTACTTACATAGAGCCATCATACTCCACAGCGCTTTACACATATTGCCATCGCTGTCCCCATTGGCACAATCTAAATGCCTAAATTTGGAGTGTTTAGGACACTGAAGAGCCCACCCAGGCGAAATCCACGCAAACACTGGGAGAACATACAAACTCCTTGCAGATATTTGTCCTTGGTGGGATTTGACCTAAACGCTGCAAAGCAACAGTGCTAACCACTGAGCCACCTGCAACCAACTCATTAGTGGTGAGAAAATAGACATCAAGCTAAATCACAGGATCGGCTAAGAGATAAAAAATGCCCGGTGCCATTTCACACAAGACTCAGAGAGCTAATGACGTTAAGCGCAGAAGTGCAGGCTTCCCCACAATGCCCTGCAGCCATCAAATCCGATGATCTAGCGCAGCCAATAAGGGAAGCTATCACCTCCAGTATGACAGATGGGGGAAGCCAAGGAGCACCATTTTATGTATGTGCAGTGTAGGGATAGGAGAATATGGTGTACGATTGTAAGTGCTCATAAGTAAGTGCTCAGAAGTTTAAGCACAATGGTCTACATCGCAAAATGCGAATGTTGTAAAAGAATAATTTATTCCTTGTTGTAATGGTCCAATATCAGAGCTGTACATGCCGCCCGAATTCCACCAGTTTCCTCTAGCCATATAGGTTGAGGTTATTTGGACATGAGTAAAGCTGTGTTTGCATTACAGAGCTCAAAATAGGTTCAATACACACCTAGAAGACGTCAGAGTGTTATAAATGCATTTCACGGGCAATTAGAGGCTTTTCAGTATTGCGATTAGAGGCAAATTTATTCGGCGCAAATTGAAGTTTTGGGGAAAATTTGTCAAAGCCAGAAAATTAGATTTGATAATGTCCATGTATATCTAATATTTATAATAAATGGCATTTGTTAAACACATGCACATCCACAGCTTCACTCAAGTCTGATCTACAGTATATGAGAAGCGGTAACTAATGTCTCCATCAATCATAGTTATAACATTTTTTATTCATTTTCAAAGTGCATCGTGAAAATTGCACAAAAAATTGGTGGTCAAACAGCTAAATTAGTAGACATTAGTGCATGTTAGGAACAATTATAGGGCCTGGAACACCTCCCGAAAACTGCAGAAGAGCCGGAGAGTCTAGTGCTCATACATGGTAAGGAAATATTTGTCACAGATAAGAATCTTTGGAATTATAGCATTTTCTTTTGTCTTTGTTTAGGGACTCCCATCTAATTTATGTGACTTTATCTTGGTAAGTAACAACCGACAAAAAGAAGAAAGGACATACAGTATCATATATTGTCAGATCAGAAGTTCATTAAATCGAGGTTTGTAAGTTACGTAATATATACCTTGTGGTAAGAGAGTTAAAAAACAAAGCACAAGTTAAAGGGATACTTGAAAATGACAGATCTCTGGGCTAACGTTATATTGTTACAGGAATTCACTATGTGGAGAAGTAAATATATTATAAGGAGATATTTGAGTATAAATAACGTTCTTAGATATTGGTAGAGTTGGAGAGAGAATGTGACAGAACATATACATATACAGTATAATGTTACTGATACATCATTGCCAGAAGAACACACATCAGCTGATGCTGAGCCATCGTTGTGCACTTGATTCTCTTCTGCAATGTGCGGACAGAAGTGCACGGGATTCTGTGCTATAATAACCAATTCTGCTCAATCGGAAAATAGCTGACATGAAATATGAGTGATAATGGGATCCTGGGAATGTGCCACCACACATAAGCATTTTACTGATATTTCCTGTAGATTCTCATCCCACGAGAAACCCCTATATTATATTGTCCGTGGACTATATTACACCCCAGCTTTCCTGTTTGTAATTGGATAACATAATCCTACAGACATTCTGCACTATACACTGGCATGCGGATTTATTCACCAAGTTTTTTCTCAAACTCTTCCCGTTTTACATCAATATTTTAGATAAATATAGCAAGAAGCATAAAAATAATACCACAATGCATCCAAAAGTTTTAAGGAATTATGTATGTCTTTAAAGGGAATCAGTCACCAGGTTTTTGTTAACCCATCTGAGAGCGACATACTGTATGTAGAGGCAGAGACCCTGATTCCAGCTATGTATCACTTACTGGGCTACTTGCGGTCATTTTGATAAAATCATTGTGTTTTCTGCTGCAGATCTAGCTGTTATCTGAATGTGAAGCTCTGTATAACCCCGCCCACACCACTGACTACATGGGCAGAAAGCTGCCAATCACGGGTGTGGGCGGAGTTATACACAGCTCAGGAATATGCTTGACTACCTGGCAGCAGGTTTACTAGTCCTCTAGTAATTATTAATCTGCTGATAAAAAGAGATTTTATAAAAAGTACGCTTAGCAGCCCAGTAAGTGATACATTGCTGGAATCAGGGTCTCTGTCTCTACACTATGCTGCTCTCAGATTAGGAGGCAATAACCAGGTGACAAATTCCTTCTAACTCCTTCACAACCAGGGAATTTTCTTTTTTGTTTTTTTCCTGTCTTTCTTCCAAGAGCCATGATTTTTTCTTTTTCCGTCCATGATAAAATGAATGACATCAATCATTTTATCATGTGATGCAAGAGAAAGTGGAACAAATCCAAGTGCGTTGAAATTGCAAAAAAGTGAAATTTCACAATTGTGTTTTGGCTTTTGTATTTATCATGATCACTATATGGTAAAAGTGACCTAGCAATATAATTCCCCAGGTCAGTATAATTACACAGATACCAAACATGCATAGTTTTTTTCATTTAAGTGGTGAAAAGAAGTGTAAAAAAAAAAGTTTGCTTGTGTCGCCATATTCCAAGACCCACAACGCCTCCTATTTTCAGGATATGGGGCTGGGTGAGGGCTTATTTTTTGAACCCAGCGACACCAAATGTGTGTATTGTTTTACATTTTTTTTCATTATTACATTTTTAAATGAGGGAAAAGGAGATGAAAACAATTTTTAAACTTTTCATTGTATTTAATAGTCCCCTTAGGGGACTTGAAGCTGCGATAATCCAATCGCTTGTGCTATACATAGCAGTGCATTGGCACTGCAATGTATAGCTACAATCATGATCTCCTATGAACATCAGCCACAGGCTGGCTTTCACAGGGGGATCGTCATGACAAGCACGGGGTCTTCAGCGCTGTTAAAGACACATGACGGCTGATTAAATCAGGCATCTTCTTTCGGGAAAGATGTGGGCTCAACGTGCGAGGGACAAGACCTTTGACGTATATTTACGTTAAAGTATGTGAAGGGGTTGAAGGAGTTTTCTGCTCAGGACTCCCACTAGTTGCTATAAGGGAGAGCTGATATCATGGACCCCCACTGTAAAGGAATAGGTTCTACTTCCCTGTAGTTTATTCAATGCTTGGTGGTAAATGTATAGCTCAGCTGCATTACTGCAGAGTTGTGTTCTGTGGCTACCAATCAGGAGCTGAGATAGCCTAAATTCCTCCATGATTTGTCATCTGCTGCTTCTATACACACACCCGTCATGTACCTGCTAGGGAATCCCGGAGGGTGGTATAATGGGTTAATGCATGATTACATTACTTTCTAATAATGACAATGGATTACTAAATGATTATATAGTAAATCAACCTTTACATTTCAGGCAGGCGATGTGGACGGGATTTTGGCACTAGGACTAAATACTGTTGGAGTCATTGTTGCTGGAGTTTCTTTTTTTGTGGTAAGCTACAGTTATGTACTGTTCATTCTAGGACAAATGGGGACAAAAGACAAGAAAATAGCACTAAACACAAGCAAACTATATATACTGTAGATACGGGCACATTTTATGTAATTAGTCATGAGCGGATCAATCCATGGATGCTTGCCTTCTAGTTTAATTTCCTGGCAAAAAAAAGAAAACGAATACTTGCCTCACAGGTTCTCCAGCGACCAATGTGCTTGGTACATGCAGCTCTGTCCTCTTCTCTCCGCCATCGTACGCCACATCTCTGGCCTCTTCACCATAGGCCGGGACTAGTCAATCAGGCCTTGGGGGTCCCTGCGCATCGTAGGGTTACAATGCCATGACATCACAATGTGCGCCATGACCTTATAATGCACAATTACTGTCTGGAGGTCCTGGCCTCTAGTGAAGAGGACGGAGATGTGGTGCACAACTGCAGAAAGTAGACTGGACGGTGGGCAGCAAACTGCGAGCAGCTGGATAGCTGAATATTGCTTTTATTTTTACATTTTACATTTACTATTCTCTGGGGTCTTGAGAGACCCCAGAGCATAACAAGGAACATTTACATTTTTCGGTGAAACTTTGTCAAAGCCAGCAAATTTGATTCCTAAATGATCTGCTCAGCACTATATATAATACATGTGGAATGTATCCAAGTCACACATGATGCCCTGAGAGTGCTGTATTGTAGATTTATAATAGATTTTATTATAGTAATAAAGTATCCATGGCTAAGATCAGCTTTGTATAATACTCTAGTTACCTAGAATAATATTGTCAAAATTACAGCTTTCCAGATATTTATTCAAAATGGCATTCCTATCTAGGAAACCTAAATACATACAATGAAGACATGGGGGACATTTACTAATGCAAGTACCTAGAAATCAGTCTAAGGCCCCCCTCACATGTCTGCGGAAAAAACGTACCCATGAGACGGTCCTTTTTACTCTCTGTGTGGTTTTCTGTGGGCCGTCTCTGTGTACGTGTGTTCCATCCGTGTGACACCCTTGTGTCGCCCATGTGAATAGAATGCAGAATAGAAATTACAGATTTTTATGTGTTAAACGTGTGCAAAGATATAGATAGATAGATGGATAGATAGATATCGTTACATATATAATTGGTGGCTAGCATGTGTAGCTTATTGTGCATGTATTAACCTTAAAAATAAATAATTAAGTAAAAAAAAATGACGTAGGGACCCCCATTTTGGTACCCAGCAAAGATAAAGCAGACAGCTGAGAGCTTATATTATTACGCTGGAAAGGTCCATGGTTTTTGGGCCCTTCTCAGCCTAAAAATACCAGCCTGCAGCTGCCCCAGAAGTGAAGAATCACATGGCTCTTCCTGATGCTCTGGCAGTGGGGGAAATGGGGCTTGGGGTTGATGTCAGGTGTGAACTGTCCAAAACCACAGCTGACATCAAGCATTGGTGTTAGCAATGGAGAGGTGTCTATCAGATTAAACCCAGGGGAAAAAAACAAAAAAATATTTCACCAATGCAAAGCCCCAGAATGAGAGCATCTCATGTGATTCTCCACTTCTGGGGCAGCTGCAGGCTGGCATTTTTAGGCTGGGAAGTGCCCAATAACCGTGGACCTTGCCAGCCTGATAACATCAGCTCACAGCTGTCTGCTTTACCTTTCGTTGTTTAAAAAAAAAAATAGGGGACACTCCACGTAATTTTTTTCATTTAATTATTTATTTATTTGGCTTAATAGAAAGCTCTACAAGCTATCTAAATATCTATTTTATATCTATCTATTATCTTTGCACATGTTTAACACTTAAAAATCTGTAATTTCTTTATAATTACATTGCGGTGTGTGTCACATGGACGGTACATGAATGTCACACGGATGTGTGGTACATGATTTACACGGACTAGTAGACTCATGTGGGTCCATGTGATCTGTGCTGCCAGTAAGAAACGGACATGTCTCCATGTGGCTCACATAGACATACGGTCCGCGTGACATCATTGACACGTACGCACCATAGATTCTAATGGGTGTGCATGTGCATATGTGAAAACGGACCCCACACGTTCCAGAAACATGGGCGTGTAAAGGGGGCTTTAAACTGAGATAAAATTCTGCTGTCATGCTGTTCACACATTGCAGATTTGTCGCTTTTTTTTCTGCACAGATTGAACTTAAAGGGTTTTCTGATGCCCCTAAAGCGAATGAGAATCCTGAAGTCTCATGCATACTTTGCTTATTTTTGACTTGCAGATTTGGAGCAGTTTTACATTTGCAGCATGTCAATTCTTTCAGTATTTTTTCCCTATTATTAACGAAAAAAATCTACATCCAAAACGCATGTAAAAAAACGGATCAAAAATGGGGCACACAGAGTTTATCCTGCCAAAAGATGCAGAAACGGTGCAGAAATAACTGCACCAAATACTTAATGGGTACACATACCATCTTAAGGGTTTTAGACACTCTTTGCATCTCAATTGACACTTAGAAATTGTCTAGAAAGGGGATGTGGGGAGGTTTGTTTCTAAAATGGTGTAAACTGGACAGT
The DNA here is from genome assembly GCF_046119375.1 of Phyllobates terribilis. Taxonomy (NCBI): domain Eukaryota; kingdom Metazoa; phylum Chordata; class Amphibia; order Anura; family Dendrobatidae; genus Phyllobates; species Phyllobates terribilis. Next base: position 164,915 of record NW_027363916.1, read on the forward strand.
GTAAAAATGCAGCAGATTATGTTTTACCATAAGTCACTGTGATAATTTTGGTGCATTTAATGACTGTTTAAAAAGCACTCCTAGGAATATTTTTTTCACTATATCTGTGCATGTCGTGTAGTCTGAGTGTATTAATGTACTCACCTACCTCAGCTCTCCCCGGGATCCAGCAGCGTTCTGCTCCTCTTCTGAGTGACGTCACCGCTCTGTAGAATCCCCGCGTCACACTGTGCTGTGCGTGACCCCGTAGTGTTTTTTTACAGTGTGAGTCTATGGAGCGTTAGAATGAATCTCCATAGGACTTTCACTGTAAAAGAGACTCCTGTCTCGCAAATAGAGTGTAGAATGATCCGGAGAGTCTGAAGTGCGGTGACGTCACTGAGAAGCGGAAGGGGAGAGTGCGGGATCACGGAGAAGGTGGTGGTAGGCGAGTATATTAATACACTCATGCTACACTACATGCACATATACCGTACATTACATGAAACTGCTTCTATAAGCTAACTAACAATTACACAGTATCAGTAAACCTATCCAATGATTTTACATTTCTCTTAATCTGCAGCAAGTTCTCCTGGCAAAACTAGGATTTGTCCTAAGTACCCTACTGACTACACTAGATGTGGCTTTGGTAAGTGCGGCATTTACATATGGATGCCTAAGTGTGTGTTATGTGTCTACTCACAAGGGCGGTGAATTTGTCCTTCATTCTATGCCAATTCTATTGAAAGAAAAGTTCACAAATTTGCCACAAGAGATAACGGAGCGAAATGAAATGTGATTTCTGCTTTGCATTAGCCTTAGTACTTTTCTAAACAGTGGACGGGGCTTAGTAAGAGACAAGAGGCCGACTACAGGCAACAAATGTACTTTACTGTAAGCCAGAAAACTGGTTTAAGTTCTAGCTAAAATCTTTGCCAATTCATAGCTTGTGTAGGTCTTTGTTTGTGGCAACAGCCCAAAGACGCACCAAAAATATTAAGAAGTGTGTAGAATAAATTAGGCAAACCTGATTCCTGCAAATCAAACCTATTTCTAAAGTATTCAGTTTCTGCTGTATGGTATTATATCAGGGAATGACAAGATATTGCGGTTTTTACAAAGAAATGTTATTTTTTTCCATAATAGCTGGGCCTGTCCCATCTGCATCACACTAAAAAAGGATTAAGAGGAACCCCGACAAAACCAAAATCTGCTCTGACACAGACTCAGTTCAAATGGAAGCTTAAGAACACTCATTCACGATAATATGTCAGACTGCCAATCTTGCCATGAACGAGCAAAACGCTCGTTCATCAGGTGTACTGATCTGTTTCGCAGCCCTCTCGGAGGTGCATCCTCTGGTGTAAACAGGACTCGCACAGTCTATGCGGTGTCTCTTCCGGGGATCGTTGACATTGTTAACCCTACGACCAATCAGTATCCCATACATCTGGATGTAATGAGAGGGCAGCAGCTCTCACTTACTCCGGATTTATGTGATTTGTATAAAGGAGGCGAGAGTGAAGACAGCACTGATTAGCCATGTGGATCCCCAGGAGAGCCAATGCCGACACCGGAGGTGAATATAAAGATTACTGTTTTACTAGGGGGAAACATAGGGATACACAAAGGGTTGTCTGAGTAGTGGACGACCCCTTTACCTGTTACCTATCATTTGAAATGATTTTCTATATGTTGTACAGAAGTTGTCTCATCGTGTTAAATAGCAAATCACAGGAAGCTTTGCACTTACTCTGAGGTCTGAGAAATGGAGGGATTATTAATTCTATAGTTTACTTCTTGTTGACTAGGTGACCGGCCTCTCTGCCATCTATCTGTGGTTCCCAGTCTCCTAGGCAAGAAGTGTACACTTACAAGCACTGCTGAGGACTATTAACTTAAGAAAACCACTTTAAACATGCTGCTGATCGGAGGGGTCCGGGGTCTGAGCCCCTTGATCACTCACAACGAAGCGTTTTAAGAGCTCCCTTTTGTAAGCAGCTCTCAGCTCCTGCATGAGCAGCACATCGAGCGCAGCTCTGGGGTCGTTCTCTGCTCTGTGCAAGCTCTCATACAGGAATGCTTCAGAGCATTATTTGAGTCAGGGGCTGGGGTCTCAGGACTCACAACTAATCAGCAGCATAATTTATTCTATATAACATAAAAAAATTACATAAAAAATGTAAGAAGTCCTCCCATGAAGAATTGGTTTCACTAAATCTGTGTACATGTGCATGTGGTGTAATGTGTGCGTGTTAATATAATCAGCTACCACTGCATCCTCCGGGATCTAGCTGCTATTCCGCTCCACTTCTCAGTGACGTCACCGCTCTCAGACCCTCGGGGTCACACTGCGCTCTGCGTGACCCGGAAGTGGATGCTACAATGTGACTCTATGAAGCATCAGAACGAGGATCCATTGGCTTATAATGTAAAAGAGACTTCCGGCTCACACATAGAGTATAGAGTGATCAGTGCTGAGCAGCGCTGGCTCCCGGAGAAGGTGGCGGTAGGTGGGTATATTAACACACATTACACTACATGCACATATACATAGCTTTAGTATAAAATAAGCATTGGAGTCCTTCTTTAAATGGCAGCTCTTTTTCAGGCACAGTCATGGCATTTTTCTCATACAGTATTAACCTTTGCAGCCTCACTTTTGGTCTTTGTTAATGAGTAGTAAATGTGGTGTCTAATATTGAGTCCAGTGCAGCCCATCAGTGAGCTCCGCTGTGATGCAGAAGTCACCACTGATGAAACAACACTGGAGAAGCAATTGTGTAACTTTTAGGCCACATTCACACGATCAGTATTTGGTCAGTATTTTATATCAGTATGTGTAAGAAGAAACCAGGAGTGGGTGATAATACAGGAGTGGTGAGGTGTTTCTATTATACTTTTCATCTGACTGTTCCTCTCCTGGTTTTGGCTTACAGATACTGATGTAAAATACTGACCAAATACTCAACGTGTGAACGTAGCCTTAAACAGGGCAAGCCTATGGATAATTAAAATGTTAAGGTAGAACACATCATTACAGGATTAAAGTATTTTTTACATCCGAGGTAAACCCCTGTCCAAATGCCATACAATCTCAAGTGGACATGAGCTAAGGACAGTTCTCTGATAACTACTCTTTATGAGCAGAGAAGCCTTAACTAGCTGACATTCTACGCTTATTTTATTTCATCGTATTTCTCAAAAAATACACCAACTAGTAAAGGCAGTGTCTAAGGGAATGGTTATTATAGGACAGCACCATAAGCTGGACGTCTTCAGCTTCCCTTCTCCATCCACATTCTCTGCCCTGAGGGACTTAGGCCATCTACTTCATGATCAGCCATTCATCTTAGCAGCTGCCATACAATACGTCATTTATTTATGTTAGTCCCCTGTATAGCGCCATTAATTCCACAGCGCTTTACAGGCATCATCATCACTCTCAGGTTAGCAACTTGACTTTTTATTTTTTCTAAACGGCTTATCAAAAAAATCATGGACATATAATATTTTTACATTGGAAACTATAATAAATCATCATGATTATAGGTGAGATATGCCTGCAGCGCATAATTCTGATATCATACATGAGGTGCAGTCACTGTAAACTGTAATATGATGTGAATTACAGTCAGAATAATCTGTCTAAGTTTCTTCAGCTATTTCTATGGACTGTCCTGGAATTTCTGGGTTGTCAGCCCAGATCACTGTCCCCATTGGGGCTCACAATCTAAATTTCCTATGAGAACATTTTGTGAGTGGGGTAGGAAACCCAGGCTGACACAGGGAAAACATGGAAACTCCCTGCAGATTATGTCTTTGGTGGGATTTGAACCCAGGACCCCAACACAGTGACATATACCCTACAACAACCATGTTAGCAGAGATAAATAGCCCCTTGCAGGAGTAGCTGGGTCTCAGAAACCGGATCAGCCGCATCTTGCCATGGCAATTCTCATAGCAAAGAAACGGGATGGATAAAGGATAAGAAAGTCCGTGTAACATTGCAATAATTATTATGTCAGAGAGTGTATCTGTACGGTATCTTTCATCTCAAAATACTAATTGTTGACCAATCTTTCTTTTCCAGGGTGGTGCAGGGATTTTATTTCCCATTTTCTCTGGTCTCCTACCTACAGTTACAGGCATTCTATCCAGCGTGACTGATCCCATTCTTAAAACTGCTTTTGGTCTTCTCACAGTGTTAGGAAATATCTTAGGCTAAACAAAGGTAACAAAATGTACAGTTATTTCTATTTATTCCCAATATTCACACAACCAGTTCCGAGTATCCTATCTCATACAAATAGTTTCTAAGATCATGCAATAAATGTACTAACCAACGCTTCCGACTGAATTATGATTACTTCACGTTGTTCTTATTTACGCTGGTCATTATATACCGTATGTGAAATGAATGCGTACATCACTATGACTTTCCATTGAATAGCACACTTCACACATGCAGATTACTGTCTCAGCAAGCCATGCACTCCCTGCTTAATTACACAGTTATGAAGGCTTTAAAAAGAGACATTTATAAAATGGTTTGTCCTGTAAACTAAGTATATCAACCGTTCACAGAATAAGTACTGGACGTTCATTCATTGGAGGCCAAGCTACTAAGTCATCCCCTGATTCTGGTTACAGGGGGCCCAATACATCTGAGTGACTGAAGCTCCTGTGATCATGTGCAACCACTGTCCATTCATAGGAGTTGTGGTTACACCTGCTCATCACTGCTCTATTCACACAGGACTTTGTGAACAGTGGGTGTATCAGCATCTGGACCCCCATCCATCATCCAGTATATCTATCATGTATCTAATAGATAGGTAATGAACGTTACTGAGAGCAATTTGATTTCTAACCTTCATGGCAATGCGACAGATTGGCACATAAGCTTTTTTTTAAGACAGTCACTATCTGCTATTACAGTCTCTTGGGGTAGAACATCCGAACCCGTAACTATTCGGCCTGTAAAAGAACCCTTATAGAAACTTATGGGTAAAATGTCTTCCACATTTAAAGAATGTCCTCTGGTGTTTAATGCAGTTCTTGGAATGAATGAATCATAGTAATGAAACCCAAGTCAATGATTAGAAGAGATGGTGGTAACCTGATGAACAGTCACCGGTAATAAGAAAAGAATCCCAGTAAGGCACTCTGATCAAACCTGACAGATCATAAGGAATACTGGAAAGCATAGGTTTTAATAAATAACAATTACAACGTTGTGTACCAACCTCTAACAAAGCAGTAACAGTGCAGATTGGTAACAAATTTCAGGGTCACCAATGTGTCCATGCATCAGATTGATCAGGGACCCCACACATCATGAGAAAATAATAACAACATATAGATGAGGGACTCACAACCCTGTTGTGCATAGTCATGTGGTGAGCATGGTCAATGTCACCAAGTGCTGGTTAAAGTGATAGATGGTGCTGCTATACCTTCAATGTAGCTTGGATAAAAAGTTTCCAAACTTCATTTAAATGATATCATTACTTATCTCTTTAGCCAGCACTTACCGACATTGGTCATTCTCACCAAGTAGATGTGCACAACAGGGTCATGAGTTCCTTCCTATATATTAAGTGATTTCCTCATTATGTGCGGGACCTGATGACCCACATACATGGCAGCAAAAAAGTCCCCTTTAAATAGTATGAGTAGGATTTTTATACTTGAAGGACATGATTGGACACCAGTGATATCTACTGTAGGAGGCTTTTGCAAATATAAAGGGAATCTTTCTGTAGGATCAATCCTCCTAAATTATATATATATATATATATATATATATATATATATTATCTATATATCTGCAATTCGAAAAATGGTTCCCAAGAAATCCATGTTTTTCTTATAGGCAATCTGGCACAGAGATCTATTCAGCTTATTTGCATGCAAGAAAAATGTGGATTTCTCAAGAACCATTCATCAGATTGCAGATATCAAGGTATCATTTGATTCAACTTCCTACAACCTACATTCCCATATAGGCGGCTTAGCAGAGTTGGTCCTACTGACAGATTCCCTGTAAGAAAGCATAATGTTCACACATACATTTACAATGCATAGCATCTTGCATGATTTACCCACTAACTATGGCTTCTTATTTTTTGCAGGTCCTTCACATCACTATGACAAAGTCATGGCATAAGAGAAATTTCTTTCTATTCTGTTTCTAAATCCGTAAATTTGCATACATTTCTGAAGGGATGAAAACTCATATCTGCAGAAAATTAATATTCTGATAATTATTTTGCTTGCAGTTGGTTCTTTTGCAATAAATTCTTTCTGAGCATTACAATAAAAGTGTTTGTTAACTTATTGGAAACACCTGAATAATGTGGACAGATGGACAAATGCTCGATCACAAAGCATCGGACAAAATATGGGTCATCAACGAGCTTTACTGGATATAGATCTCTGTTCTAGTGCAGTGTATGTTCTCTGTATATTTACATTATTTTATAACATTAGTTAGGAATACAGATATGGGATAAAGCAAATGCAGACTATTCAGACGGGGTGGGGGCCTGACTCTGACTGACAGTTCTCTGCCTATGTCTGTATAGGGAGAGACCCTGAGACGTAGCTAGGGGTTCAGCTCAGTGGGGAAGGGGGCGAAACATCTGAGTGGGCCCCTAACCAGGTTTCACATGATTACAACTTCGGTGGTACCCCCTAATTGTGGGTAAAGGGGAACCTCATCAGATGAAAATAAATCTATATACAAAGACCAGCACTGATATTACCGCCACATGGTGACCATATAGTGGTAGATTACCAGTCCTGCAGAACACATAACAGATTACAGTACAGTTACTGATAATGACTGACAGCTGACGTTCTTTCTTATGGAGTCGTTCCCTTTTCCTGTCTTTTTCACCTGTCCCAGACCGACTTGACAACTTCTCCAGCCAGGACTCGTCTACAGAGATTACAACAAAAACACATTTGACTTCTCACATTTCCAACCAGACCCAACATCCAGATCCTACTGATACCCCAATGCTGAGCCGCTGCTGCTGTATCTGTCCCTATTATTGCACCTGTTGTGTGGCACAAAAAAGGTCCCCTTACTGCCCCATATAATAATGCCACCACTATGCCCCTTACATAGTAATAATGCTTCATTTGTGCTCTTTAAATGATAAAATTGCCCCCTAGAAAATATTAATGCCCTGTGCTAGATCCCTCATTTTGTCCATAGAAAGTGATAATGCAACTGATGCAACTTTGATGATTACAATACTCTGAGTGCCCCTATAACAATAATGCTTAAGTGCTCCGCTATACACCGTATGATGTCCCCACTGCTCCCATATACACAGTATGATGAGCCCACAGCTCCCCTATACAACATATGATGTTCCCTTTGCTGACACCATGCAGTGGGTGCACTAAGAGCCCCACTGCTAGGAGGAAATTAACTTTATTCCACTCGGCAGCCTTGCTCTTTCAGTCATAAGGGTGACGCTGGCACGGTTTCAGTCACCGCTCAGTGTATAGAGAGCGGTGGCTGTAACTGCGCCCCAGCACTGACTGACAGCCAGCTCAGCAGCCTCTGCCTCCCAGTAGCTATGCTACTAGTGCCCCTATAAACAATAATGCTTCTTATGTGCCCACTTAAAGAAGTTGCCATTACTTTATATTACTCCCCCAATGTATCCACCTGGGTCCCCTAAGGATTTTTGCAAATACCTTTCGTTGCTTTTTCTGCCTGTGAGCGGTGAAGTTGATGCGCCCCCTGGGCCGTGGGGTACCCAGAGCTGGGCCGGTATATGGCTGGGGGTTGTAGTCACTGTGGCGGTGACCCGGTCCGTGACCCAGGGTGGTCAATCCAAGGCGTATTTGATGTATATAGGTTATTTTATAATGTCCGACTACGCCACCTGTGGAGTGCGGTTAATAGAGACCACCGCTGCGGAACAGTCCTCTGAAGCCGGTGGTATAGCAGCAAAGGTAGTATAAATCCCCACAGGAAGAGTGTAGCTTCAGGGCAGTGTGCATGGATGATGGTGGTGGTTGTCGTGCAGGGAGTCAGTAATAAACACGGAGTCAGTGTGATGCAGTCCCAGGGTCTTTTACTCACAGTTGTTTCATTCCAGATCACAGGTACCAGAGCAATCTTCCCCGTTGTGCTGTGCGTACTCAGTGAGGGTCTCAGTCCACCCTCAGGTATCTCTGGAGTACTTAACAGGACCCCCTTCTGTGTCCTTCTTCTGGCCTTCTCCCTGCACCTCACACCTAGCGACACTTCTCTCCGGCACCCTCGGGCCTTGGCGCGCGACGTCCATTCTGTTCCCTGGGTCCTATGTGGCTACCTTCTTAGTGCGACTGGTGTGGACTTTTGACTTACAGTACATAAAGTGCTGCGGCCTCCGGCTTCTAGTTGAGCATTGCTGTTCTCCACTAGTTGAGGGACCGGTTCCCTTTCTTTGGCCTGACCCCCTACCTCCTGGCAGCGACGGGCGTACGGGTGGCTTGCTGCGCGGCCCGTACCCCTGGGGTCCCTTCACTTGTTCCTCCTAGAGCCGTTCCTGCTCCTTCTCCTCCTCAGGCTCAGGCCTCCTGGCTCGGCCTGCCTGTGGAGCAGAGCTCCTGCAGAGCCCCTGCTCCTTTACTCTCCTCCTCTGACTGTCTGCTCTCTCTAAGATGGCTTCCCTCTTTATATGCTCCTACTCAGTGCGCCCAGGATCTACGTCCTCCACCCATCCACTACTTAGTTCCCCCTCTCTAAGTGGTTCCTCCCCACTGCAGCCAGGGATCAGGGACACTTGTGCTCTCCCTTAGGAGCATTATCGCCCTGTCCCCCGGAAATGTGGTGTAGTGGATGTAGTGTTAGGGTCCCGAACCATACTCCTTCCTTACCTGAGAGTGAGGCATCACACCTCTGGGTGAGATGCAATACCTCTGTGGTGACCGAACCCTCAGGGGCGCCACACCCCCCCCTGGTAAAACACAGCACGTCCGCGGGCTGGAACAGAGTAAAAGACAATGCAATTCAAAGACATGCAAAATTTTTAGAACGCGTTCACATATAAAATCATCAACACAGTAGCTCTTCCCTTTATGGGAGGCAACTTCCTTTTAAACGTTACTGCTATCATATTAAACTTTTCTTTCAATATCAATTCTTGGCATATATATGTAAAACACATTTTCAAGCATAAAACATCTTCAGCAACATTTTCTTAATGAAGACCTTTCAACAGGTCACAGTTCATTCTGCGACCAGGTGTCCATTTCACTGAAACAAGGTGTAATCTGAGGGACCCGTCCCAAACCCTCTGCGTAGGCCCTGGGGTGGCTACAGGGCATTGATGATTCGGCGTTGGACCACGTCTTCAGCCACCTCCACGGGTTTTTTATTCAGTGGTCTGTTGCAAGGGGGCACTTTAATAAGCGCAACTACTTACAAAATCAGTTCTTGGCTGCTCAGAGTCCTCAGCCTACAAGTTCTGGTACCCTTACCGGGTAACTAAATGAACACACACATAAATCTGTCAACTTGCAGTGTCTCTGCTGTACCCTTTCGGGTAACTATGTACATTATCAGTTCTGTTCCACTTACTACACTTTAGCAAGGGTGCTCCCTCCGGGGAGGCTCTGGTCCAGGCTGACCCAGCCGGGTCATCTGCATTGTAGAAAGTTGTCTCCACCCGGTGGACATTCAGGGCATACCAGCCCTTCTCACCTCTGTGCCTGGTGTAGATGACGTGATCACCAGAGTACAGGTCTGGGGTGTCTGGCCACTGGTTTCTTTCCTCTAGCGGTAACCCATTGGTTTGGGGGGTGGTACGGTGTAGTCCGGATCTTCTTACACCCGTACAGATGGCAGAACTTCTTGAACAATTCAGCTTCAAAGGTAGTGCCTTGATCTGTCAGCACCTGCTCTGGGTATCCATGGGGCCTGCAGAAGTTCGCCTGAAACGTCTTCGCTGCAGTTTCTGCCGTCAGATCCTTGACGGGGGCGACCACCAGGAATGGGGAGTAGTGATCCACCATGGTCAGGGCATAGGAATATCCTGACCTGCTGGGTGACAGCTTGACATGATCCAGGGCCACGATCTCCAAGGGTCGAGTTGTCTTGATGGGTTGCAGGGGTGCCTTCTGGCTGCTGTAGTCTTTTCTTCTGAGGCTACAGGGACCACAGTCCCGGCACCATCTCTCTATGGAGCTCCGCATTCCAACCCAGTAAAACCGACCTTTCAGCAGGGTTTCTAGCTTCTTCCAGCCAAAGTGCCCCGCTTGATCATGGTAGGCCTCCAACACCATCTGGATGTACGTCCTGGGCACTACAATCTGCCATACCATCTCATGGGTCCCGGGTTGACGTACCACAGCTTCTCCCTCTAGATGAACAGCTGGCTTCTCTCATTCCATAGTTGCTTGGCTTGTGGAGACGCATCCTTCTCCAGGGAGGAACCTTCCTGGGAAATCAGTTCTTTGATACGGCTGACAACTGGGTCGCTGTCCTGGGTCTCCTTCCAGCTGTGGTGAGGCAAAGGGTTTAACGTGTTACCGCGATGCCTCCTGGAGGCTTGTTGCTCGTGGACCATTCCATTACGGTGGAAGGCAGGTAGCTCAATCTCCTCCAGGTCATCCTCTTCTTCTTCCGTGTCCGACTGATGAGGCATCCTGGACAGGGCATCGGCGTTGGCATTGTTGCGGCCTGCCCGGTACTTAATGGGAACTGGTAGTTTGACAGCCGAGCCATCCATCGTTGTACCATGGCTCTTAACTTGGCTATTTCCAGATGAGTCAAGGGGTTATTATCAGTGTAGGCAGTGAAATTACTGGAGGCTAGGTAGAGCTTGAACCGCTCAGTGATGGCCCAGACCAGGGCCAGGAGCTCCAACTTGAAGCTGCTATAGTTTTCTGGGTTCATCTCGGTCGGGCGGAGCTTCCTGCTTGCATAGGCGATCACCTTCTCTCGGCCATTCTGCTTCTGACTTAACACAGCTCCTAATCCCTCGTTGCTGGCATCAGTGTACAGCAGGAACGGTTGGCTGTAGTCAGGGTGGGCTAGGATCTCTTCGCCGGTCAGGATCTCCTTCATTACATTAAAGGATTCAGCTTGCTCCTTACCCCACTGGAACGGGGGGTTTCTGCCTCTCCCGGACTGTCCTACCAGGAGATCTTGCAAAGGCGCCGCCTTCTTGGTGTAGTCCTTCACAAACCTCCGGTAATACCCGACTAGTCCCAGGAACTGACGTACCTCCTTGAGGCTCTTCGGCTCCGGCCATTTCTGGATGGCAATGACCTTCTCCGGGTCCGGTGCTACTCCTTCTGGACTGACGATGTGCCCCAGGTACTGTACCTTTTGCTTGAGCAGGTGGCACTTGGAGGGCATCAGCTTCATCCCATACCGGGACAGCGACTCAAATACCTTTGCCTGGTGCTTCAAATGGTCCTTGTACTATCACGTCATCCAGGTATAGCAGTACAGTCTCGAAGTTGCGGTGACCCAGGCAGCACTCCATCAATCTCTGGAACGTTCCGGGGACATTGCACAGTCCGAATGGCATACTGTTGAACTCACAGAGTCCCATCGGGGTAGTAAAGGTCGTCTTCTCCCGATCCTCCTCAGCAACAGCTACTTGCCAATACCCACTAGTGAGGTCAAGGGTGGAGAAGTAATTTGCAGACTTTAATGCAGCCAGGGATTCCTCTATATGGGGCAAAGGGTATGCATCTTTGTGTGTTATGCGATTTATCTGTCTGTAATCTACACACATTCTCATACTTCGTCCTTTTTCCTGACTAGGACCAGGGGAGCTGCCCAGGGACTACAGCTATCCCTTACTACCCCTGCCCTCTTCATGTCGTGCAACATGTCCTTTGCCTTCTGGTAGTGTGCTGGCAGTATGGGCCTGTAAAGTTCTTTGATGGGTGGATGGTCACCTGTGGGTATATGGTGTTGTACCCCTTTAATCCTCCCAAAGTCAAGTGGGTGTTTACTGAATACCTGCTCGTATTCCTGAACCACCTGGTGTACACCCTGTTCCTGATGGGCAGGAGTGGTGTCTGTCCCAACATGGAGCTGTTGACACCAATCCTCCACCTGGGTTCCGGGGTCATTATCCTCCACTTCGTCTGCTGAGGTTAAGGACTCCGCCGTGTTTATGGAGTTGTTATCTACTGTGTACAGTTTGGCAACAGTGGCGTAGCGTGGTAATCTAATCTCGTCCTCCCCATAGTTTAGGAGGCGTATGGGCACCCTCCCATTGTGTACATCCACTACCCCTCTGGCAGTCAAGAGTGTAGGTCTATGCTCCGAGCTAAGGGGCTCTACTACCGCCTGGTAGCTCCATCCTTTGAGACCTATTGCTGCTCTACACCAAATCTGCATCTCACTCATCGGGGGGATCACAATGGGTATCGGGTCTGTCACCCGTACGTTACCAATTTCACCACCTGATAGCCTTACCTGTTGCTGGTACATAAGGGCTCGGATCTCTTTCTGGAGCACCCTCCTCTGCCCTGGTCTGGCAGTATCAGCCATCTGTTGGAGCAAGAGCAACACTTCTCCCAAACAGTTACTAACAATATTTGTGCCAAGTACCATATTCAAGTCTTTATCATCAGGATTAGTCTCTACTACAATTAGTCCCTGGTCCTTTACTCTTCCCACCTTTACTGCCACATCCTTAAAACCTACTAGGTTAAGGGGGAGGCCATTAGAGGCATACACGGAAAGGTTTGGAGCTGGCGGGCGAAGTTCGTCTATGGACCAAAACCTTTTGTAGAGGACATCAGGCATGATGGTTACCTGAGATCCTGTGTCCAGCAGGGCAGGTGTCGCGATGCCATCCAGCACAATGGACAGGAAAGGTCTTCCTCCCACGAATCGGCGGTACCAGTTTGATGGGCCTCGGGGATCTACTCCTGGGTGTCGGCCCTCGGCCCCAGGGTTTCCTTGTTTAAAGGACAGGCCCGCATAGTGTGGCCTGCTTTATGGCAGCGGTAGCAGATGAAGTCTTCTGGAGGGCGACATTGGTCGTTGGTCCTCCCACTGGGTGGCGTTGTCCTCCTCCGGGGTCTTGTTGTCCTCCTACGGGGAGGCGTTGTCCTCCTTCTTCTCCTCATCCAGGGGACATCCTCAGGGCTGTCGGCTATCAGGATCTTTCCTTCCAGCTCAGGCTCCGTCTGCAGCTGCAGGGTGCTCATGACAGTGGCCAGGGTTTTACTTAACTGGCGCACTTCAGAGCGTAGGCTGTCCAGCTCGCTAGGGGGCACTGTTTGCATCTTTGTTTCAGCCGCCAGTGAAGGAATGGTGGGTGCTGCGGGCTCTGGGGTGGCCCCACCCTGGTAACGCTGGATAGCAGTATCTGTGGTTTCCAGAGGCTGCAGACCCTTTATAGCCATGTCCTTAAGGGTGGCATCTGGATGGTCTAAGGCCCACCACCGTACAGTTCTGCTCTCCTCCTGGGACCTCAACACCTGGATGAATTGTTCTGTCAGCATTTTATTTTCTTCATGGATGCTGGCTGGACTAACCTGTTTCAGGGACCGCAAGATCTCCTGTAAGCGCCAAGCATAGTCCCGGATACTGTCCTCAGGTTTCTGGACACAGTGGTAGAACCTCATCAGGAGATCTGTCTCAGTGCGGTTTCAAACGCTGTTTGCAGTCTTTTAAAGATAGTGGACACTGATTCTTGGTCTGCGGCTGGCCAGGTTTCAACTTCTCGCTCAGCGGCACCAGTCAATTGTCCTAACACTACAGCGGCTCTCCGCTTGCCAGTCATAGAATACATGTCCAGTATGCCGCATATTTTCCTCTTGAATCCGGACAGTGTGTCTGGTTTGCTGTTATACTGGGGGAGCGACTTCGCTCCAGGGATATACGGCAGGGCCATAGGTATCAACAGGGTTACGACCCTTGCTGGTGGAGCAGCCGCTCCGGTCTGTGTGGCGCCAGGCGCAGGCTGGGCTTCAGGAGCGTTAACCGGTGCTCCGGTGGCTTGTGGGTCGTCGGCCATGGTTGCGCCCCCCTAGTGAATCAGAGCCTACCTTCTTCATTTTCCTTTTCAGGTAGGCCGCAGCTCCGTGGGTGACTGTCTTCCTTCAGGACCTTGCGTCGCTCGCGTCTGACGTCGGAGCGTCCTCTGGCTCCTTCCAGGACCCGACGCTTCCTGGTTCTCTTTTTCCCACGCGGCGACCCGAAAATGGCGGACAATGGCAGGAAACAGCGGCAATTGGCGGGAAAAACTTCACCACGGTATGCGACACAGTTCTTTAAGACGCACAGTACCCGGTGGCAACGAGCACGCGATCCTGTTCTTGACGCCAAGATCTGACTCGCCCCCAGGGCCGTGGGGTACTCGGCAGCCGGGCCTTGTGGCTGCTTGCGGGGGTTATCACGGTGGCTGGCCCGGTCCATGACCCAGGGCGGTCAGTGCAATGCAAGGGGATATTTATAGGGGATTTGTCGTGACGTCACCTGTGGTGTCTGGTGAGGATCACCAGCGCTGCAGCAGTCCTCTGAGGCAGATGTTAGGGCAGCTTGAGATGGAACGGCTCCCCACAGGTGGAGCGGGCCTCAGGGCAGCATGGGGGTAGTTGGATGGTGGTGCAGGGGAGAGACAGCAGGACGGTTCCGGAGGAAAGGACAGACACTCACACGGGTGTGAACTTCCGTACCTTTACTGATGATGATGCAGGCACGGTCCACGGTACTCCAGGTGAAGGGCGCACTTTTGGACTTCTCCCCAGTGAGCGGGTATAGGGCCTCCTGATTGTCTGCCTCCACTTGCTAAGCTCTGACCTTCCTGGAGCTAGGCCTAGCTTGGTTACTGTCCCTCTCTTGCACCTGCTGACTTGGTGGTAGGGCCATCTCTTTTGGAGATCACTCTCCCTGGACGCTGGGGCCTCCGTGACCCCTAGCCCTGGTAATGCAGTCAGCGTTTGGTAACCTGGGACCTGTAGTTCTCCAGGGATTCCGGTGATTCCTACTGAGTATAATGAGTCCCTGTAGGCGCGGACCTGGTGTCCAGTTTACAGTCTGGGGTGAGCCTGGTATGCTCCTCTGCCCCCTTTGTTACTCCTTCCTTCTTCTCTCCTGCGGCCATGCTCGGGGCCCTCACTAGGCTTCAGTGCTGCTGGAGGCCTAGCTTGCCTCACACAGCAGCCTGCGTGCTGCTCTCTCTCTGAGCAAGCTGCAACACTCACTGTTACTAAACTGAAACTTAAACTGAGCTGCCTGGCTCCACCTTCCCTTTATATATCCCTATCAGGGTTCCCTCTGCAGGTATGAGGTGGAAGGTGGAGGTGTTTGTATATAGTGAGGTCCTCTTGTGGAGAAATCCATCCATGCACCCTTCTGGGTTCTGTGGCACCAATGCGCAGCAGGGCGCCACAATAGCAGTGATCGCAATGTGAGGATTCACAAGTCTGCAGTCACAAAGTGACTGCACACTTGTAGTGTAAGACTGGACAACCCCTTTAAAGCCCATAGTATCCTAGTATATTTAAAGGTGCACATCCCCACTCAACCACCCCTCACAATCATCACATATTTCACGATATGCACACTAGAAAACTGAGGTAAATACATCGCTAAATCTTTTCCATTGTGTGCATCTGTTAAAATACATATTAAACCATACACAGTTGTTTATATACATGTGCAAGTGTGTAAATATAATCTCTGGATCACCATGTCCCTTCTCTTACCATAGGGGACTGCAGGAAGGGGACTGAGAGCTGTTGAAAAAACCCTGGCAAAAGCTAACCAAGTGTTCATCATAGCAGAGCTGACACTGAACATTTGAAGAATGATCCATTATGTTACAGCTTAAAAAGCCACTAATACGCCATAAATATCTGGTGACAGAATCTTTAGATGACAAAAACCTTTGTGATCACAACTTTTGATCCCATTATTGCTACATGCCCTAATGTCAGATGAGATTACTTAATCCTGATCTTTATCCAAAGATTACGCTCCAAATTAGACAAAAATTCTTCGCTCTACATTTTTCTATATTGCTTCACTTTCTTTTTTTAAGTGTGTTCGTCTATAGAATTTCTACATATTTAAGGAGATGTCTCAAAGCACAAGCCAAATAATAGTGTAGCATGAAACAAATACTATAGCAAGACTTTGAAAATTATTTCGACATCACATTGCTTGTAGCAAGCTACCAGTTTCTGCAATATTCTTTTGTGAGTTAAATAAACATATTACAATATATTCCTGTGTACTTTATAGCACAAATGCAAGTACAGTTGAAACCAGAAGTTTACATACACTATATTAAAAAAACACATATGCATGTTTTTCTCAATGTCTGACATGAAATCATAATAAACCTTTCCCGTTTTAGGCCAATTAGGATTACCATAATTTTTAATACTTGCCAAATGCCAGAATAATGAGAGAGAGAGAATGTTTTAAAGCATTTTTATTACTTACTGCAAAGTCAAAAGTTTACATACAGTAAGATTACTATGCCTTTAAACAATTCTGGACATGAGGATGTCATGTGTTTAGAAGCTTCAGAAGTTTAGAAGCTTTTTGCCAACATCTGAGTTAATTAGAGACAAACCTGTGGATGCATTTTAATGCACACCTGAAACACACTGCTTCTTTGTGTAGCATCATGGAAAATTCTAAAGATATCAGCCAAGATATCAGGAAGGGAATTGTGGACTTGCACAAGTCTGGCTCACCCTTGGGTACAATTTCACGATACCTGAAGGTGCCTCATTCATCTGTACAAACAATTATACGCAAGTACAAACAAGATGGGAATGTCCAACCATCATAACGCTCAGGAAGGAGACTGTGTCCCAGAGATTAACGTGCTTTGGCCCAACATGTGCATATCAACCCAAGACCAAAGCAGTGAAGATGATGGCGGAAGCTGGTACGATTGTGTCAATAACCACAGTGAAATGAGTACTGTATCAACATGGGCTGAAAGGCCACTCTACCAGGAAGAAGCCATTAATCCAAAAGAAACAAAAAAGCCAGATTAATGTTTGAAAATACACACAGGAACACAGACTTAATCTGAGACACGTCCTGTGGTCTGATGAAACTAAAATTGAACTTTTTGGGCATAATGACCATTGTTACGTTTGGTGGAAAAAGGGAGACGCTTGGAAGCCTAAGAACACCATCCCAATTGTGAAACACGGGGGTGGCAGCATTATGTTATGGGGTTGTTTTGCTGCAGTAGGGACTGGTGCACTTCACATAATAGATGGCATCATGAAAAAAGAAGATTGTGTGGCAATACTGAGGCAACATCTCAAGACATGAGCCAGGAAGTTAAAGCTTGGGTGGAAATGGGTCTTCCAAATGGACAATGACCAAAAGCATACTGCCAAAATGGTAACAGAGTGGCTTAAGGATAACAAAATCAATGTTTTGTAGTGGCCATTACAAAGCCCTGATCTCAATACTATTGAAAATTTATGGGCAAAGCTGAAAAGGCAGGTGCGAGCAAGGCGACCTACAAACCTGGATCAGATACACAAGTTTTGTCAGGAAGAATGGGCCCAAATTCCAACCAACTATTTTGAGAAGTTTGTGGAAGGATATCCAAAACCTTTGACCAAAGTCATTCAGTTTAAGGGAAATGGTACCGAATACTAATGAAATGTATGTAAACCTTTGACTTTGCAGTAAATAATAAAAATGCTTTAAAATATTCTCTCTTCCTCATTATTCTGGCATTTGACAAATATTAAAAATTATGACCTAAAAAGGGAAAGGTTTATTCTGATTTCATGTCAGATATTGAGGAAAACATGCATATGTATCTTTTTATATAGCGTATGCAAACTTCTGGTTTCAACTGTATGTTACCATAGCTATCATCAGTTGCAGAATTTCTTAATAAATCATTTGTAGGCAGTGGCATAATGTGGGTTGCCAGTGCCGGTACAAAGAAAGAATCTAGTGCCCAATAACCCACTGACAATTGTTTAGCTGACTGTTATGTCTTCTGACTTTCTTATTCATAGAAACACTCAGCGCGGGCTGCATTCCCTGAGAGACAGCCTCTGCTACACTCCTGTGGCTGGCAGTCACTTTTACTCCCTGTGTACAAAAGAATTGACCACTGAAACTCAACCGGACACTGATTCTTGGTCTGCGGCTGGCCAGGTTTCAACTTCTCGCTCAGCGGCACCAGTCAATTGTCCTAACTAGTGTTGAGCCACCCCCGTAGTGTTCGGGTTCGGTTCGGTTCGTCGAACACCGGGATGTTCGAGGAACTGTTCGTCGAACTGTTCGTCGAACACCTTAGAACACCGTCGAACACCGTTAAAACCAATGGCAGGCAAACAAAAACAAATAGAAACACATAGAAAACACCTGCAAAGGTGTCCAAAAGCTGACAAACTGCTCAGAAGACACTCTGTTTAAAAAAGCCGGCCGGCAAATTCAGCAGCGGCATACACCGGTACCCGACAATTTAGACAAGAAGGAATAGAGCATCACACATAGATTAGATAGATAGAAACATGTCAGCCACACAAATAAGAAGCACAGTGACAGTGTTGGTTACTGCATTTGTCATTTAGTGTAAAGGATTTATTAAAAAAAATATTAGTGTTTTCATGCACCGTCTCTTTAAAAAAGCCGGCCGGCAATTCAGCATCTGTACCCGACAATTTAGAACAGAAAGAATAGAGCTTCACACATAGATTAGATAGATAGAAACATGTCAGTCACATATATAATAAGTACAGTGATAGTGTTGCTTACTGTACTTGTCATTTAGTGTAAAGGATTTATTTAAAAAAATAATAGTGTTTTCATGCACTGTCTCTTTAAAAAAGCCGGCCGGCAATTCAGCAGCGGTACCCGACAATTTAGAACAGAAAGATAGAGCATCACACATAGATTAGATAGATAGAAACATGTCAGTCACATATATATGAAGTACAGTGATAGTGTTGGTTACTGTACTTGTCATTTAGTATTAAAATAAAGGATTTATTATTAAAAAAATTGGCGTGGGGTTCCCCTTAATTTTAGGCTCTAGCGGAGGTTAAGCAGACGGCTGGGGCAGATGTTTGAAGCCTGGGAAGGGGGTAATACCCACGGAGCTTCCCAGGCTACTAATATCAGCCCCCAGCTGAATACATAGCCTTTACTAGCTATTAAAATGGGGGACCCCCCCAAAAAAATGACGTGGGGTCCCCCCTAATTTAATAGCTAGCAAAGGCTAGGCAGACAGCTGAGGGCTGATATTAATAGCCCAGGAAGGGAGCCATGAATATTGGCCCCCTCCCAGGCTAGAAACACCAGCCGTCAGCCGCCCCAGAAATGGCGCATTCATAGGATGCGCCAATTCTGGCACTTAGCCTCGCTCTTCCACGCTGCCCTGGTGCGGTGGCAGGGGGTAATAGGGTTGGGGTTGATGTCAGCTTATAATGCCAGCTGACATCAAGCCCAGGTTAGTAATGGAGAGGCGTCTATAAGACACCCCCATTACTAACCCCATAGTCAAAGTTAAAAAAAACACAAACACCCAGAATAAAGTCCTTTAATTGAAATAAAGACACAATCCTTTATTGTTCTAAATTAAACCATACCTACCATCACGCCCATTCCAGCTGAAGCCAACGATCTCCTGCAATAAAAGAAAAATAATAAAGCAACCTCATCCTTACCTTTCCATGGTTCCCACGACAGCTTCAGCTCTGCTACATCGAGATGACAGGCTGGACCGCAGCAGAATGCTGCCATCCAGCCTCTCATCC
Organism: Phyllobates terribilis; assembly: GCF_046119375.1. Classification (NCBI taxonomy): domain Eukaryota; kingdom Metazoa; phylum Chordata; class Amphibia; order Anura; family Dendrobatidae; genus Phyllobates; species Phyllobates terribilis. The sequence continues at coordinate 184,640 of NW_027363916.1, forward strand.
CGCAGACATTGAGAAGCGCAGGCTTGCTTGCGCTGCTCAGCGTCTCTCTGTGACGACATCCAGATGAGCCGAGTTCATGTCCAATGAACTCGGCTCACCTCATGCACGTCACTGACAGCGTGGGAAAATTCTCACGCTGAAGCGCTGATTGCAGGAGAATTTTCCCACGCTGTCAGTGACGTGCAGGAGGTGAGCTGAGTTCATTGGACATGACCTCGGCTCATCTTTATGCCGTCACAGCGAGACAGTGAGGAGCGCAAGCATGCCTGCGCTTCTCAGTGTCTGCGGGATGACAGACTGGATGGCAGCGTTCTGCTGCGGTCCAGCCAGTCATCTCGATGTAGCAGAGCTGAAGCTGTCGTGGGAACCATGGAAAGGTAAGGATGAGGTTGGTTTATTATTTTTCTTTTATTGCAGGAGATCGTTGGCTTCAGCTGGAATGGGTGTGATGGTAAGTATGGTTTAATTTAGAACAATAAAGAATTGTGTCTTTATTTCAATTAAAGGACTTTATTCTGGGTGTTGTGTTTTTTTTAAATACTTTACTAGAAATTCATGGCGGTCATGTCTAATACTGGCGTGACCCCATGAATTTTGGGCTTGGGGCCAGCTGATAATACCAAGCTGGCCCTAACCCCTTTATTACCCAGTGAGCCACCGCACCAGGGCCCTGGATGAGTTGGGTACAGCGCCAGAAGATGGCGCTTCTATGAACGCGCCATTTTCCGGGGTGGCTGCGGACTGCAATTTGTAGCGGGGGGGGCCCAGAAAGCTTGGGCCTCCCTGCGCTGCAGATTCCAGCCCCCAGCTGCCTAGTTGTACCTGGCTGGACACAAAAATAGGGCGAAGCCCCACGTACTTTTTTTTTAATTATTTCATGAATTTCATGAAATAATTAAGAAAAAAAGGCCTTCCCTATATTGTTGTGTCCGGCCAGGTACAAATAGGCAGCTGGTGGTTGGGGGCAGCCCGTTCCTGCCTGCTGTAGCTGGCTGGACACAAATATAGTGCGAAGCCCCACTTCAATTTTTTTTAATTATTTCATGAAATTCATGAAATAATTAAGAAAAAAAGGGCTTCCCTATATTGTTGTGTCCGGCCAGGTACAAATAGGCAGCTGGTGGATGGGGGCAGCCCGTTCCTGCCTGCTGTACCTGGCTGGACACAAATATAGTGCGAAGCCCCACTTCAATTTTTTTAAATTATTTCAGGAAATTCATGAAATAATTTAAAAAAAATTGACGTGGGGCTTCGCACTATATTTGTGTCCAGCCAGGTACAGCAGGCAGGAACGGGCTGCCCCCAACCACCAGCTGCCTATTTGTACCTGGCCGGACACAACAATATAGGGAAGCCCTTTTTTTCTTAATTATTTCATGAATTTCATGAAATAATTAAAAAAAATTGAAGTGGGGCTTCGCACTATATTTGTGTCCAGCCAGGTACAGCAGGCAGGAACGGGCTGCCCCCAACCACCAGCTGCCTATTTGTACCTGGCCGGACACAACAATATAGGGAAGGCCTTTTTTTCTTAATTATTTCATGAAATTCATGAAATAATTAAAAAAAAAGTACGTGGGGCTTCGCCCTATTTTTGTGTCCAGCCAGGTACAACTAGGCAGCTGGGGGCTGGAATCTGCAGCGCAGGGAGGCCCAAGCTTTCTGGGCCCCCCCCCGCTACAAATTGCAGTCCGCAGCCACCCCGGAAAATGGCGCGTTCATAGAAGCGCCATCTTCTGGCGCTGTACCCAACTCATCCAGGGCCCTGGTGCGGTGGCTCACTGGGTAATAAAGGGGTTAGGGCCAGCTTGGCATTATCAGCTGGCCCTAAGCCCGAAATTCATGGGGTCACGCCAATATTAGACATGACCACCATGAATTTCTAGTAAAGTATTTAAAAAAAAACACAACACCCAGAAAAAAGTCCTTTAATTGAAATAAACACACAATTCTTTATTGTTCTAAATTAAACAATACTTACCATCACGCCCATTCCAGCTGAAGCCAACGATCTCCTGAAATAAAAGAAAAATAATAAAGCAACATCATCCTTACCTTTCCATGGTTCCCATGACAGCTTCAGCTCTGCTACATCGAGATGACAGGCTGGACCGCAGCAGAACGCTGCCATCCAGCCTCTCATCCCGCAGACACTGAGAAGCGCAGGCATGCTTGCGCTCCACAGTGTCTCTCTGTGAGGGCATCCAGATGAGCCAAGTTAATGTCCAATGAACTCGGCTCACCTCATGCACGTCACTGACAGCGTGGGAAAATTCTCCTGCACTCAGCGCTTCAGCGTGGGAGAATTCTCACACTGAAGCGCTGAGTGCAGGAGAATTCTCCCACGCTGTCAGTGACGTGCAGGAGGTGAGCTGAGTTCATTGGACATGAGCTCACCTTATGCACGTCACTGACAGCGTGGGAAAATTCTCCTGCACTCAGCGCTTCAGCGTGGGAGAATTCTCACGCTGAAGCGCTGAGTGCAGGAGAATTCTCCCACGCTGTCAGTGAAGTGCAGGAGGTGAGCTGAGTTCATTGGACATGAGCTCACCTTATGCACGTCACTGACAGCGTGGGAGAATTCTCCTGCACTCACCGCTTCAGCGTGAGAATTTTCCCACGCTGTCAGTGACGTGCATGAGGTGAGCCGAGTTCATTGGACATGAACTCGGCTCATCTGGATGTCGTCACAGAGAGACGCTGAGCAGCGCAAGCAAGCCTGCGCTTCTCAATGTCTGCGGGATGAGAGGCTGGATGGCAGCGTTCTGCTGCGGTCCAGCCTGTCATCTCGATGTAGCAGAGCTGAAGCTGTCGTGGGAACCATGGAAAGGTAAGGATGAGGTTGCTTTATTATTTTTCTTTTATTGCAGGAGATCGTTGGCTTCAGCTGGAATGGGCGTGATAGTAAGTATGGTTTAATTTAGAACAATAAAGGATTGTGTCTTTATTTCAATTAAAGGACTTTATTCTGGGTGTTTGTATTTTTTTTAACTTTGACTATGGGGTTAGTAATGGGGGTGTCTTATAGACGCCTCTCCATTACTAACCTGGGCTTGATGTCAGCTGGCATTATAAGCTGACATCAACCCCAACCCTATTACCCCCTGCCACCGCACCAGGGCAGCGTGGAAGAGCGAGGCTAAGTGCCAGAATTGGCGCATCCTATGAATGCGCCATTTCTGGGGCGGCTGACGGCTGGTGTTTCTAGCCTGGGAGGGGGCCAATATTCATGGCTCCCTTCCTGGGCTATTAATATCAGCCCCCAGCTGTCTGCCTAGCCTTTGCTAGCTATTAAATTAGGGGGGACCCCACGTCATTTTTTTTGGGGTGTCCCCCATTTTAATAGCTAGTAAAGGCTATGTATTCAGCTGGGGGCTGATATTAGTAGCCTGGGAAGCTCCGTGGGTATTACCCCCTTCCCAGGCTTCAAACATCTGCCCCAGCCATCTGCTTAACCTCCGCTAGAGCCTAAAATTAAGGGGAACCCCACGCCAATTTTTTTAATAATAAATCCTTTATTTTAATACTAAATGACAAGTACAGTAACCAACACTATCACTGTACTTCATATATATGTGACTGACATGTTTCTATCTATCTAATCTATGTGTGAAGCTCTATTCTGTCTGTTATAAATTGTCGGGTACCGCTGCTGAATTGCCGGCCGGCTTTTTTAAAGAGACAGTGCATGAAAACACTATTATTTTTTTTGATAAATCCTTTACGCTAAATGACAAGTACAGTAAGCAACACTGTCACTGTACTTCGTATATATGTGGCTGACATGTTTCTATCTATCTAATCTATGTGTGAAGCTCTATTCTGTCTGTTATAAATTGTCGGGTACCGCTGTTGAATTGCCGGCCGGCTTTTTTAAAGAGACGGTGCATGAAAACACTATTATTTTTTTTGATAAATCCTTTACGCTAAATGACAAGTACAGTAAGCAACACTTTCACTGTACTTCGTATATATGTGGCTGACATGTTTCTATCTATCTAATCTATGTGTGATGCCCTATTCTTTCGGTTCTAAATTGTCGGGTACAGGTGTATGCCGCTGCTGAATTGCCGGCTTTTCATGTTTCACTGTTGGCACTGTTCCCATCGATTTGGGCAACCACTGTAATGCCACAACCACCATGGCTGTGGCATTACAGTGAGTGGCAGACAATCCCTGCATGATTGGTGCTTTAAATAGCGCCAGACATGCAGGACACGCTTTTGGTGCACGAACAGTTATCGAACATAACCTCGAACAGCCGAATTTTTTGCAAATCGTTCGGGTTCGTGGAACAACTCGAACACCGCCCAAAACAGCTCGAATTTGAGATTGGCGAACAGTTCTAGTCGAACACCGCTCATCTCTAGTCCTAACACTACAGCGGCTCTCCGCTTGCCAGTCATAGAATACATGTCCAGTATGCCGCATATTTTCCTCTTGAATCCGGACAGTGTGTCTGGTTTGCCGTTATACTGGGGGAACGACTTCGCTCCAGGGATATACGGCAGGGCCATAGGTATCAACAGGGTTACGACCCTTGCTGGTGGAGCAGCCGCTCCGGTCTGTGTGGCGCCAGGCGCAGGCTGGGCTTCAGGAGCGTTAACCGGTGCTCCGGTGGCTTGTGGGTCGTCGGCCATGGTTGCGCCCCCCTAGTGAATCGGAGCCTACCTTCTTCACTTTCCTTTTCAGGTAGGCCGCAGCTCCGCGGGTGACTGTCTTCCTTCAGGACCTTGCGTCGCTCGCGTCTGACGTCAGAGCGTCCTCTGGCTCCTTCCAGGACCCGACGCTTCCTGGTCCTCTTTTTCCCACGCGGCGACCCGAAAATGGCGGACAATGGCAGGAAACAGCGGCAATTGGCGGGAAAAACTTCACCACGGTATGCGACACAGTTCTTTAAGACGCACAGTACCCGGTGGCAACGGGCACGCGATCCTGTTCTTGATGCCAAGATCTGACTCACCCCCAGGGCCGTGGGGTACTCGGCAGCCGGGCCTTGTGGCTGCTTGCGGGGGTTATCACGGTGGCTGGCCCGGTCCGTGACCCAGGGCGGTCAGTGCAATGCAAGGGGATATTTATAGGGGATTTGTCATGACGTCACCTGTGGTGTCTGGTGAGGATCACCAGCGCTGCAGCAGTCCTCTGAGGCAGATGTTAGGGCAGCTTGAGATGGAACGGCTCCCCACAGGTGGAGCGGGCCTCAGGGCAGCATGGGGGTAGTTGGATGGTGGTGCAGGGGAGAGACAGCAGGACGGTTCCGGAGGAAAGGACAGACACTCACACGGGTGTGAACTTCCGTACCTTTACTGATGATGATGCAGGCACGGTCCACGGTACTCCAGGTGAAGGGCGCACTTTTGGACTTCTCCCCAGTGAGCGGGTATAGGGCCTCCTGATTGTCTGCCTCCACTTGCAAAGCTCTGACCTTCCTGGAGCTAGGCCTAGCTTGGTTACTGTCCCTCTCTTGCACCTGCTGACTTGGTGGTAGGGCCTTCTCTTTTGGAGATCACTCTCCCTGGACGCTGGGGCCTCCGTGACTCCTAGCCCTGATTCATACTGAGTATAATGAGTCCCTGTAGGCGCGGACCCGGTGTCTAGTTTACAGTCTGGGGTGAGCCTGGTATGCTCCTCTGCCCACTTTGTTACTCCTTCATTCTTCTCTCCTGCGGCCATGCTCGGGGCCCTCACTAGGCTTCAGTGCTGCTGGAGGCCTAGCTTGCCTCACACAGCAGCCTGCGTGCTGCTCTCTCTCTGAGCAAGCTGCAACACTCGTTGTTACTAAACTGAAACTAAAACTGAGCTGCCTGGTTCCACCTTCCCTTTATATATCCCTATCAGGGTTCCCTCTGCAGGTATGAGGTGGAAGGTGGAGGTGTTTGTATATAGTGAGGGCCTCTTGTGGAGAAATCCATCCATGCACCCTTCTGGGTTCTGTGGCACCAATGCGCAGCAGGGCGCCACAATAGCAGTGAGCGCAATGTGAGGATTCACAAGTCTGCAGTCACAAAGTGACTGCACACTTGTAGTGTAAGACTGGACAACCCCTTTAAAGCCCATAGTATCCTAGTATATTTAAAGGTGCACATCCTTACTCAACCACCCCTCACAATCATCACATATTTCACGATATGCACACTAGAAAACTGAGGTAAATACATTGCTAAATCTTTTCCATTGTGTGCATCTGTTAAAATACATATTAAACCATACACAGTTGTTCATATACATGTGCAAGTGTGTAAATATAATCTCTGGATCACCATGTCCCTTCTCTTACCATAGGGGACTGCAGGAAGGGGACTGAGAGCTGTTGAAAAAACCCTGGCAAAAGCTAACCAAGTGTTCATCATAGCAGAGCTGACACTGAACATTTGAAGAATGATCCATTATGTTACAGCTTAAAAAGCCACTAATACGCCATAAATATCTGGTGACAGAATCTTTTGATGACAAAAAACCTTTGTGATCACAACTTTTGATCCCATTATTGCTACATGCCCTAATGTCAGATGAGATTACTTAATCCTGATCTTTATCCATTTATCCAAAGATTACGCTCCAAATTAGACAAAAATTCTTCGCTCTACATTTTTCTATATTGCTTCACTTTCTTTTTTTAAGTGTGTTCGTCTATAGAATTTCTACATATTTAAGGAGATGTCTCAAAGCACAAGCCAAATAATAGTGTAGCATGAAACAAATACTATAGCAAGACTTTGAAAATTATTTCGACATCACATTGCTTGTAGCAAGCTACCAGTTTCTGCAATATTCTTTTGTGAGTTAAATAAACATATTACAATATATTCCTGTGTACTTTATAGCACTAATGCAAGTACAGTTGAAACCAGAAGTTTACATACACTATATTAAAAAAACACATATGCATGTTTTTCTCAATATCTGACATGAAATCATAATAAACCTTTCCCGTTTTAGGCCAATTAGGATTACCATAATTTTTAATACTTGCCAAATGCCAGAATAATGAGAGAGAGAGAATGTTTTAAAGCATTTTTATTACTTACTGCAAAGTCAAAAGTTTACATACAGTAAGATTACTATGCCTTTAAACAATTCTGGACATGAGGATGTCATGTGTTTAGAAGCTTCAGAAGTTTAGAAGCTTTTTGGCAACATCTGAGTTAATTAGAGACAAACCTGTGGATGCATTTTAATGCACACCTGAAACACACTGCTTCTTTGTGTAGCATCATGGAAAATTCTAAAGATAACAGCCAAGATATCAGGAAGGGAATTGTGGACTTGCACAAGTCTGGCTCATCCTTGGGTACAATTTCACGATACCTGAAGGTGCCTCATTCATCTGTACAAACAATTATACGCAAGTACAAACAAGATGGGAATGTCCAACAATCATAACGCTCAGGAAGGAGACTGTGTCCCAGAGATTAACGTGCTTTGGCCCAACATGTGCATATCAACCCAAGACCAAAGCAGTGAAGATGATGGCGGAAGCTGGTACGATTGTGTCAATAACCACAGTGAAATGAGTACTGTATCAACATGGGCTGAAAGGCCACTCTACCAGGAAGAAGCCATTAATCCAAAAGAAACAAAAAAGCCAGATTAATGTTTGAAAATACACACAGGAACACAGACTTAATCTGAGACACGTCCTGTGGTCTGATGAAACTAAAATTGAACTTTTTGGGCATAATGACCATTGTTACGTTTGGTGGAAAAAGGGAGACGCTTGGAAGCCTAAGAACACCATCCCAATTGTGAAACACGGGGGTGGCAGCATCATGTTATGGGGTTGTTTTGCTGCAGTAGGGACTGGTGCACTTCACATAATAGATGGCATCATGAAAAAAGAAGATTGTGTGGCAATACTGAGGCAACATCTCAAGACATGAGCCAGGAAGTTAAAGCTTGGGTGGAAATGGGTCTTCCAAATGGACAATGACCAAAAGCATACTGCCAAAATGGTAACAGAGTGGCTTAAGGATAACAAAATCAATTTTTTGGAGTGGCCATTACAAAGCCCTGATCTCAATACTATTGAAAATTTATGGGCAAAGCTGAAAAGGCAGGTGCGAGCAAGGCGACCTACAAACCTGGATCAGATACACAAGTTTTGTCAGGAAGAATGGGCCCAAATTCCAACCAACTATTTTGAGAAGTTTGTGGAAGGATATCCAAAACCTTTGACCAAAGTCATTCAGTTTAACCGCTTCCCGACCGCCCACTGTAGATAAACGTCCGCGCTGCCTGGGCTCTGTGCAGCGCGGACGTTTAAAAACGGTGGGTGGTCTCGCAGTGCTCAGGGCCCCCTGGGTCCTGCAAGCGCTGTGAGAGCGGTGCAGAGCGTTAGCTCTGACAGGGAACATCATCGGGACCTGATTAGATCAGGTCCCAGTGATGTTAACCCTTTGCTGTCTTCTACATGCTGTGATCTATAGTGATCACGGCATATAGGAGACAGCAGGAGGAGAGGGGGTCGTCCACTTACCTCTCTGACGACCCCTTGATTGCTTTCAGGACCTGGCGTTGCTATGGCAGCTGGAGGTCACATGACCGCCTCCAGCTCTGCCATATATGGTGTCCTTCCTGTCTGACTTCAGCCTGTATGTAGCTGATGCCAGACAGGAAACTGACTGAAAGAGTCAGTGAAGATCTCATGTAATGTAATATATGTCTATTACATTACATGAGATCAGGGATCAGAAAAATAAAAATTAATGTCCCATACAGGGACTAAGTAAAAATGTAAAAAAAGTTAAAAAAAATGTTTTGAAACTGTTAAAAAAAAATACAAAATAAATAAAAATAAATAAATAAAATATTAAACCGATAAATCCATATAGTTATGCAAAAATAAAAAAAGTACACATATTTGGTATTGCCGCGTTCGAAACAACCCGAGCTATAAAACTGTCACACTAATTAACTCCTTATGTGTACACCGTAATAAAAATAAATAAAAAACGGAGCAAAAAACTATGCTTTTTCCTCATATCGCCAAACAAAAAGTGGAAAAGAATGCGATCAAAAAGCAAAATGGAAATAGAAATGGTACCGCTGAAAACGTCATCTTGTTCTGCAAAAATCAAGCCACTATACAGCTCCATCAGCCAAAAAATAAAAAAGTTATACCTCTCAGAATAAAGCAATGCAAAAAAAATATTTTTTCTTTAAAATTGTTTTATTGTGTAAAAGCGCCAAAACATAAAAAAATATACAGTAAGTGTAGTATCGCTGTAAATGTACTGACCCGAAGAATAACGCTGCCTGATCACTTTTACCACACGCAGAACGGCATAAAAAAAAAACTCAAAAAACAATTCCTGAATTGTTGGTTTTTGTTAATTTTACCTCCCAAAAAAACGGAATAGAAAGCGATCAAAAAATGTCACGTACCCACAAATGGTACCAATAAAAATGTCAACTCGTCCCGCAAAAAACAAGCCATCACATGACTCTGTCGGCCGAAATATGGAAAAATTATAGCTCTCAAAATATGGCGATGCAAAAACTAGATTTTGCAAAAAAAAAGCGTCTCTTAGTGTGTGACAGCTGTCAGTCATAAAAACCCGATATAAATCTGGTATCTCTGTAATCCCACCGACCCGAAGAATAAAGTAATCTAATCAGTTATATCACACTAGGAACGGCGTAAAAAAATAAATAAAACCAATTCTTCACCTGCTACTGATTTGTTTATTATGTCTCCCAAAGATCGCAGTATGGCTCGGCACACATTTATCCTGCGCTCTGCGCTGAGCACTTACGCCAGAGTTTCCATGTAAATCTCTGAAATATGTGATTCAGCCGGAACCCATGACGGAAGATTCCCTGTAATGAGGCAGATATAGGCCACTGTGGATGCCGTCTGGCCTGTGATCCCACGGTGTCATTTGTTTTAGGCGTGCATAAAAGTGCGGTTGGCCACAGTTTTGTGCACTTCTGAAAAAAAGGACACCGCTAAACAGAGGCCAGACGGAGTCCAGAGTAACTCTGCTGCCTCATTACAGTGAATGGATCCCGCAGGGGTTTCATCTGAATTACATCACTTGGAAATTTAGATGGAAACCCCGATGTAAGTGCTCAGCCTAGAGCGCCGGATAAATGTTACGTAAAATGTTCCCAATAAAAGCTTCAACTCAGTCCTCAAAAAAAGCTAGTCCCCACTCAGGTCCGTCATCTGTTAAAAATATAAGGGACTTCCAAGTTACTGGTAGCAGAAAGGCTCTGGAAAAGCGAAATGGCCCTTGCCCCCCAAAAGAAATTCAAAAAATTTTGTGCTCCCAAATCCAAATGCCTATTCTACAATAATTTGTTCTCCAATTGTCACATAGCGCTCCGTCCCCCCCAGATCTCGCCGTATGGCTGAGCGGTACGATACAGCCACATATGGGGTATTGGCACTTTTAGAAGAAATTGTGTGACACATTTCGGCACCATTTTTACCCATTGCCCTGTGTGAAAATGTAAAATCTGAGGGTAAAACATTTTTTTGTGGTAAAAATATAATTATGCTTTTTTCACTGCCCAATGGTATAAATTTAAAAATTAAAAAATACTCACTACTTCCCTAGATGAATTCCTTGAGAGGTGTAGTTTACAAAATGGGGTCACTTGTGGGGGTTTCTGCTGTTTCTGCATGTCAGCGACTCTTCAAATGTGACATGGTGTCTGCTGCCTATCCCAGCCAACATAGCGCTCCTTTCTCTTCCGAACCCTGCCGTACACCAAAGCAGTGGTTTTCCCCCACATATGGGGTATCGGCGTGTTCAGGAGAAATTGCACAACAAATTTCCTGGTGCAATTTATCCTATTACCCTTATGATAATGCAAAATTAAGGGATGAAAAACGTTTTTGCGGGAAAAATGTGAAAATTTTATTTTTACAGCTGATTATTATAAACTTCTGTGAAGCACCTTGGGGTTCAAGGTGCTCACCACACATCTAGATAAGTTCCCTAAGGGGTCTAGTTTCCAAAATGGTGTCACTTGTGGGGGGTTTCCACTGTTTAGGCACATCAGGGGCTCCCCAAATGCAACATGGCGTCCGCTAATTATTCAAACAAATTTTGCATTCAAAAAGTCAAATGGCGCTCCTTTCCTTCCGAGCCCTGCTGTGCACCCAAACAGTGGTTTGCCTCCACATATGGGGTATCGGCGTGTTCAGGAGAAATTGCACAACAAATTTCATGGTGCAATTTATCCTATTACCCTTATGATAATGCAAAATTAAGGGATGAAAAACGTTTTTGCGGGAAAAATGTGAAAATTTTATTTTTACAGCTGATTATTATAAACTTCTGTGAAGCACGTTGGGGTTCAAGGTGCTCACCACACATCTAGATAAGTTCCCTAAGGGGTCTAGTTTCCAAAATGGTGTCACTTGTGGGGGGTTTCCACTGTTTAGGAACATCAGGGGCTCTCCAAACGCAACATGGCGTCTGCTAATTATTCAGACAAATTTTACATTCAGAAAGTCAAATGGCGCTCCTTCCCTTCCAAACCCTGCCGTGCGCCCAAACAGTGGTTTTCCCCCACATATGGGGTATCGGCGTGTTCAGGAGAAATTGCACAACAAATTTAATGGTGCAATTTATCCTATTACCATTATGATAATGGAAAATTAAGGGATGAAAAACGTTTTTGTGGGAAAAATGTGAAAATTTTATTTTTACAGCTCAATATTATAAACTTCTGTGAAGCACCTTGGGGTTCAAGGTGCTCACCACACATCTAGATATGTTCCCTAAGGGGTCTAGTTTCCAAAATGGTGTCACTTGTGGGGGGTTTCCACTGTTTAGTCACATCAGGAGCTCTCCAAACGCAACATGGTGTCTGCCAATTATTCAGACAAATTTTACATTCAAAAAGTCTAATGGCGCTCCTTCCTTTCCGAGCCCTGCCGTGCGCCCAAACAGTGGTTTTCCCTCACATATGGGGTATCAGCACGCTCAAGAGAAATTGCACAAAAAATTTTGGGGTCCATTTTTTCCTGTTACCCCTGTGAAAATAAAAAAAATTGGGTCTAAAGTAACATTTTTGTGAAAAAAGTTAAATGTTAATTTTTTTCTTCCACATTCCAAAAATTTCTGTGAAGCACCTGAAGGGTTAATAAAGTTCTTGAATGTGGTTTTGAGCACCTTGAGGGGTGCAGTTTTTAGAACGGTGTCACTTTTGGGTATTTTCTGTCATAAAGACCCCTCAAAGTGACTTCAAATGTGATGTGGTCCCTAAAAAAATGTTTTTGTAAATTTTGTTGGAAAAATGAGAAATCGCTGGTCAACTTTTAACCCTTATAGCTCCCTAACAAAAAAAAATTTTGGTTCCAAAATTGTGCTGATGTAAAGTAGACATGTGGGAAATGTTATTTATTAAGTATTTTGTGTGACATATTTCTCTGATTTAAGGGCTTAAAAATTCATAGTTTGAAAATTGCAAAATTTTCAAAATTTTCGCCAAATTTCCGATTTTTTCACAAATAAACGCAAGTAATATCAAAGAAATTTTACCACTATCATGAAGTACAATATGTCACGAAAAAACAATCTCAGAATCAGGGGGATCCGTTGAAGCGTTCCAGAGTAATTGCTTCATAAAGTGACAGTGGTCAGAATTGAAAAAATTGGCCCGGTCACGAAGGCAAAAACAGGCTCTGGTGCGAAGTGGTTAAGGGAAATGGTACCTAATACTAATGAAATGTATGTAAACCTTTGACTTTGCAGTAAATAATAAAAATGCTTTAAAATATTCTCTCTTCCTCATTATTCTGGCATTTGACAAATATTAAAAATTATGACCTAAAAAGGGAAAGGTTTATTCTGATTTCATGTCAGATATTGAGGAAAACATGCATATGTATCTTTTTATATAGCGTATGCAAACTTCTGGTTTCAACTGTATGTTACCATAGCTATCATCAGTTGCAGAATTTCTTAATAAATCATTTGTAGGCAGTGGCATAATGTGGGTTGGCAGTGCCGGGACAAAGAAAGAATCTAGTGCCCAATAACCCACTGACAATTGTTTAGCTGACTGTTATGTCTTCTGACTTTCTTATTCATAGAAACACTCAGCGTGGGCTGCATTCCCTGAGAGACAGCCTCTGCTACACTCCTGTGGCTGGCAGTCACTTTTACTCCCTGTGTACAAAAGAATTGACCACTGAAACTCAACCGGTTAGATCCTTCTCTCCTCTGACATCATCTGTTGGGGAGACAGTCGGGAGGCCCCATACACATTAGACAGTCATCCATTCCCCCTGATATTAGTTTAGTCTAATGTGTATATAGACCTCTAGCATTTCTTGAGTCTCTGCCAACAGTCCAGTATTGAATCCATTATTCATCAAGCATATGTATCTTATGAAAATACTTATGTAAATAAAGTTCAATTTATTTATTGCTTTATTACTGTGACGATGCCTACACACCAAAAGTATAGCACTTGAATGGATGCAATGGTCGATATGAACTACGTCTGGAAGAGCGGAGACATCACCCCTACTACCAAAAGCAGATAGGTCAATGCAATTGTCTTCCCAACAGCAACATACTGATGCAAGACCTGCACACTCAAGACGGCTGACATGAAGAAAATGTACGCATTTGAACTTTGCTGCTGGAGGAGGACACTTCTACGGATTCAATGGACAGCAAGGATCATCAAGCAAAAAGCCTTGGACCAAGTCCAGCCAAAACTGAAAGCTAAAATAACAAAACAAAAATTAGCCTATTTTTTCCAATTACATGGATTAAGTCATTGGAGAAAGACGTCATGCTTGGATCGATCAGTGGTAGAAGAAGAAAAGGATGGCAAAGAATCCGTTGGATTGACACCATCAAGAATGACATGTGAATGACCATTGGCGAACTGAAATAATCAACATGGGATAAATAAGCAACATGGGGTAGAACTGCCTAGTGAGCGAAGATCAATAGAATGACCAAGAGTCATACTCGACTGAGCGGATAAGAGAGAGCTTTATTACTATGGCTTCCAATCAGGAAGAGCCAAAGTTAACACCTCTGTGTAGGTCCTGGACCAACCACTCCTTCCCCAGATTGTAATCTTGGTCCTTCTGATTAATATGCAGAGTATAGTATCTGGAATGACTTTGTCTTCGGCTGTTGTTCAATAGTTCATTATACCAAGCTCAGGGACTGAAATCTCAGTTTCTGCCTTTGCAAAGTGCAGCGACTGAGGTTACAATGCTCAGTATAATGAACTATTGCACTATTAGTACTTCATTAGGGTTTGTTCAGATTAGCATGAGCAAAACAGCCTTTTGAACAGCAGACAAACCAATGTTACTCAGTCTGATAGTTCACATGAGCATTTTACCATATGGAACGAGGGTCCATGTAAAAAAATACACCACATGGGACGGTCTTTCCTGTCAAATCTATGAATGTGTTAAAAAAGTATCATCATATGGAAACAAAAACAGACTGATTTTATCCAATTCATTGCAAATAATAGCATAGGAAACTATTTGGCCTTATATAATTTTTTTCGTTTTTTCCTATAGAACATATGGTAAATTGATGGGAAAATTGACATATGGATGACATATTGAATCCCATTTGAGAGAAAAATCTTCTTTCATTTGCTGGTATGAACTTGGCCTTGTATTGAGCTTTGTCATGTTGATCACTGCCTGTGCAGATGGCAGCAGCCGGTAAAAAGTCATCTTGACTACTGCATTCTGCATTGGATCTGGCAGGAGCAAGAGACATAGCTCCTTCACCCCGAAGCCTGTTTTCACCAGGCCAAATTATTCAATTCTGACCAGTGTAACTTTATGAGGTAATAACTATGGAACGCTTCAAGGACTTCCAGTGATTCTAAGAAAAGTTTTCCATGACACATTATGCTTTATGTTAGTCATACATTTTGGTCAATATGATTTGCGTTTATTTACAAAAATATCAAAGGTTTGACAAAAAAATGTGAAAATGTTGCAATTTTCAAACTTTGAATTTTGATGCCATTGAATAAAATAGTTATACCACAGAAAATATTTAATATATAACATTTACATGTCTACTTTACATCAGCATCATTTTGAAACCTAATTTCTTTTGTTAGTAAGTTAGAAAGGTTAAAAGTTTATCAGCAGTTTTTCATTTTTCCAAGAAAATTTGCAAAACCAATTTTTTAGGGACCACATCACGTTTGAAGTAACTTTGAGGGGCCTGTGACAGAAAAAGTGGCACCATTTAAAAAAAATGTGCCCCTCAATGTGCTTCATGGGAATTACAGGAATGTGGAAGGAAAAATGTAAACATTGCTTTAGTCCCAAATGTTCACAAGGGTAACAGGAGAAAATGGACCATAAAATGTGTTCTGCAATTTCTCATGAGTACACCGATACCCCATATGTGGTAGAAAACTACAGTTTGGGTGAATGGCAGGGCTCAGAAGTGACTTTTGGAGTGCAAAATTGTCTGGAATAGAAAGCAGACGCCATGTCGTGTTTGCAGAGCCCCAGATTTCTAAACGGTGGAAACCCCCAACATGTGACCCCATTTTGAAAACTACAACCCTCATGGAATTTTTGTAGAGGTGTGGTGAGCACCTTGAACTGACAGGTGCTTCACAGAATTTTATAAATTTGAGCAGTGTAAATGAAAAAATACATTTTTCCCATAAAAAAATGTTTTAGCCCCTTCACGACATTGGGATTTTCAGTTTTTGCGGTGTTTTGCTTCCCTTCTTCCCAGAGCCATATCCTTTTTATTTTTTTCGGCAATATGGCCATGTGAGGGCTTGTTTTTTTGTGGGAAAAGTTGTACTTTTGAACGTCTCCATTGATTTTACTGTATAGTGTACTGTAAAACACGAAAAAAGTGCGGTAAAATTGCAAAAAAAGATAATATTCTTTATGTGTCTGACCTGTTGACGGTTTTATTAGTTCCCTGGCATTATTGTTGTTTGTGACTTTTTAATACATACTAATAAAATGTATGATTTTATATTAACATGTTCTCTTCTTTATTGCTGAACCAATTTTCTTGGGGTTCACTATGGTGTTGTTCTATATGATTCTTTGAAGAGCATTGCATTATTTTTAACTCTTGTGTTGATGTTTATCGCTGCTGTCTCCGTACAGATTGTCCACCTGATCTGGATAAAATGGATCTAAGAGCCAGAGAATTAGCCTGGCGTAACAAGGCATCTGATCTTTTTAAACAGGGAACTGTTGGTACTCCATTTGAGTCCAATATTATTATCAGGTATCTGATACATGAATACAAAGTAGCATTACAGAAAAAAGTCAGTTGTTGGTGGAATCGTATGTCCCTAGAAAATTACCTGCAACATCAAATTACAGTTATATGAAAAAGTTTGGGCACCCCTATTAATCTTAAGCTTAATGTTTTATAAAAATTGGTGTTTTTGCAACAGCAATTTCAGTTTGATATATGTAATAACTGTTGGACACAGTAATGTTTCTGCCTTGAAATTAGGTTTATTGTACTAACAGAAAATGTGCAATCTGCATTCAAACAAAATTTGACAGGTGCATAAGTATGGGCACCCTTATCATTTTCTTGTTTTAAATACTCCTACCTACTTTTTACTGACTTACTAAAGCACTTTTTTGGTTTTGTAACCTCATTGAGCTCTGAACTTCATAGCCAGGTGTATGCAATCATGAGAAAAGCTACTTAAAGTGGCCACTTGCAAGTTGTTCTCCTGTTTGAATCTCCTCTGAAGAGTGGCATCATGGGCTCCTCAAAACAACTGTCAAATGATCTGAAAACAAAGATTATTCAACATAGTTGTTCAGGGGAAGGATACAAAAAGCTGTCTTAGAGATTTAACCTGTCAGTTTCCACTGTGAGGAACATAGTAAGGAAATGGAAGAACACAGGGACAGTTCTTGTTAAGGCCAGAAGTGGCAGGCCAAGAGAAACATCAGAAAGGCAGAGAAGAAGAATGGTGAGATCAGTTAAGGACAATTCTCAGACAACCTCCAGAGAGCTGCAGCATCAACTTGCTGCAGATGGTGTCACTGTGCATCGGTCAACTATGCAACGCACTTTGCACAAGGAGAAGCTGTATGGGAGAGTGATGCGAAAGAAGCCGTTTCTGCAAGCACGCCACAAACAGAGTCGGCTGAGGTATGCAAAAGCACATTTGGAGAAGTCAATTTCTTTTTGGAAGAAGGTCCTTTGGACTGATGAAACCAAGATTGAGTTGTTTGGTTATACAAAAAGGCATTATGCATGACGGCAAAAAAACACAGCATTCCAAGAAAAACACTTGCTACCCACAGTATAATTTGGTGGAGGTTCCATCATGCTTTGGGGCTGTGTGGCCAATGCCGGCACCGGGAATCTTGTTAAAGTTGAGGGATGCATGGATTCCACTCAGTATCAGCAGATTCTTGACAATAATCAGTGACAAAGTTAAAGTTACGCAGGGGATGGATCTTTCAGCCAGACAATGAGCCAAAACACCGCTCCAAATCTACTCAGGCATTCATGCAGAGGAACAATTACAATGCTCTGGAATGGCCATCCCAGTCCCCAGACCTGAATATCATTGAACATCTGTGGGATCATTTGAAGAGGGCTGTCCATGCTCGGCGACCATCAAACTTAACTGAACTGGAATTGTTTTGTAAAGAGGAATGGTCAAAAATACCTTCATCCAGGATCCAGAAAATCATTAAAAGCTACAGGAAGCGACTAGAGGCTGTTATTTTTGCAAAAGGAGGATCTACTAAATATTAATGTCACTTTTCTGGTGAGGTGCCCATACTTATGCACCCGTCAAATTTTGTTTGAATGCAGATTGCACATTTTCTGTTAGTACAATAAACCTCATTTCAAGGCAGAAACATTACTGTGTCCAACAGTTATTACATATATCAAACTGAAATAGCCATTGCAAAAACACCAATTTTTATAAAAACATTTAAGATTAAGATTAATAGGGGTGCCCAAACTTTTTCATATAACTGTATACCACCAGGTCTTCCAGTGCAAGTATATCCCTCATTTGATTTAGATGACCTAGGTCTAATACAAAGATGGAAGGTAGCAGCAACCAATTGCTCCCTAGAGGTCATCAAAATCATAGTGCAAAAAATACTAATACCTTGTCGAATCTTGACAAGGAGATAGAAGAATTGCACAAACAATTAAAAATGGAATTAACATGGAGATTTTGGAGACCTATCTTCAAATAATTGAAAAAGACGTCGATAAGTGGAAGAACAAAATTTGTCAATTGAAATGTAAAAAATGTAAACGAGATCAAAATGATTATGAAAATGACCGCGTGTTCATGTGGCAAAATTCAAAAAGAAAGCCGCCATGAATCGTGACACCTACATCAGGACAATATCCACCTGTGATACTAATACTTCATGGAATGAATCAGAGAGTACATCAGATTCATACCCTCAAACCAGGGCTGGTTCAAAAGGAACGAGAAGATACCCTGAAATGTTCAATAGGAGAGACAACAATAAGACCAAGGATAGAATGAAGGTAGTGAATCTTTCGAATCACGTGTTAACTGAATGGCAAATCAAAGTGTTGGAAAGAGGATTAATGTTTTCTCCCTTGCATTATTTAGATAAGTTCATGGTGGTGAAAGACCTGCACCTATTCGCGAGAAAAAATATTTAGAAAAAATTACATTGCAAGAGTGATTTTGATGCCCTTTTTCCTACTGAGAGAGAGAAAGCAGCTCTCTGAGACATGGAGGAACTCTCTGAAGAGAGTGTTGCACAAACTACAGGTAAGTTCTCTATCCAACTTAATCAGAAAGCTAAAATCTTTCCGGCATTGACCACATTTTCTGCAGTGGAGGTATTTGTTAAAATGGTGAGCTCTGACATTGAATCCTTCCCCAGTAGCCCAAAATGGGTTTCTAACCTATCCGGTCAGGAGAGGATTGCCCTTCAAGAACTTCAATCATTATCAAATGTCTGCATAAAATCTGCAGACAAAGGCGGGAACGCGGTTCTGTGGTCCAATAACATATATGAGAAACAAGTTTATAAAATCCTAAATACTTCTACTTGTTACAAAAAGCTTAGCCAAGATCCCACTCCATGTTTCCAGGATCAATTGATCAAGATTCTTGGAAGGGCATTTGACCTGGACATTATCCCTAAAAGAATGATCGAGATAGTCAAAAAAGCGCATCCAAGACTTCCAACTTTCTACCTTTTACTCAAACTCCATAAGAACCCGATGGATCCCCCCGGAGACCCAAAGACTCCGGGAATGGGGGACTATGTGAAACTGTCTGTTTGATCTTAGATTATTTTCTAAAGGATTTGGTTCAAACTTTTCCATTATATATTCAAGACACAACAGCAGCACTTCAAAGAATTGACAACTTACAGCTGGATGAAGGTATGACCATGGTTACAGCTGACGTGAAGGCTCTATACTCCTCTATCAGACACAGTGATGGTTTACGAGCCGTATCACTGTTCTGGGAGTCTAGAAATCTTCAAAGGTCTCTAAGATATCTGATCTTGGAAATATTGCAGTTTGTATTAGAACACAACATTTTTATTTTTAAAAATTAGATTTTTTTACAGCTACAAGGGACTGCGATGGGGGCAGCATGTGCCCCCGCATATGCAAACCTGTTTTTGGGCACATGGGAACGTTATATTTTCCAAAACAGCCATATTCCCGCTGTTGAGAGAATTCAGACCTGGATGAGGTACATTGATGACGTGTGGTTTGCCTGGGAGGGTTCAATTGATCAATTACATGATCTCATGGCACGTCTTAATGACAATAATGTTAATATTAAATTAACCTACAAGCATGGACGTAAACTTGAATTTTTGGACTTTTTGATCTCAACCCTCCCAGACGGCCACATCATCACAGACGTATACCGTAAACCCACTTCTACAAATTCCCTACTGCACGCTGAATCCTCTCACATGCCCAGCACAATCAGTAGGCTACCGATTGGCGAATTTTTGCCGATCAAAAAAATCCACACCACAATTGAAGCTTTTTTACAACAATCTAACACACAAATTCAGAGATAGAGAGTATAGTTTAAAATGTATTAAGAGAGGCTTCCTCAGGGCAGAAAAAACATCAAGAGATGAACTATTATACGGTAAAAGTGAGGATGAGCAACCAACTACATCTAAGAAGGAGGTTTTACGCTTATACGCATGGTTACCACCTACAACAAACAATGGGGTGAGCTTACTAATATCCTCCAGAAACACTGAAGCATATCACTCACAGATCCCATTCTGAACAAAATCTTACCATCCAAACCTTCAGTTGTGGCTCGAAGATCTAGGAACCTTAAAGACACCCTAGTACATAGCCATTATTCTCCATCTCCAATTGTTACGAACAAGGCTCATTCAATAGCTGGCTTTTTCCCTTGCGGTCTATGTAAAAGCTGTAAAAATATGGTTAAGGAAAAATATTTTTGTAACCATGACGGATCTCATCAATTCTCCATCAGGAAATTTTTGAATTGTACCTCCAGGGGAGTAATATACTACTCTAGATGCCCCTGTGGAAAAATTTAAATAGGACTAACTACAAGAGAAATTCGGATTAGGACTAGGAACATGTTGTAAAAAAATACTTATTTCTGTATAATTTTCTATCGAGGACTTCTTATCAGATGCGATTGATAAAGGTATCAATATCAAGATATTCTTATAAAAAATATATCGATTTATTCTTGAATTCTCCATTAAAAAGAATGATTGCAATAGTTACATAAAATAGTTATATAGTTACAGAGTGATTGTCCATTTGTCCATAATTAGCTTAATAGTTGAGATTCACCCATCTTTTCCTGGGATCCTAGATGATAGATTGCCCCCCCTGTCTCTAACATGGGCTTTTATAGGCCCCCCCATAGCACCTGTTCTTCTGCATATGGTACTGAACTAAAAATACACAAATAGTGCATGTCATCTAGAAACCCTAGCACGATGGCTGATGCAATCTTATGCAATGTATGGTACAGAATTCAGAATTAAGAATAAAATGAATATCCGTAATTAATGTTTAACACATGTCCGTGACATAAAGAAAGCATCGACAGTGGAAGATGTTAGTACTTTAAAAACCCTTCCAAGACACTTTAAAGCATGGCACCATTGCAAACCAGATGGCCTTAAGATAAAAACCATCAACCAAATAACTTTAGGTCCACGAGGGGGTCATCTAGGAAAGGTTCTGGCCCAAACAGAAAGCCGATGGATTTTTAGACTGGGGACTCTTGTACCACAAGGCCTGAACCAAACACTAGGTTTTGGGTCCTTCCTCTGATCCCTATCACCTTGACATGTCCTCGTACATATGTATTATCGCTTTCTCTTTGGAGACAATTCCTGAGATCTCCTTACTAATGCCCACAAGCCAATACTCTGTTTGATGGTGTCACTACTTTTCTCATGCTAAAGCACACCCAAGGTGTAATCCACTTCTTTATGACACTCTTAGACTGCTCTCAGAGCACAATTCATCTGCTACTACTTAGCTTTTGGACATAAGGAACTGTTGGGTACTCTTTTAATACGTTTTTTTATATGCTGTTGTGCATTTTTATATTTTTATCATGTTCTTTAATTCTACCTTAATGAGTCTCATGCCCCCTGGTTGGGATAAACCTGTTTACCTTGCTAACAATTGGTATTTGAAGGAAGAATGGCTACCCTTGATGACTACTTTCTCGACCTTCAATATGACCTGGTTCTAATGTTCTTGGATTTATTGCAACTCTAGATCCATAGATCACTGCTGGGAGTACCGTGATTCCTTGATCAAGATAAGAACTTTCTTGGGTTGCCATAATCTGGAACAAAAAATACTAACCTGATGATATTTCTCATTATTTCAACAAAACCATGGACCATGTAATATAGAGTCTTTGCACTTTCCGCATATTATACACTTTGGTCTTCCTAATTATGTCAGCTGTTGGCAAACCGCCTGATATAAACTGGGATTAGGATCAATCTACACTTTGTAATGTTATCTAATTTGTATGTCTCTTGTATAGGGGGAACTTGGTCCAAAGGTTAGTTATATATGGGGAGAAAACAAAAAGGTTTTTATGACCTTTTTTTGTCTCTCATTGTTTTGTTCCCCTTTTTTGAGTTTAGGACTACTTTGAACAGTTATTTATATTGATTGTATAGATTTAAAATTTCTTGTTGCTATTGAGCAGATTTTATTCCCATTCTGCTTTCTCCCTTTATTTTTGTATGATTTCTAATAGTGGTCTTTCATTGGTGTGGCATCTGTACCTCTGGGTTAATATAGTATATGATTTTTCCTCCTCTTTTGGCTATCTGCTCTTACAGGTCCGTCCCGCCCCCACACCTTCACAAACTCCCCTATGCCATTTTGTACTGTGAGCAGCATAGGTTAGCCGCATTCTATCCTTAAATCCTTGTCCTGGCCAGTGCGCATGCGCACTCAAGTCGCCCATAGCCTAGACTTCCGGTTCGGCACTACAGGAGCTATATGCGTTCTAGCATGCGTTCCACAGTACTGCAAACAGAAATCATTTTCACATGGGCGGCCCCAGAGTGTTACATGCGCCGCCTCTTGACCGGGACGATGCCTTTGGGATTGGTCTGCTCCACATTATTCAGTACTTAAAGAACACCCTCCCCTCCTTTGGCAAACGCCCCTTGGAAGAAGCAATAGGCGAAACGGCGTTGTCGGGGTTTGCATGTGGTCAGACACCTTAACAGTAGTGAGTATCATTCAGTTACTTTAATATTGCTTTGTCTCCATACTTCCCAGGACCCGAGTTGGTCTTCCAGTCTATGCACCTTACACTTCTAGTAGACACCAGTGCAGATACATGCATACTACCTTCGCCCTTTGCACTATGCACTTTACAAGAGGTATGTATTGGCATGTGGCCAATGTACATTAATTCTTGATAGACTTATTCTTTATTGGTTCTCTGTGAGGTGTATTTCCACCTATGTAAGGTGATTGCAATATAGATACTGATTGTATGGTTTCTACCATCATTTTGCTCTTATTCACTACTGGAACATGATATTCTAGTGATAATATTCTTCATGTGTCTGACCTGTTGACAGTTTTATTAGTTCCCTGGCATTATTGTTGTTTGTGACTTTTTAATACATACTAATAAAATTTATGATTTTATATTGATATGTTCTCTTCTTTATTGCTGAACCAATTTTCTTGGGGTTCAACATGGTGTTGTTCTGTTTATTATAATTATAGCCATTAATTCTATATTTTCTCGTGCTTTGACACCCATATAAGTGAATGTTTCTTCCTTTACTGATTATGCACTTGAGTTGCCTCTATTTTATCTAAATATTTATATGCATAAGATTTTATCATATCTGCTTCAGTTTATTGTTACTTGTTGCAATATTCTAACCAAATATGATCTTTAAGGCTAATCACTAAGATAACTGCCTGTTCTTATAAACTCCTATTAATCTACTAATAGATACACTGCCATCCTGTGGTTCATTTTGAGTATTACAGTTTATCAATGTATGAGAGGTTTTTATTTTACATACCCACTGTACATGTTCTGAATAGTATCCAGCTATATAACTAATGCTTTTTCTGTTGTCTGCTTCAGATTATATTTTGCTTTTATGTATAGTTTGTTTCATCATTTCTAATAAAATTGTCATTTTAATATATATTGGGCATTTTGGTCTTCATTTTTCTTCTTTGTAATTTGACATGTATGAGTTCTGTTCGTTATGAATAAAGATTTTATACTCTTTTTCTATACTTATTATCATCAACTTGAAATCATGCTTTTTATTTTATTTTTTGTTATTTTACTTTTTTTGTACAATCATGTATGTTGATGTCTTCTATCTGGTGATGATGCCTTTTTTCCTATCACGAGAACCATTTTCATCTCTACTTTTAAAACAATTGTATCATATATGATCAATAAAGTTTCTGATGTTTTTCAATTTGTTATTTCCAACTTTTTTGTAATCTCTTGTATTCTTTCTGCCCTATGTGA
Source organism: Phyllobates terribilis (assembly GCF_046119375.1). Classification (NCBI taxonomy): domain Eukaryota; kingdom Metazoa; phylum Chordata; class Amphibia; order Anura; family Dendrobatidae; genus Phyllobates; species Phyllobates terribilis. The sequence continues at coordinate 208,643 of NW_027363916.1, forward strand.
GTGGGGAACTACTCTACCATTAACCCCTCAATGATTGCAGTCACATATGGCCGCCGTGTGCTATCTTTTTATCTTTGGTCATCTCACTTTTTTAAAAAATACAACAGAAAGCTTTAAATCTGTATGCACTAGTGATGAGCGAGCACGAAAATGCTCGGATGCTCCGTAATGCTTGGGTGCTCGACCTGAGTAAAGAGCCCAATGTTAGTCAATGGGAAACGTGAGCCTTTTTCCGACGGCCCTTCTGGAGGTCTGGAGGGGGCCTAAAAATTGGCCAAATCGATGGGAACAGTGCCCAAATGATATGGGAATAACCCCTGGAAGCTCTGATTCCCAGGTCACTGCTGTGAACAATGTTGTCAGAGTATTATGCCACTTTTATGGACTGAAAATAAAACACACAAAAACAAAGCCAAAATGGATTTTCCTGGAAAAATTGTTAAGGAACATTCTTTCCATGGTCATGACTTATATATAAGGCAAAATAAATAACATAAAAAGAAAATGCTCCTCAACACCTAGGGCTATGTTCACACGTAGCGTTTATCCGTTTTTGCGCCATTGCATTGCTTTCAATGGTGAAAACTACATTCACCAATAAATGTAATTTTAACATTTTACTACCTTATCTGGCCATGTGATGTGTGAGACATGATCAGACACATCCTGTTTCATATATGAAGGAGGGACTGTTAAAGTCACAAAGCCTATTTTTACAAGGCCATCAAGCGACCCTTACTATTGTTAGAGGGCCAGCAGTCGTCCCTCACTATCCCATTATTAAGAAATGGGTCTCCTATAGTGATGAGCGAGCGCTAAAATGCTCGGGTACTCGTTGCTCGGGTCGAGCAAATTGGAATGCTCGAGTGCTCGGTCCGAGTAACAAGCCCAATGTAAGTCTATGGGAAACTCGAGCATTTTTCTGGCAACCCCCCCCACCCCCGGTGGTCTGCAGAGGGCCTAAAAAATGCCCAAATCAGTGGGAACAGTGGTCAAATGACATGGGAATAGCATAGGGAAGACCCCTGGAGAAATTTCTGACTCCCAGATCACTGCTGTCAACAATGTTGTCAGAGGTATTACGCCACTTTTACGGACTCACAAAAAAACATACAAAAATGAAACCAAAATGGATTTTCCTGGGAAATATGTTAAGGAACATCCTTTCCAGGGTAATGACTTGTATATAAGGCAAAATAAATAACCAAAAACAAAAATGTTCCTTCATATCTTGGGCTATGTTCACATGTAGCGTTATTGATGTGTTTTTGCTTGGTCCATGTGCTCAATTTAGTGGTTCTGAAGTTTCTCAAAATTGATATGGATATGCCAGAGTGGCTTGTGAAAGTACGCCATGTTTGTGCCCATTTAAGGAACTCAGCTACAGCTTCCGCCGCCCTGGTAGGGCTTCAGCAGCGTTTGCAACTTCAAGCTCACCGACTAGTGTGCGATGTGAATACACGTTGGAAATCAATGTTGCATATTTTTGGAATGATTTTGAGTAGCAGAGAGCAGTTTTTGAGCACCAGCTTCAACATATCTTATGGAATTCAGGTCAGCCTCCACACATAAGAGCTGATGAGTGGGCATGGATGTCTGACATCTGTGCTGTCCTCCAAAACTTTGAGGACTCCACCAAGATGTGAGCGGTGATGATGCCATTATTAGCGTAACCATCCCGCTTCTCTGTCTACTGAAACGGTCCTATCACAATTAAAGAGGAGGCATTGCAGGCGGAGCAAGGAAATATACAGAGTGATACTACCCAGCATAACTGTGGACAGCTTGGTGGGTGAGAGAGATGAGTTTGTATTGTATTCTGTAGCAATTGTTTAACCTAACCTGTGCAATGACTGGCACAGGGTAGAGGCGTCGGTGAAGCAGCTTGATAAAAATAAGACCCTAGCTGCTGCATTCAGAAGGAATTGAAGAGGAGACAGTTTGTTTAGAGGGAGACCGATTAGAAGAAAGTTGCACTAGTGAATACGAGCGACAGGAAGAGTTTTTGCAGTATCAAAGGTGAGAAAAGGTCGACTTCTGGAGAAGTTTTTAAGGTGCAGGTGACATGAGAGAGTGAGTGATTTTCCAAGTTGAATAAAGAAAGTTGTGTGTCAAATATGACTCCAAGATAGCAGGTGTGCCGACTGGGAGTTATGGTGACACCACCTAAAGGAAATTGCAAAGTCAGGTATAGGTAGGTTAGTAGATGGAGGAAACGTGAAGGAGTTCATTTTTGGAGATAATAAGTTCAGGCTCTTTTTGAAGAATTATAGCAAAAAAAATATTCCCGTCTGACAACACTGGCAGCAGAGGTCACAGTCAGACAGTTCATTGGACAACCGAGGAGTACAAGCAAGGGAGACACAAACCAGATGTGGCAGAGGCAGGAGAACGCTGTCAAAGGTCTGGGACAATTTTCTTAGACCCTCCCAGCGCTCAGGCCCTGATACACGGGGTACTCTTACAAGGAGTGAAACGTTTTGGCAGATGCAAGCTGGACACATTTCATGAGCTGTTTTTCTACGCCTTGGAGGTCCTGGCCGCTAGCGTTTTGTCAGAGATGGTTTTTAGTGCAGCCGGGGGCATTATAACTGATAAAACTGATAGGCGCATCCGCCTGTCAACTGATAATGCTGACAGGCTGACTCTTATAATAATGAACAAGGGCTAGATTGGGCCAGATTTCTCAACACCACCAGATGATAGCATCAAACATAAACTCAAATCCAGTGGTTATTTTGTTGGGGTCTATTCCCATGCACCCCTTCACACCCCGACATGGGTATACCCTTCAGGAATTGTTCTATTTTACGTCACCCTCCTCCTTCTCCTCATCCTCCACCACCATATCACCAGGGAGACCGTGATGCAACACTCACATAATTTTTTTAAGGGTGATTCTGATTAGAGACGAGCAACAGTTTCAATATTCGTTTTGGATTACAATCGCCGTTTTTGCAATACTCGCTAATGTAATTGTCGAATATTTGCCAACATTGCTGAACTCCATTGGATTCAATGGGTGCCAAAACCAAACGTATAACAACACCTTCAAATGTGACCAAAAGCTGCCAAAACACATCAATTTAGGGGCAGTCGCTAGGAAAGTGCATCAATTGACCCAGAGTACAAGTAGTATACTAACTATAAACAAGCAAATCTCTCGCTGACTCAGCAGCATCTCTCCCTACTCTGCCTGTTTCCGTGGTAGACTGTGACGAGCATAGCGGCGCCAGGTCTTATATAGACCTGATGACGTTGTGCGGCCAGCCAATCACTGTAATGCTTACAACCAACATGGCTACGGCATTACAGTGCGTGGCAAGCAATCTGTGCATGTTCATTGGCTCTCTAAAGAGCGCCAAACATGCAGGGTGGGCACCCGAGTTCCAGCTAGAGCAACCCGGAAATACTTGCCGAGCTTGTCGAGCACTGTGATGTTTGGGTGAGTACCGTGTGGGTCTCCTATAGTGGTAATGCCCATGCAGTGACTGCAAGGGCTTGCAAAAATTTAGACGCACTCCAAACCCCTTTGAAGAGACTTAGAAGAGGTCCTCATTAAAAAAATTGTTCCCATTATTAAGGAGTGGGTTCCTATAATGGTAATGCCCATGCAGTAAGTGCATGGGCTGGAAAATATTTACCCCTGGGGAGTATACATGAACATACTGTATAACACACAGAAAGTTAGAAGTAGGCCTCTAAAAAAATTTCCTACAGGCATCATAAACACCCTTAAAAAATTATGTGTGTGTTGCATGATGGTCACCCTGTTGATATGGTGGTATAGGTTGAGGAGAAAGAAGAGGGTGACATAAAATAGACAAAATTAAGAAGAGTATATCCCCCCAAAAAACACTGGATTTGACTTTATATTCCGCTGCTATAATTTGGTGGTGTTGAGAAGACTGGCCAATACAGCCCTTGTTCATTTTGATAAGAGTCAGCCTTTCAGCATTTTCAGTTGACAGGCGGATGCGCTTATCAGTTATAATGCCCCTGCGGCACTAAAAACCCACTCTGACAAAATGCTAGCAGCAGGGCAGGCTTGGACCTCCAAGGCATAGAGAGCCAGTTAATTTCACATGTCCAGTTTGGCTATAGTTATAAGACACAGAAGAATCACGGAGGATGTTGGTATGGTCGGCAAGATACTCCTTCAGCATCTTCCAAAACGTTTTCCTCCTTGTCAGAGTACTCCGCGCATCAGGGCCTGGGCGCTGGGAGGGTCTGAGAAAACTGTCCCAGACCTTTGACAATGTTCCCCTGCCTCTGTTGCATCGTATTTGTGTCTCCCTCGCCTGTACTCCTTGGTTGTCCAACAAACTATGACCTCTACTGTCAGCGTTTTCAGATGAGAATTTTTTTTTAATAATTCCCTAATAATGGCCTTCTGGTACAGCAACATTTTATTAGAAGTCTCCCACACGGAAAGGAGAGATAGAAAGTTCTCCTTGTAATGTAGGTCTGGAAGTGTGACAAACCAGTAATTACTGTTGCCCAAAATGCGTACAAAGCAAGGGTCATGGGAAAGGTAGCGGAACATAAAGTCAGCCATGTGTGCCAGACTGCCAACAGCCAAGACTTCCCTTTCCTGACCAAGAGGGCGACTCTCCATGCTCTCTTCCTACTCATTTTCCTCCTGGTCCTCTTCCTCATTGTCCCTCTCCTCAGGCCATCCATGCTATAGAAACGGTATGACTGTTGTATGGGTAGTACCATCTATAGCGCAGGAAAACAGCTCCTGTTCCTCCTCCTCCTCATTATCACCCAATCCACATTGATATATGATGAGGCAGGGCTTTGTGGCATCACCCTGTATGGCTCCTTGCTCCATTTTATGGTGCTCCGCTTGCAATGCCTCCTCTTTAATTGTGAGCAGCAAGCGTTTCAGTAGACAGAGAAGTGGGATGATGACACTAATTATCGCGTCATCGCCACTCACCATCTTGGTGGAGCCCTCAAAGTTTTGGAGAACGGCACAGATGTTAGACATCCATTCCAACTCATCAGCACTTATGTGCGGAGGCTGACCTGAACACTGACAGGCATGTTGAAGCTCGCACTCAACAATTGCCCTCTGCTGCTCACAAATCCTTCCCAACATATGCATAGGTGAGTTGCAACGCGTGGTGATATCACAAACCAATCAGTGAGCTGGAAGCTGCAATTGCTGTTGAAGCACTGCGAGGGCAGCGGAAGCTGTAGCTGACATTCGGAAATGGACACACACATCGCAAGCAGCTCAGGCATATCTGGGTAGGTTTCGAGAAACCGCTGAACCACTAGGTTGAGCTCATGGGCCAGGCACGGTTCATGTGCAAGCTTGCCTAGCTTCAGAGCTGCCACCAGGTTTCGGCCATTGTCACACATTGTGACAGCCACAGATCTACCTGCTCTGTTACAGCTGTCAACAACTCTGCAGTGGTGTGCAGTTTGTCACCTAAGCACATTAGCTTCAGCAGAGCATGTTGCCACTTGGCCGAGGCAGTGCTTCCAGCTTCCAACTAATGTGGTAATTTCAGAGATGGAGGCTGAAGAGGAGGAGGTGGAGGAGCTGTAGAATGTGGGGGCAACCCTAATTGACCCAGGGCCCTCAGTCCTCGGCGTTGGGAAGATGTGTTCCGTCCCAGGGTCTGAATGGGTCCCGGCTTCAACTATATTAACCCAGTGTGCGGTTAGCAAGATATACTGTCCCTGGCCACAAGCACTTGTTCATGTGTCCGTGGTTAGGTGGACCTTCCCAGTAACTACGTTGTTGAGGGCATGGGTAAGGTTCTGGGACACGTGCTTGTGTAAGGTGAGAATGGCACAGTGGGAGAAATAGTGGTGGCAAGGGACCTAGTACTGAGGGACGGCCGCCGCAATGAGATGAGGAAAGATTCCGACTCCACAAGCCTAAAAGGCAACATTTCAAGTGCAAGCATTTAAGAAATGTGGCAGTTTAGTGCTGTGGACTGTGGTTGATTGGCTGCATATTTGCGCTTGTGTTGAAAGGACTGGGGTAGGGACAACTGAACGCTGCGCTGGGACATGGACGTAAACGTGGTTGCTGATGGTGGTGGTTGCAAGTGAGCGTTCACTTCTATGGGAGCAGTGGTGTATGTGTTATCCTGCTCATTCCACTTCTATGGGAGAAGTGGTGTAATGTGTGACCTCGGTCAGTCCACTTCTATGGGAACAGTTGTGTAATGCGTGACTCCATTCACTTCTATGGTTGGAGTGGTGTAACGTGTGAGCCTGCTTTGCTCAATTATATGGGAGCAGTGGTGTAATGTGTGACACTGCTACATCCACTTCTATGGGAGCAGTGGTGTAGTGTGTGACCCCACTTCGTCCACTTCTATGGGAGCAGTGGTGTAATGTGTTACCTTACTCTACCTACTTCTACAGGAGCAGTGGTGTAATGTGTGACCCTGCTCTGTCTACCTCTGTGGGAGCAGTAAAGTAGTGGACAGAGCAGGGTCACACATTACACTGCTGCTCCCATAGAAGTGGATGTAGCGGGATCACACATTACATACATTAGATACTGCATCTCTAATCCCATTCTGTGTGATATACTCCACTGAGCCCAATATCTAATCCCATCATGTGAAACGCTACACTTAGCCCTGTATCTAATCCCAGCATGTTACTCTAATCGCATCTAATCGTGCGCGTGATACAGTCCATTTTTCTAGCCCCAGCTCAGAGGCATACCTAGGGTGGGGGAGCCGGGGCATGTGTATTAATATAATTACTGTTATTACTATCCTTTCAAACCAAAACTATGTGACACAGATGCCTCATTACCATTAAACTGTAGGTTCATTATTTGATTATTTAGGTAGTGATATATAATAATAATTGCATAGCAAAAGTAAATTGGGAGTTTGCAGCCAGTTCTTGCGTGGATGGAAAGAAAAATTTACAATAAAGAAATTTTATCATTAGACCCCTTTAAGAAATTCTGCAAATGTACAGTCACTTGGAAATAGATATGTAGTAAATCAGTGCCTCCCAATTTACTTCGGCTATGTGATTTACCATGCAAATAGACAGCGTGTCTGAAACTCTTAACAAGTCAGGATGACAATCAGAATGTCAGATATTAAAAGTAAAACACCCCTGTAGTTTGTGTGCTAAATAGGCATAATTAAAAAAATAATAATATTTCACTTTCTATTGGGATTTGAACCCTGACATCTGTTATTTCTGGAGCTGATGCCTTACCATTAAGCTATCCAGACAAGTCAACATAGCTAGCAGCTTTTCTTGTTTTATGAGATCAACCGTGAAAATACTCAGGGTGACTAAAAATCATTCTGATTCTGATTCTGATATTTGAAGAAAGTCACACATCAGACTCACACATCAAAATCAAACATCATTTGAATTTGGCTTGCTTGCAGTCAGGGCATAAGTCCCAATGAGTTTCAGACAGGTTTGCACTGAAAAACATATAACCAAATAAAACTCCTAGGTTTCTTCAACTGAGTTTAAAGCTCAGTGGTTAGTGCACTGGCATTTAGACACAGAATTTTGGGTTCAAGAGCCCTCACTCAGCCCCTATATACAATATAAGACCCCACATAACATCTTTATATACAATATGAGTCCCCACATAGCCTGCTATGTACAGAATGAGCACCCACATATCCTCTCTATATATAACGTATGAGCCCCCACATAGCACCTTATATACAGTATGAACCCATATAGCCTCTCTATGTACAATATGAGCCTTCACATAGCTCCTTAAATGCAGTATGAGCCCAAACATAGCCTCTCTATATACATTATGAGCCATTACATAGCCATGTATATGTAGTATGAGCCCCCACTTAACCCCCAATATACAGTATGAGCCCCTACATAGCTTCTCTATATACAATGTGAGCCCTCACATTGCCTCCTAAATATAGTATAAGCCCCCACAAAATCTTCTATATATGCAAACATCCCACAAACACGAAAATTAAAACCTACAACACATACTCACCTTGTTTCCGTTCTCCCGCGCTCTGCTCTCCAGTGCACTGGCTCTCCACAAAGCAGACGTGTCTGCTCTGGCACATCTTGATTGGTGGAAAAAAGAACCGATGGTCCCTCCTCCACCAATGTATTCACAGCTGTCCTGAGGATACAGATAGTGATGACAACGGGTGGTGGACGGACGGCAGAGGAGGGCATGGTGCGGAATGTGGGCCAATGTTCTCAGCCCTTTGGCTGTCTTGATCCAAGAGCCATATGGAACAGCCAGATGTGGCCATCAGGCTTCAGTTTTCCCAGTTCTGATATAGACTGATCAACCTCAGAATGTCATACTCATCTTTTCAGGGCAATTGGAGGGTTTGAACTACTTTATATTTGTGGTGAAGTGTTTTCAAATTCTTTTTTTTAATTATGACAAAATTGGTAAATTCAAATTGAAGATTTGCTCATCTCTATTCATTACCCTATTTACAGTATTGTACCTCAATGATAGCATGGAAATATTTGCAGGTTTCTCATCTCTTGTCTCAAATATAATATTGTCTATTAATTTTAGCTGTATTAATAAAGCTATGGTTTTATCTTTGATATTTGCCTTATTTGACTTTGGCAAAAAGACAATTTATTTAAATTGGCTTAGCTACTGTTCTGTACTAAGGAAGAAATAAAATGCTTAAATTCTCAGAAGTACCAGCCAGAAGTTGCACGAGCCAGAAGCTACAACCGGAGAAGTAAATACAGTCAGCTACAGTAAAGTAAACTATTTCTCAAGATCTTTTCATATACTAATATACTATCCTGAAATAATCCTCCTAACTTGGGACGTATTATTATTAAGTAAAGTCTTATGACAATACTCAATGCTGGCATAAAATGAAGTCTTTTTTATGCAAAAAGAACAAAAAGAAGAATACAATATGTAACATATGAACATATGTTACGCCAGTAATAGGAACTAACTGTTTTTAAGCAATTTCATTCCAAATTTTTTTATAGAGACATACATTGAAATAACAGGATTGCATAACCATAAGGCTGTGTGCCCACAATGTGTTTTTTAAGCGTTTCCGCAGCGGCAAAAATGCTGCAGAAACGCTTAGAAAACACATGGTAGAAGGTCTGCCATGTTCCCCAATGATAATCCGCATGTGCTGTGCACATGCTGCGGAAATTTCCACTGCGGATTATCATTGCAGAAAAAAACGCAGCACTACCAATTATTTTGCGGAAGTGCTGCGTTTTCGCCTCCATTGACTTGCATTAGAACGTGTGCATTCTGCTTCACTAGATAAGGACATGCGGAATGCACGCGTTCCAATGTGCAGATGGTACCCAGGTCTAGAGGAGAGGAGACTCTCCTACGGACCTGGGTACCATAGAAAACTGTAAAAAAAAGAATAAAATAAAAAATAAATATATACTTACCTTCTGACGGCCTCCGCTGCACTCTTCCTTTCATGCCGGCAGCTAGCGATGGATTGAAGGACCTGCTCTGACGATATAGTCATGTGACAGGTCACGCTGAGCTGACGTCGGCAGGTCCTTCAGTGCAGTGTACCGCGATGTGCCAGCAGCCAGGACGGAGCGCGAAGCAAGACTGCGGGGGCCATTGGAAGGTAAGTATAGATTTATTTTTCATTTTTTACCATTCTTTCGGTCGCACTGTATAAATCCATGCCGTTTACATGGATTTATATAGTGTGTAAGGCAGCGCTATTCATCACGCTGGGGGACACTCGCTTCACCGGGTGAAATAAAGCACACATGCAACGTCTTTCCGGTATTTCACAATCCAGCAGTTTATTACACTTCATAACTGCTTATAACGTAGTCCATCTCAGTGGCTCACCGGCATGTTTACAAGCATAACATCCAAGAGCCTTTCACGTGGCAGACAGGCCCACTTTGCTCCAGTTACAGCCTTCAGCAAAGAAACTATATCAATGTCCATATAACGCAGCGTTTTTACCTTTGCCGGGTCGTGGCTGCTTCAGTCAGCTTTGTTCTGTCACAGCAGTGGCTTTACGGCTTCCCAGATGGGGGTCTCCAGCCCTCGTACCATCCAAGGCTACTGGGATCTCTTACACACACACACCGGGATCCAGCCTCTGCCTTTTCAGGCTTCGCCCGGCTTTACCAGGCCTCACTAGGCCTCACTCTCTAATGGTGTCCCACACACAGGGAACAGGCCTCATGCCTTCCACACTGTTTCAAAAGCACCAGGATTTATATATCCTTCGGTGCACCCAGGACCTGTAATGATGTCACAGTCATGTGATCAGTCCTTCAGTGCACACAGGACCTGTAATGATGTCACAGTCATGTGATCAGTTCTTCTGAGGGAGCGGTACATGGGCAGCCAGAACACACCCTGGACCATTACAGTAATGCCGCAAGCTGCTGCATTACATATCCCCACCTCTGTTCAAACGTGTGGGGTTGAACACATAATATACACAATCACATTATAACCCAAAGTTCGCACAGAGACCATGTACTTGACAATTGCGCTGCTCAGCCCCTGGAACATTAGTCAGTGATAATAGCACATTCCTTAGGGACCTACCATCTGTCATTGTCACTGACTTCATCAAGTCACATTTCCGGGTCGTAACCTTGTCAGACCTCCCCCACTCCCAACGGTCAGTCGTAACCTTGCCAGACCTCCCCCGCTCCCAGCGGTCAATATAGCAGTGTGACTCACATGCCCTTGTATCTAAGGTCCGGTTCGACTCCGTACTGTCCCGTACGCTATTGGGTTGTTTGTATGGGCCTCGCAGACCTGAGTTACTGGAGGTCTCACTACCTCTAAACCCACGCGCACTACTCTCAGGACATCTTGAAAGGTCTCTAACTTCAGCTGTAGCTGTTCTGTTATTTAGGGGGCCCTTTCTCTGTCTGGTCTTACAATTTCTAGACGGTTGCCACCTTCTGCTGCTCAGGCGATGCTGCCTTTCCATTCGCAGTCTGGCGAGATTCAACTGTTCTACCTCTCGCAGGTAGGTCACTCAGTACTCCATCAGCATGCGTATATATGCAAGACTTTCTTCCATTCCTTCAGCGGAGAATGAAACTATGCCGTCTTCATCTGGTATCCAGTCCTGTTGATCACGTGGCTTACGTTCATCACACCAGACTTCTTTACCATCATCTGCATGGCTCAGCCATTTCTCCCAATGAGCTTTCTTACCAGAGCATGAGGCACCCGGATGACCTCTTCACGCAGACTTTGAGCTTTTCTCATAAGCTCCAGTTGTCTAATGGCTTGTTCCATCTTCAACTGGACAAACCGCTTTGTGCGAATACATCGCCAGTTCATGTCACTTAGGATAGCCACCCTCTTCACTGTGACTTCGGTTGTGGACAGGACCAACAGCTGTTTAGCTTCTGAGGTCAAGTACACATTACAGGCTCCCACGCCCTTCTTAAATTCTTCATGCATGGACTCACTGGTGCGTTCTTCTCTCAAATCCTTGGGTACATCTATGAGGCACTTGTACCGAGACGTTTCTGTCTCACCAGTGGTTTCCAGACGATCAACCGGCTCAGGTTTCAGGGACAACTGACTTTCAGCTTCTTCACCCTGTATGCTTCCCCTGAGCTGACTCACAGCTACAAATTCAAGAATTTTCATCTTGACCACTTCCATTTCATGCTTCTCTTCTGTTAATACTCTCTTAGCTCTCCTCAGTTCCACCTTCTCATGGTATATAGGAGTAAGTGCAGTATGTTTGCCCTTTTCCTTCTCCAAAGAGGCCTTGTTCACTGAGTGATACTTTGCCAGGCGACCTTTGAGTTCGAAAACTTCTTCCTCTAGCTCAGCTACTCGCCTCTCAGCAGCCCATCTCTGAAGCTCTTCCTGCTTCAACTGCTCCTTTAACAGTAGAGTTCTCTCAGACCTCTCTGTCTCCAATGCGCCCACTCGGCTCTCAACAGCCAGTCTCTCAAGCTTCTCTTGCTTCAAAATGGCTTGTATCGTCTCCTTGAGCTCCTTGATCTCAGCTCTTACATTCTCCGAATCATTCGAGCTCGCATTATTCGAGGAGGTATTTGTTTCATACCTCCCATCTCCAGTGGCCAACTCCTGACCCTGGTCTGTGGCTTCTACGATAGACTCCTCCATCTTTTTCCGCTCAGCTTCCATCTTGCTGATTCTTTCCTTAAGGCACGTCTCTGCCCTCTGGAGATTATCACAGAACGTCTGCAGCTCCTTCACTTGAGCTTCCAGTCCCGGGATCTTTCTGTGGAGATCATCATTCTCATCACGGGTGTCCTGCAGAGTGGTCTCAATCACTTGGTGCATGTGCTCTGCACCCGCCTTATCATCCTCTAGTTTTTCTTTAACCTTGAGGAGATCCTCATAGTCTCTCTTAATTTGTTGCAGTTCCCTACTGAGTTCACCATACTCCTTCTTGGATTCACACTGCTCTTTCTTCACTTGGTACAGCTCTAACTGTACCAGGGTGAAACGATCTTTCACCTCGCACAACTCATCTTCACACTCAGCTTTATCAATCTCCAATTGAAAAACCTCCTCCCTGGTTTTGCGTCTGTCCTCCTTAATTTCCTGGAACATTTCCTTCCATTGGTTAACTTCCTCGCTGCTTCCCTCCAGTTCTTGCTGTAAGTTCCTCAGAGCCTGGTATATTTTCTGCCGTTCAGACTCCAGGCTCCGCTGGTCTGAGGACACATTCTCCAGGTTTTCCCATAGTTGCTGCACGTCACTCTGACACTGCTGCTTGATAGGCTTCAGCTCTTGGTCATGACTGGCCACCTCCTCTTTCAGGGCTGTCAGATCCTTCTGTCTCAGTACTGTACCGGAGGTTGCTACTGGCAACGTCACCTCCTCTTCTGTCTCTAAAGGAGGATCCACACTTGGAACAAAGGCACACAGCATTACAATTTCTTTATTTTCATTTTCAGCCAAGACTACAGGAGCAACCTTTTTGTGGCCCTTGCGCCGTCGACGATGAGAGGGGGACTTTCTCCCCTCGTCTAGCCCCTCATGACTGAACTCTCTTTCTACTTTCATAGCATCACCGTCAGTTGTGGGGTCTGTGTCACTCCCCATGGTGTTGTGGACTAACAAGTCACCTCCCACTTTGACGTCAACCCCTTCTACTGGAGCTACCCCGTTATCAACGGTCCAATTGTCATTTTTAGGCCGTACCAACCCAAAACCAGTAACAAATTTTGGTTTTCTATACTCCATGCTCTTTTGAAAATCTGCCCTCTTTTGAGACTCCACCCCCTTTTGGACACCCACACCTGTAGGGGGATTTTTACAAAAAAAATCAGCAATAGTCTTAGGACCCAGTTCACAACATCTCTTACCACTTCCCCAGGCACTCCGGGACAATACTGGCGCCCCCAGAGAGTTCACAGAATGGTCCACTGCCGCCATTCTATACAGTGCCAACAGCTCCTGCCATTCCTGCACCATGTCCTGTAGACGTTTCTCAAATACCTGCTGTGGTTTTAACCGCACTTTAATTGCTCAATAGCTTCAGTTTCATTTGCTGCTCCATTCACAGCCATCGCGGTACAATATTCACACTAGACACTTCACACCGCTCTCCCCGGAAAATTTTTGTGGCCCCGCCGAGCCACAGCAAACCAGGTTTGAGTGCGAGGACAATTTTCCTAACCCTGCCGAGTTACAGCCAGATGCTTTAATCTTCGTGACCACGCCGAGCCACAGCAAACCAGGTTTGAGTGTGAGGACAATTTTCGTAACCCCGCCGAGTTACAGCAAGATGCTTTAATCTTCGTGACAGCAAGATGCTTGTATCCACACTCGTCGTCCTGTGCTGTGACCCCTAGCAACCGGGCTGCAGTTTCTCCTAGCAACCGGGCTGCAGTTGCCCGCATTCTCCAACCACATGTAAGGCAGCGCTATTCATCACGCTGCAGGACACTCACTTCACTGGGTGAATTAAAGCACACATGCAAAGTCTTTCTGGTACTTCACAATCCAGCAGTTTATTACACTTCATAACTGCATATAACATAGTCCATCTCAGTGGCTCACGGGCATGTTTACACGCATACCATCCAATAGCCTTTCAAGTGGCAGACAGGCCCACTTGGCTCCAGTTACAGCCTTCAGCAAAGTAACTATATCAATGTCCATATAACGCAGTGTTTTTACCTTTGCGGGGTCGTAGCTGCTTCGGTCAGCCTTGTTCTGTCACAGCTGTGGCTTTACGGCTTCCCAGATGGGGGTCTCCAGCCCTCGTACCTTCCAAGGCTACTGGGATCTCTTACACACACACACCAGGATCCAGCCTCTGCCTTTCAGTCTGCGCCTGGCTTTACCAGGCCTCACTAGGCCTCACTCTCTAATGGTGTCCCACACATGGGGAACAGGCCTCACGCCTTCCACACTGTTTCAAAAGCACCAGGATTTATATATGCTTCAGTGCACCCAGGACCTGTAATCATGTCACAGTCATGTGATCAGTCCTTCAGTGCACACAGGACCTGTAATGATGTCACAGTTATGTGATCAGTCCTTCTGAGGGAGATGTTATGATCTGCTACAAGCACTAAGGAAAGACAGGAGATCTGTCCCTACAATAGAACTAAGCTGGATCCCTACGATGTAACGGGGAACCTGATCCTGCGATCAGACCCGCTAAAGTCCTCGGCTAGTCTGAACGAAGACCTATAGATGTGAGAAAGGGATCCCTACAAGAACTAGGGACTGGGAGAAAGATGGACACCTCCTAGCAGAAATTGTAGCAGAAATAAGACAAACAACATAGAACATAGAGGTCTGAAGACCTAGCAAAACTGACTGAGAAAGGTAACAGAGCACCAAGCTAGCTCAAGAGTAGAAATTACAATAAAGTCCAGCAAGGCCAGGAGGGCGGAACCGGATTAAATAGGCAAAAAAGTCATGTGACCAGCAAACTAGAAAAAACCTAACAGGAGAGTTCTAACAGTACCCACTCTTCTAAGAGGATCCTCCGGATCCCCTAGGCCCGGGCTTATCAGGAAACCTCCTGTGAAACGCTCTGACAAGTCTGGAAGCAGAAACATCATCTGCCCTCACCCATGAGTTATCCTCGGGTCCGAAACCCTTCCAAGCGACGAGATACTGCAAACTCCCTCTATACCGTATAGAATTTAGGATGCGGGAAATTTCATATTCCCCGTCCTCCACCACCGGAGGAGCAGTGGCAGAGGCGTCACCATCCGACACATCAGCTCTTTTCAACAGAGAAACATGAAACACCGGATTAATCTTCCAGGAGGTAGGAACCTCCAACCTAACAGCAGATTGGTTAACTATCTGAAGCACCTTAAAGGGCCCTACAAACTTGGGACCCAATTTTTTAGAAGGAATCCTCAATCGCAGATTCTTAGAGGACAACCAAACCATGTCACCAATAGCAAACGAAACCTCTTGCCGCTTCCTATCAAAGTACCTCTTAGATTTTTTGTTAGGCTCCTGAAGATTACCACTCACATCCATCCAAACTCTCTCCAAATCACCGGAAAAACTCTCCTCCTCAGGCACAGCCGATACCAATTTGGAGAATGACCCAAAAGACGGATGTCTCCCAGAACAACAAAAAAAAGGCGAACACTCAGCAGAAGAGGATGTATGGTTGTTAAGAGCAAATTCAGCAAGTGGCAGAAACTCAGACCACCCCTCTTGATTGTCTGCCACAAAGCAACGCAAGAACTGCTCAACATCCTGGTTCTTTCTTTCTGTCTGGCCATTAGACTCAGGATAATATCCGGATGAAACGACAAATGAACTCCCAACCTATCACAAAAGGCACGCCAAAAACGAGCCACGAACTGAGGTCCCCTATCAGAAACAATGTCAGTAGGAACGCCATGTAGTCTGACAATTTCCTTGACAAAGGCCTTAGCGAGTGTCTTTGCGCAAGGCAGTTTGATGAAGGGAACCAAGTGACACATCTTGCTAAAACGGTCCACGACCACCCAGATGACCGTGAAACCCTCAGAGGGGGGAAGGTCAGTAATAAAGTCCATAGCCAGATGTGTCTAAGGAGCACTAGGAAACTCCAGAGGGCAAAGCAACCAAGCAGCAGGAGCATGCGAAGACTTAGATCTAGCACACACAGTACATTGACGCACCCACTTAATGACTTCCTTCTGCCATCCAGGCCACCAAAAACTGCTACCCACAAGTCTCTTGGTATCAGAAATTCCTGGATGACCTGCCAACCGAGACTCATGACACTCAACAAACAAATCTCTTCTAAAGGTCCTAGGCACAAACAACCTCCCATGGGGAGTGTTAGATGGGGCATTCTCCTGAGCTTTAAGAATCTCATCCTCCAAAACGGAGTCCAAAGCAGCAATCACAACACCTTCTTGTAAAATGCTCTCCTCCTCCTCCTCAGCACCGACCATGGGAGAAAAGCTGCGAGACAAAGCATCAGCTTTAACATTCTTGGTACCCGGGATGTAAGTAATGGAAAAATTAAATCGCGAGAAAAAAAGTGCCCACCTAGCCTGACGAGCATTCAAGCGCTTGGCAGCATCAAGATAGATCAGATTTTTATGATCAGTGAAAACCTGAATGTGAAATTCAACACCTTCCAAGAGATGACGCCAGTGTTCAAATGCGAGTTTAATAGCCAGCAATTCCCGATTACCAATATCGTAATTAAGTTAAGTCTCAGAAAATTTTTTTGAAAAAAAGGCACAGGGATGCACTCCATCCTTGTTTTCCTGAGACAACACCGCACCGACCCCCACAGAAGAAGCATCAACCTCAACCAAAAACGGCTTAGTCACATCAGGCTGCATAAGGATGGGAGCAGAGGTGAACCTCTCCTTTAGAATCACAAAAGCTTCAATGGCCTCAGAAGTCCACTGAACCGCATTAGCACCTTTCCTGGTGAGATCGGTCAGTGGTTTGACAATAATAGAAATTTTTTTTATGAATTTTCTGTAATAATTGGCGAAACCCTAAAACCTCTGTATCGATTTCAAACCAATAGGCCTAGGCCATTCCTGCACAGCTTGAACTTTAACCGGATCCATCTCAAAACCTTCACTGGAGATAATGTAACCCAAAAAACTAATTCTCTGTACAGAGAACTCACATTTCTCTAGCTTAGCAAAAAGCGAATTGTCCATTAATAACTGTAAAACCTCACGTACGCTCCGCCAATGAGACTCCAGATCCGGCGAATAAATCAAAATGTCATCCAAATACACAACCACATTTTTGCCGATCAAAGGTCTAAGGATGTCATTAATAAGATTCTGAAAAAATGCTGGAGCATTGGAAAGACCAAAAGGCATAACCAGATTCTCAAAATGACCGACAGGAGTGTTAAAAGCAGTCTTCCATTCATCACCCTCCTTCATGCCCAACAAATTGTATGCCCCCCGGAGATCAATTTTAGAGAACCACTTGGCCCCCACTAACTGGTTAAACAAATCAGGAATCAATGGCAGTGGGTAAGGATTGCGTACAGTAATTTTATTAATCTCACGAAAGTCCAGACAAGGACGTAAACCGCCGTCCTTTTTTTTAACAAAAAAAAATCCAACAGCCACAGGAGACTTGGAAGGCCTAATGTGACCGGTGGCCAAGCTTGTCTGTATGTATTCCTCCAAAGCCTTTCTCTCAGGAATAGTAAGATTAAATAAACGACTTTTAGGAAGAGTCGCTCCGGGGACAAATTCAATGGTACAATCATAGTCTCTATGGGGAGGCAAAATTTGCGATTCTTTCTCAGAAAAAACTTTCCAAAAATCCTGAATAGGTACAGGTAATTCCCCTTTATCCACAACAGCAATTCGCCCGTTACAACACTTGTCGTAACACTTAGGGCTCCAGGACTTAATTTCATTGGTAGACCAATCCAGTACAGGATTGTGCAATTTTAACCAGGGTAACCCCAACACTGCTGGAGAAGGCAAATTATTTAATACTGCCAAATCCAAATTCTCTTGGTGAATACCATTAATAGTGAGGGGAAATTCACAGATCTTGTGAGTAACACTCTTTAAGGGAGAGACATCGACAGAAACCACGGCAATAGGGGATGACAAAGGTTTGGGTTTTAATTTAAGTTTTTTCAAGAACCCCCCATCAATCACATTCAGAGTAGAACCACAATCCACAAATACCCGAAATTCAATTAATTCTTCCTGAGCAGCGGTAGTAGCAGAAAGAAGTACACCCTTAGCTAGAATTTCTCTTCTATATCGAAACAGCGTGTTACAGGGTAAGATACTTAGCCAAGTGTGCTTGTCATGGTGTTCATGGAGTAAGAGAGAGCATGTGCATAGCTCTGAAGCTATTTGACCTACCTTACAAGAGGAAGTGTCCATTTTCATGTGACAGGAAGTTATGTACTGGCAAAACCGGTTTTCAGCACATGCCTGGACATTTCTTTGTCTCCTCTCCTCCTCCCTCAGCAACCACACTGTGACACTATACATGAGGGGAATTATTATACATGTGGGGGTTTATATATAGATATATATATTTGCAAAACATGCAATATATATATCTCTCTATATACTTGTACATTTTGGGGTACTTCCCTTCTACACGTACATAAATGGTGATATTAAGATTTACACATTTTTCCAACATAAATGCCATGGCCCCAATTCATTAAGACCGGAATATTTTTGCCAGTCATGGTGGAGTCACGCCTCTTCATGAATCTGGACAGTCTGACGAGTGGTGTCACCTCCGTGTGTCTGTGGCTGAAGTGTGGTTGTATAACGGAATATCACCGCTCATCATGAATAAGTTGAGCTGTGATGTCATGTTCTCGCTTCACTCCCGTCCCGCCCCAACTCTGCCCATTTTGGAGGAGTTGGTATGAAAACGCCAAAAGTCAAAAACTCTGATTTGCGGCATTTCCAACCTTTGCAATTTACTCCAGAATTCTGGCGAAATTGATATGAATCGCTGCATGTAGCAGAAATCATGGTCTCCTTTGAAGCCCGGCTACAGACAGGGTTTCAAAGGAACTCCGTAATGGCAGGCACTTGGGTCATTAGCTGACCCCTGGCTGTAATGACAACATATCAGCAACCCATGATCACGTCATGGACGTGCTGATAGGCGGAGGAAATTATACGCACGCTTATCGGCGCATGTTAAGTGCTGCTGTAAGAGATTGGCTAAGGCATTTAACAAGTTAACAAGAGCATTGCTTCCTCTGCGATTCTTAGCGGCAGGTTCTGGTTGTAATACAAAGCCATCACCTGCCGGTAATGGGACAGGCTCACTGTGTGAACCAGTTCCATACACCCGTTTCTGATGTCGTGAAGGGGTTAAGCACTAGAGAGTGATTTGTGATTCCTTGAATTACAATGTCATTATTGACTGATTTTTCTAGCAAAAATTGCCCAGTTTGGTAGCTGTGCAGGTTCTTTCTGGAAAGTATTATAGCTCTGTAGAGTATGAGGACGTGCCCTACACACTGGCACAAGGTTCCATTTGTTGTTTGAATTGAAGTTATAATGAAGAATTTATTTATTTATTTTTTAACTGACAGAAAAAATGTTGGCGCAAAAAAACATAAGTAATTTATGAAAATTGTATTTTGTGAAAAAGCAATTAAAAAAAGCAATAAAATATTAATAAATCATACATATTTGGTATCACCATGACCATAATGATCAATAAACTGGAAAAAAATAGCATGCAATTTATCCCATACAGTAAAAACACTAGTGAAAAAATATACCAAAAACCCAGAGACATGTAGGACACGTAAGCTGTTCTACAGTCACATTGCAGTCATTGGAATAACAAACGATCAAAAAGTTAAATATATCAAAATATGGTACCAATAAATCCCTCATACAACACTGGGCAATTAATTTTTTTGTAGGGCCACATGGGAGACAGTGATCATTGTGGATGGCCAAACCTATAGGCTGAAATTAATTCTGCTTAATATTCATATTGACATTTTAATTAGAATTATTAAGTTGTATTAAATTAATCTCTTCACCCCCAGCTTGTTTTCATCTTCCTGACCAGTCGAAATTTTACAATTCTGACCATTGTCACTTTATGATATAACAACTCTGGAACTCCTCAACATATCCCAGTGATTCTGATATTGTCTTTTCAAGACATTTTATACTTCATGCTAAATTTAGGATGATATTTTTTTGCTTTTATTTGTGAAAATATCAGAATACTGGCAAAAATGTAGAAAATTTCTCAATTTTAAACTTTTAATTTTTATGCCCTTAAACCAAATAGCTATATCGCACAAAATAGTTAATAAATAACATTTACCACATGTCTTCTTTACATCAGCATAATTTTTAAAACACATTTTTTATTGTTAGGAAGTTAGAAGGTTTAAAAGTTGATCAGCAATTTCTAAATTTTCCCAAAAAATTTACAAATCCAATTTCTGTAGGGACTACATCACATTTGAAGTGACTTTGAAGGGCCTATATGTTAGAAAATACCAAGAAGTGACACCATTTTAAAAACTGCACCCCTCAATGTGCTCTTAAGCACAAAAAATATAATTAACTTTTCAGGTGCATCACAGGAACTAAACATTATGAAAGAAAACAAAGAAAATTATTTTTTTCCCTCAAAACTGTTGGTTTTGCCCCAAATGTTTCATTTTAACAAGAGTAACAGGAGAAAATACACCATGTAATTTGTTGTGCATTTCTCTTGAGTACGCCGATACCCCATAAGTGGTGAAAAACTACTATTTGGGCGAACAGTAGGGCTCGGAAGGGAAGGAGCATCTTTTGACTTTTACAGCGCAAAATTGGCTGGAATAGATAGGGGACGCCATGTCGCATTTGCAGAGCCTCTAATGGGCCTAAATGGTGGAAACTCCCAAAAAGTGACCCCATTTTGGAAACTTTACCCCTCAGTGGACCTATTTAGAGGTGTGGTGAGCATCTTGAACCCACAGGTGATAACACAGAATTTTATAATGTTGGGAAAATGAAAAAATAAAATTTTCCTGGAAAAATATTGGTTTAAAACTAAAACGGCAGGGCTTGGAAGGGAAGGAGCGCCATCTGAATTATGGAGCTCAATTTTGTCTGGAATAGATTGTGAATGACATATCACATTTGACAAGTCCCTGTCATGCCAAACCAGCAGGAACACCCACAGGTGGGCCCATTTTGGAAACTATACCTCTTGAGGAATTCATCTAGGTGTGTAGTGGGCATTTTTAAACTTCAGGAGATTCACAGAATTATATAACATTAGGCTGAGTAAATGGAAAACTACCATTTTTTACAATAAAATGTTGCTTTCACCCCAAGTTTTACAATTTTCAAAAGAGATAATAAGAGAAAATGAATGGTACAATTTGATGCGCAATTTCTCCTGTCTACGCCAATACCTAATATGTTGTCGAAAACTACTTTTGAGGCACAATGCAAAAACTCAGAAGAGAAGAAACGCCATATTGCAGTTCAGATTTTGCTGGAATGGTCTGAGAGTGCCATGTCACATTGGCAGAGCCCCTGAGGTGCCAGAACAACAGAATCCACCATGATTGACCTGATTTTACATATTACACCACCCAATTAATTAATCTAGGGGTTCAGTGAGCATGTTGACACAAAATGTGTCTCACATAATTTTATACTATTGGGTGGCGAAGAATGAATAGTCACATTTTTACCACAAAAATGTTGTATTAGCCCCAAATTTTACATTTTTATAAGGGCTAATGTGAAAAAGTTGGCCTTACAGTTTGTTGTGGAATTTCTCCTGAGTGCACCAATATCCTTGGTAACCATGTAATCGGGATCTACATTACAGGAACAGTGCAAAGCTCAGAAGGTAAGGAGTAGAGATGAGCGTTGTTCTACTCGAACTGTTCGCCAATCTCAAATTCGAGCTGTTTTGGGCGGTGTTCGAGCCGTTCGGCGAACACGAACAATTTGAGAAAAATTCGGCTGTTCGAGGTTATGTTCGATAACTGTTCGTGCACCAAAATCATAACTGGATTTTTTCTCAGTAATGATGAAAATTAATGTTAATACGCAGTTTGAGTGTACAGCGGGGTGGGGGGAGGGGCAGGGGATGGATCTCTGCAGGAACAATGAAGATCTCCATTTTTTTTTTCTCTTTCCCGCATTTACAGTGGGGAGGTGCAATCTGTCAGCCTATCAGCAGCGCACACACGGAGCGAAGTGCTTTTTTTCACACAAGCAAGGGCATGTGTCATTGGCAGTGTATGTCACATGTCCTTGCACTATAAGACCAAGCCATTTTCCCCGTCGCCACCATTTTCTCACTGCTGCAGCTGCGTGTTAGACGGCACTGCTGTTGCTGTGTGCGCTATACCTTGTTAATTTCAAGCCAATTTTCACACAAATCTACAGATAGCTTGGGAGTAGGGAATAGTTGTGATTGCAGTCCTTTTAAGGACTAGGTTACAGCATTTCCTACGACTTTTATCAGGCAGGTCTGTGCTCTTAAATAGATAGATTGTGGGAGTAAAGACTAATTGTAATTGGAGTCCTTTTCAGGACTAGGTTACATCAGTTCCTATCAGTTTTTGCCAGGCAGGTCTGTGCCAGTGCTGTGCAAGTTTTTTTCACAGCATTTGGCTGAATCTAGCAAAGCTAATCCTTTTTGGCCTATTGCAGAGTGTGTTAGTCAGTGGAGTAGCCTATCTGTATTGCAAGATATACCACCTGTGTATAGAATACCAATTTTTTTACTGCACCTAGTGAATTAAAATCTTTTGGGCATAGCATCATTCTATTAGTCCATCTATACTGACCTCCATCAGGTTGCAAACTGAATATATTTTTTTCTGCATCTACCTCTGAAAAAATATTGGGCTTCTAGCTGTGTGTGGGACTTGTTGTATTAGTCCATCTATACTGACCTCCATCAGGTTGCAAACTGAATATATTTTTTTCTGCATCTACCTCTGAAAAAATATTGGGCTTCTAGCTGTGTGTGGGACTTTCTCTATTAGTCCATCTATACTGACCTCCATCAGGTTGCAAATTGAATATAATTTTTTTCTGCATCTAACCCAGCCAATAGTTTTGGCCTAATACCACAGTTTGGCCACTCAGCTCTGCTCGGTTCCCATCCATTGTTTTTTTGTGCAAACAACTCCAGAGTTGTTAATTAGTTAACCACCAAAATGAGTGGAAAAAGGCCTGCTGCTGGTGGAAAGGGGAATAGGCGTGTTGGGAAGGGGAAAAAAGGTTGTGTCCGTGGGGTAGGTGTTAAAGCAACAGTAACATCTGCAGAAGAAAGACCATCTTCCAGCCAAACTAAAATGTCTACTTCTTTTAGCGGACAATGTGATAAGATCCCTTTCTTACGGCCACGCCAATCGCTACAAATTCCAGATGAGGCACAAAAACAGCAGGTGCTTCAACGGATATCAAGT
Source organism: Phyllobates terribilis (assembly GCF_046119375.1). Taxonomy (NCBI): domain Eukaryota; kingdom Metazoa; phylum Chordata; class Amphibia; order Anura; family Dendrobatidae; genus Phyllobates; species Phyllobates terribilis. The sequence continues at coordinate 232,000 of NW_027363916.1, forward strand.
GCTCCTTTAAGTGGGCTCTCCTCCACATCAACTTCAACATCACAAATACTTCAGTCCTCAAAGGTGTCACCCCAATCGCACTTGCTTCCTCACAGCTCCCAAATCTCCAGTTGCCCGTCTGAGTATGAGGTAGAACAGATGGTTGAGTCTGCAGAGCTGTTTACTCATACTATAGCCTGGGAATCAGAGGTCGACTCCAGCGCTTCTGTGAATCCAGACGAGGAAATGATCTGCACTGATGCCCAGAATCTTTATGAGTCGGATCCAGGACCAGACGCAGAAGGTTCTGACCATAATGTAGACCCTCATTCCCAAACTGTAACTCCTGTTGGTGGAGACAATGAGGAAGACGATGATAAGACTCAAATACCTGATTGGAGCGACAACTTTAGTTTTTTGTCAGGGCAGGAACAGGTTGGCTCTGAGGACGACGGGTGTGATAACGCACAGGGTGATGATGATGAGGTTGGAGATCCCACTTACTGTCAACCCACAGTCAGCCAAGAGATGAGGTCAGCAGAGGAGGTGGAGGAAGATGCTAGTGACGATGAGGTCAGGTTGCGCCTTACTGGACAGAGACGTAGTACTGGAAGCACGTCAACAACTGCATCCTCAAACACAACTCTGCCTCTCACCACAAGTCGTGGTGGCTCTTCAGGTCGCATGGGTGCTAAGCCTTGCATAGCCTGGGCATTTTTTCAGATCGATAAAGATGACCCAACTCGTGTTATCTGTAACATTTGTCAGCAAAAGCTAAGTAGAGGCCAAAAAATACATAGTTTGAGTACTTCATGCATGAACCGGCACATGGACATGAAGCATAAGTTGCAGTGGGAAGCTCAGTGTGCTACAATGCGGCCTAGCCGGCCGGGCCAACCACCGTCTGCCATATCTTGTGCATCCGCGGCCTCTTCATCCTCTGTGACTGGGGGGACAGCAGTCACACCTGTTTTGGGGCGCAGACCTGCCACCTCTTTACCCGCAACAGCCAGCGTGATTGGCAGGTCATCATTTTCTTTGGAGGTGGTAACACCAGCTGGTGTTGAGCGCTGTCCGACATCGATAGCACCACCTTTGGATCAAGGCAACCTAACATGTCCGCCTGCATCTTCCTCACAGACTGGCAGTTTGCCGGGGACACCCTTATCAACCCCGTCTAAGCACAATAGCCAGCCCTCGGTCCCTCAGATGTGGACAAGTAAAAGACCATTTCCTCCTAGCCATGAGAAAGCTAAGAGGTTGAATTTCACCATCTGCAAGTTCTTGGCAACAGAAATGCTGCCTTTCCGCCTGGTGGACACAGAGGATTTTCGAGACCTTATGTCCGTCGCAGTGCCCCAGTACCAGATGCCCAGTCGGCACTACTTCTCAAAGAAAGGTGTGCCTGCGCTCCACCAGCATGTCGCACACAACATCACCGCTTCTTTGAGAAACTCTGTGTGTGACAGGGTGCATTTCACCACAGACACTTGGACGAGTAGGCATGGACAGGGGCGTTACATGTCTATGACTGGGCACTGGGTAACTATGGTGACAGCAGGACAAGGGGCTGCTGTCCAAGTCTTGCCGTCCCCACGAGTTGTGCGTCAATCCTCTTTATGTCAAAGTTCCTCCACTGCTTCTGCCTCCTCAACCTCCTCTCGGTCTTCCACCTGCACCCAAAGCCTGTCTGGTCATGCCACAAGCTTTCTAACTGCGCAGAAGGGATCCTGCACACCTCCTTACTATGCTGGCAGTAGGGCTCAACGTCATCAGGTGGTTTTTACATTGAAATGTCTGGGAAATGTGAGTCATACAGCTGAGGAGTTGTGGTCAGCTCTGGAGAACCAATTTCATGAATGGTTGTCTCCACTGGACCTGAAACCAGGGAAGGCCGTGTGCGACAATGCTGCAAACCTGGGTGCGGCCCTTCGCCGGGGCAATGTCACACACGTGCCTTGTATGGCTCACGTGTTGAACCTGGTTGTCCAGCAATTTTTAGCCCACTATCCCAGACTAGATGGCCTTCTGCAGAGGGCACGGTCGCTGTGTGCTCACTTTCGCCGTTCGCATCCCGCAGCTCAGCGACTTACATCTCTACAGAAGTCGTTGGGCCTGCCACTTCACCGGCTAAAATGCGATGTGCCTACCCGGTGGAATTCAACTCTGCACATGTTGCAGCGACTGTGGCAGCACCGACAAGCCCTGGTGCAATACGTTCTGACGTATAGCCTGGGCCAACGAGATCCAGAGGTGGGGCAAATCATGCTGGAGGAGTGGTCTCAGATCAGGGACCTATGCACCCTTCTGCACAGTTTTGAAATGGCGACGAAGATGTTTAGTGCTGACGATGCCATTATCAGCATGACTATTCCGGTGATTTACATGCTGGAGCACATGTTAAACAGAATTCGGAGTCAGGTGGTGGCACAAGAGGAGGTGGAGGAGTTGTATGCGGAAGGGCTAACATCTGCAAGGTCCAGACGGTCGGCAGCACCAAGGCGGCAGGCATGTGAGGGTGGGGGAGATGATTTTACCAGGGCGCATGGTAGCAGCCAAACTAGTGAGGAAGGTGCAGAAGCCCAGGAAGAAGTGGAGGACGAACTGATGGAAGACTCATCAGATGAGGGAGACCTTGATCACATTTCTGTTGTGCGAGGTTGGGGGGAGAGGACAGAGGAAGGAAGCATGATTGTTACCTCGCCACCAACACAACAGGGACTTGGTGCTCCTGGATGCGCAACACACATGAGTGCCTTCTTGCTGCACTACCTGCAACATGACCCTCGAATTGTGAGAATTAGAAATAATCCTGACTACTGGGTTGCCACACTGTTAGATCCCCGGTACAAAAGTAAATTTGCAGAAATTATTCCTGCCATAGAAAGGGATGCACGCATGCAGGAGTATCAGCAGAGACTGTTGCAGAATCTTACATGTGCTTTTCCACAAAATACCAGTGGTGCACGTAGTGAATCTCACAGTTCCAACTTGCCAACCGTGGGACCGTCAAGTGTTCAGCACTCAAACCGTAACAGAACCACAGTATCTGCTGGTAACATCAATTTTGCGGAATCATTTCACCACTTTTTTAGCCCATCCTTTGCAAGGCCACAGGAGACAAGAAGTCTGACACATAGTCAACGCCTAGAGACGATGGTACAGGAGTATCTCCAAGTAAACATTGAAGCCACGACTGTGTCACTGGACCCTTGCTCTTTTTGGGCTTCCAATCTGGATAAATGGCCGGAGCTAGCCAGTTACGCCTTGGAGATCTTGTCATGCCCCGCAGCCAGCGTTCTGTCTGAACGTGTGTTCAGCGCTGCTGGTGGTGTGCTGACAGATAAGCGCACGCGGCTCTCCACTGATAATGTAGACAGACTCACGTTCATAAAGATGAACAAATCATGGATCCGAAACGACTTTTCTACCCCTGTGTCATCCTGGGGAGAGTAAAAGCTTGATGATTGGTTAAAATCACCCAACCAACCGTTTTAAGCTTTCAAATTACTAATCATGTTTATCTGTATCTTGGCTGGAAAATAATTTGGGCTTTGTAGCAGTGTGCAGCACTGATTCTATTAGGCCATCTATAATAAGCTCCACCAGATTTAAAATTACTAATCATGTTTATCTGTATCTTGACTGGAAAATAATTTGGGCTTTGTAGCAGTGTACAGCACTGATCCTATTAGGCCATCTATACTAAAGCTTCACCAGATTTAAAATTAATAATAATTTTTAGCTGCATCTAGCCCGGAAAATAATTTTGGGGCTCCGAGATGCGCAAGACACATAAGTGCCTTCTTGCTGCACTACCTGCAGCATGACCCTCATATTGTCAGAATTCGAAGTAATCATGACTACTGGGTTGCCACACTCTTAGATCCCCCAAACTTTTCGATCAACCTTTTCATTTTAATAAAGACCAAAAAATGGTCATTTTTGAAATTATAAGCATTAGCAGGTTGTTAGAAACTGAAATCAAACAGTTTTCAACTCAAAACTTTATTCTAGGTGATGTTACATTTTCACATAGGACCCCTTGTTCGAAAGGAGCTTCTGAACTCTCTCGTCCATTGAATTTGTCAGGTTTTGGATGGTTTCTGCTTCAATTGTTTTGCATGAGGACAGAATACCCTCCCAGAGCGGTTGCTTAGATGTGAACTGCCTCCCGCCATCATAGACACTCCTTTTAATGATGCTCCAAAGGTTCTGAATGGGGTAGAGGTCAGGGGAGCATGGGGGCCACACCATAAGTTTGTCCTCTTTTATGCCCATATCAGCCAGAGATGCAGATGTTTTATGTGCAGCATGAGATGGTGCATTATCATGCAGAAAAATGATCTTGCTGTGAAATACACGGTTCTTCTTCTTGAACCATGGCAGGAAGTGCTGTTTCAGAAAATCCACATACATTATGGAGTTCATCTTTAGCGCCTTCAGGGATCCTAAAGGGGCCGACAATCTCTCTCCCCATGATTCCAGCCCAAAACATTACTCCACCTCCTCCTTGTTGGTGCTGTAGCCGTGTTTGCGTGGGGTGTCCATCAACCAGCCATCCTCCACTCCATCCATCTGGACCATCGAGCGCTGCACGGCACTCATCCGTGAACAAAACAGTTTTGAAATCAGTCTTCATGTAATGTTTGGCCCACTGGAGCCGTTTCTGCTTGTGTGAAGTGGATAGAGGAGGTCGACAGGATGGCGTATGCACAGCTGCAAACCTCTGAAGGACCCTGCATCTTGTTGTTCGGGGGACGTTGGAGGCACAAGCAGCTTCAAAAACTTGTCTGCTGCTATGACAAGGCTTTTTTGCCGCTGCTCTTTCAACCTGACGTAATTGCCTGTAGGAAAGAATCCTCAATTTGCCCTTATCAGCACGCACACGTGTGTACTGTGAATCAGCTACATACTTCTTGATTGCCAAGACACTTCATCCTGATCATCGCACAATGTTGATTGTAGTCATGCCTTGACCTAAACACTCCACAATTTGTTGCTTCTCAGCAGCCGACACATCCTTTTTCTTTCCCATTTTGGCAGAAAATGTAGGCTGCTTAATAATGTGAGACAGCCTTCTTAAGTAGTCTTGCCTTTCATTGGACACACCTGCCAAACTAATTAGCACAGGTGTCTGCAATTGCTTACAGTGATATAAAGAGCCCTGACACACATCACCATCAATGAGTTTAACTGACAAACAAACAAATTCTTCCCTTATCACTCCTAAACACTTTTTGCATAATAATTTGGAACACAGTGTACATGTGCTTTTCCACAAAACACCAGTGGTTCACGTAGTGAATCTTACAGTTCTAACTTGCCAACCGTGGTCTGTATGGAGTTGTTCAATAAAGGGCCCAAAATTAAGATAACATAGATGCGAGAGGTCTCTATGAATAGGAATTCCTAAGTATTTGATACCCTGTGAGGGCCAGGCAAAGGGAAAGTTGGACTGGATGGAATCCTATATGGATTTGGGGAGGGAGACATCGAGGGCCTCAGACTTCGCTGCATTGATTTTAAAATTTGACCATGTAACAAAGTGATCTATTTCAGCCATAACAGCATGGATGGATATATGTGATTGAGTGATATATACTAGGACATCACCAGCAAATAGAGAGCACTTGTACTCGGTGCCTCCCACCTCAATCCACCTAATATTGGGGTTATGGCGAATTGATGAGAGCAGGTGCTCCGTCACTAGGATGTATAAGAGAGGGGACAGAGAACATCCCTGCCTTGTCCCATTGGTGATTGTGAAAGGTGATGAAAATGTTCTGACGCGCCCCCTGGGCCTTGGGACACCCGGAGCCAGACCCTTTTTGGTGGATGCTGGTGGTTGTAGTCTCCGTGGCGGCAACCCGGTTCCGTGGCTCAGGGCGGTCAAACCAGTGGCGGAACTATTTATGTGGTTTTGATGTTTAAATGTCCGACTACGCCACCCGTGGATTGCGGTCAGAGTGAACCGCCGCTCCAGGGCAGACCGCTGAGGCTGGTGTTGTGGGTGCAGCAGAGCGTAGCATAACTCCCCACGGGAGGAGTATAGCCTCAGGGCAGTGTATGCGGAGGATGGGGGTGATGGTGCAGGGCAGCAGCAGTAATGACACGGAGTCAGTGATGCAGTCCAGGGCCTTTACTCACAGTTCTTATTATCCAGACCACGTCTGCAGGTAACGGCTGCCCACGTCGTACTGTGCTCACCAGGTGAGGGGCTCAGACAACTCCCAGATAACTTTGGAGTGCTTCACAGGACCCCCTTTGTGTGTCCTTTGTCTGGCCTTTCTTACCAACCCTTCTGTCCGGCTGCCTCGGGCCTCCTCTTGGTAAACTTGGCGCCAGTTTCCCTGACCCTATGTGGTGCCTTCCTAGCGGGTGTAGCGAGGGGCTGCGCCACATAAAATGTCACAGCCTCCTGTTTCTAGCTGAGGGTCGTTTTCTGCCTCCACTAGTTTTGGGGACCGGTCTCCCCCTTTGGCCTGACACCTCCACGCAGGTGGATTCGGGCGTGCGGTGGCGACTCGCCCGTCCGCACCCCTGAGATCCCTTCGTTCCTCGTTCCTGGAGCCTTCTCCGCTCCTCTTCCTTCCTTCTCCCTCTTCCAGGCCTGGGCCTCTGTTACTAGGCCCGCCTCCGGAGCAGAGCTCATGCAGAGCCCCTGCTCCCTGCCACTTCTGCTCAGACTTCTCTGCACTGAACTAAGATGGTGCCCACCTTTTATACTCCCTTCTCAATGCACCCAGGAACTGCTTCCTCCCTGCTCCTGCACTACAGGGTTCCCCTTCCTCAGTGTTCCCCCCCCCTACTCCAGCCAGGGACAGGGACTGTCGTGCCCATCTCAGGGGCATATTGGTCGCCCTGCCCCACGGCAATGTGGTGTAATGCATGCAGGTGTCGGGTCCTGATCCACACTACATCCTTACCTGAGAGTGAGATATCACACCTCTGGGTGAGGTGCAATACCTCTGTAGCAACCGAGCCCTCAGGGTGCTACAGTTCCATTTATCTTCAGCCTAGGTGACGTATTGCGATACAGGGCCGTGATTTTGGCTATAAAAGGGTCCCCTAGACCCCTACCCCAAGCTTTTTAAGAGAATCATATATGGCGTGCCAGGAGACTCTATGGAATGCTTTCTCAGCATCCAACGAGAGTATCTAATTACAAATTTTTAACTGCATCTAGCCCAGGAAATACTTTGTGCCTAGTAGCAGGGTCTGCTAGTCAGCGGATTATCCCGGCTGTTAAGCAAGCTACACCACCTGTAGTTTGGACACTTCATTTTTTCAAAGGAAATGCTTCGGGACCACGGGATACTCAGTGAAGAGCATCAGGAGGCACCCCAAGGCATAGGGGCTCGGACTGGCAGTAGGATGCCTTGCGGTGGACAGCCGAGCTCGATCCTTATAAAAGCTTTTTAACTGCAGCAGCTTTAGTGGACGCTACTGGAGCTGGAATTACGCGGCTGCTGGCATGAGACTTGCCCTCCAATAGATCCTTGTAAATGGATTTAAAGTGTATTTATTCAAATTAGAGAGACAATTTAAATTAAAAAGCTTAGAGCTGCCTCCACCACAGGGGGGCTCGCTCGACCCACCAGCGGACAGGCACCAGTATTGGGAGAGGGGGGCTGGCTGTCAGGGTTCACCGCAGCTCTGGCACAAACCCGGCGACACGGAGGTGGCACGGGCAGGAGCGGACTGAACGTGTCGGCTTCTCACTTTTTGGGATTTTAGAAGGGCATGACATGCCTATATCTGTGTCTCCCCCTCCTTTTACTCCTCCACCTCTTTTCTTTTCGCATGTCTATATGTACTTGTCACTTTCCCATGTGTTAGTTGTGTCTTCTGAGCAGTTTGTCAGCTTTTGGACACCTTTGAAGGTGTTTTCTATGTGTTTCTATGTGTTTTTGTTTGCCTGCCATTGGTTTTAACGGTGTTCGAAGGTGTTCGACGAACAGTTCGACGAACAGTTCGGCGAACACACGGGTGTTCGACGAACCGAACCGAACTCGAACACTACGGGGGTGGCTCAACACTAGTAAGGAGCGCTATATTATAGTGCAGATTTCACGGTTGTGGTTTGAGGGTGCCATGACTCAATGGAAGAGCCTCTGAGGTGCCAGAACAGCAGAACCCCCCATAAGTGATGCCATTTTACAAACTAAACCTCTCAATGAATTCAACTTGAGCATATTGATATCACGGGTGTGTCACATAATTTTATACCATTAGGCAGTGAAAAAAAAAATAATAAAATTTTTACCACAAACATTTTGTTTTAGCCCCATACTTTAAATATTCACACAGGGAAATGGGTAAAAATGGCAAAACAATTTATCACACAATTTCTGCTGCATGTGGAAATACCCCATATGTGGCTGTATAGCAATGCTTAGTTGTGATGATCGAGGACTAAAGCACTCAAGCGCTCGGTACTTGAATCATGCAGGTGTGATGCTCGGACAGGCTTGACTTGAGTACCGTGTATAATGGAAGTCAATGGGAAACTTGAGCATTTTTCCAGAACACCCTAACAAGAGGGCTGGAGAGGCAGGGAAATGGATGGATACAGAGCTCAAATGGAATGGGAACAGCATGGAGAAGATGCCAGATGCATTTCTGACTGTAGCGCTGGCGTCCCTGCCCTCTGCTAGGCAGGGACGCTGCTCCCCTCACCGCTCTGCTCCGTGCCCGGCGTCCTCTCCCCGCTCTGCTGTCAGCGCGCGCTCCTTCCCGGCGTCCTCCTCCCGCTCTGCTCTCAGCGCGCGCTCCTTCCCGGCCCCTGTGCTTAGGGCGCGCGCGCGCGCGCTCCCCTCCTCTTAAAGGGGCCGCGCGCGCCGTCCTAAGGAGTCCCCGGCCAATGGCCGGAGGACTTCATCATATATAAGGCACCTCCTCCAAAATGGAGGTGCCCGAGCAATGTTGTTTGCACCTGTGTCTCACCTGTGCTTCAGCCCTCAGGTCCCGTTGCCAGTTACCTGCCAGTTACCTGCCAGTTTCCTGCCAGTTTCCTGCTAGTTACCTGCCTGATTCCTGCCTGAATACTTGTTACCTGCCTGCCTGCCTGAGGTCCGACGGTCTGCCTTACAACTCCGGTCAGTCTGTCTAAGGACCAACTTGTCCGCTCACCTGGGAGCGCACATCAGCTACCTGCCTGCTTGCCTGAGGTCCGACGGTCTGCCTTACAACTCCGGTCAGTCTGTCTATGGACCAGCTTGCCCGCTCACCTGGGAGCGCTTCTCCGCTACCTGCCTGCTTGCCAGCCCGGAGGCTCCGTTGTCACGTGCTGTGACCACCAGCTATCTCAGAGACTCTTGCCCGCTCACCTGGGAGCGCATCTCCGTTACCTGCCTGCTTGCCAGCCCGGAGGTCCCGTTGTCACGTGCGGTGACCACCAGCTATTCCAGAGACTCTTGCCCGCTCACCTGGGAGCGCTTCTCCGTTACCTACCTGCCTGCCAGCCCGGAGGTTCCGCCGTCACGTGCCGTGACCACCTGCTATTCCAGAGACTCTCGCTTGCTCACCTGGGAGCACACATCTACCATCTGCCTGCTAGCCTACCCGGAGGCTCTGCCATCACAGGTCGTACCTACCCCTTACCCAGAGACTGCCCTGATCACTTGCCGTAACTCCCTGTCCGTTCACCCAGAGACTGCCACCCGCTCCCTTACAAGGGCCGCCCCCTTGTATAGTAGCTCAGAGGTTCCGCCTCCCGGACCCGTTACACTGACTCACACGTTGCTGCTTTCCCAATACCCACAGTTTCAAGCGGACCCTAAAAACCCACTTCTTTAGACTGGCGTATCGCCTCCACACACTATCTGTCCATCCCAGTTGTCCGTCCCAGTTTTCCCCCATTTTAAAATCTTCTCCAATTTCAGGTTCATACCAACCATGCACATAATAGCCTCGGTCAGGACTGCACACATACTGGCAGGCGACCAGTCCATGTATTATTTATCCTATTTAGTATATCAAGGTTGCATTATACAATATATGTACATTCTACCTTTTGTGTCTCCCCCATTTCCTCATAGACCGTAAGCTTGCGAGCAGGGCCCTCACTCTTTTTGATATGAGATATACTTATTCTATATTGTCTGTATAAGTCCCCCCTAAAATTTGTAAAGTGCTGCGGAATATGTTGGCGCTATAAAAATAAAAATTATTATTATTATTAATGTTGTCAGAGTATTACTCCATTTTTGCGGACTAACATTAAAACATACAAAACCAAAAATAAAATGGATTTTACAGGAAAATATGTTAGAAAACATTCTTTCCTCTATAGTGACTTGTACTTAAGGTAAAGTTAAAAAGAGAAAAAAAAGCCTCCTCTACCCCTTAATAGTTGGGCCATCGCTCACCATATTTCCCCATCGCTTATGACTACAGTAGATGACATAGTACATGGGGAAATAGAACTACATCCACTGGTAGTCACCGGTAAGTGTAAACATTTTACTACCTTATCTGGGCATGTGGTGTGTGCAACAGTTGTCAAAAATTAGAAGGAGAGACTGCAATACACCTTGCAAGATACCTCAGAAAACATTTTTTTTTCCATTTCTAAGGAGTGGGACTCCCTGACTTGTAAAGCCTATGCTCTAAGTGCAAGGGCTGAAAAACATTTACCTGGAGAAAGGGGGGTACACATATATGTAAGAGAAATATTAATGTCAGGAAAATGTTCTTCCATATTTGCCTGACATAGATATTCACCCCCCTCCCTCATTCCTCTCACCACTAGTCAGCACCGAGCTGTTCCCTTTTGCTCAGCACAAAAGCCTCAATTAACACACGCCTGAGAAATAGTTTACACAAACAAATGCCAGCCAAGGAGTGTTATAACTTTGTTAGGAAGCAAGCATCTTGTCCCTGAAAGACGCAGGAGGTAATTAAAATTCAGGCTTGCACTAATTACCGTGTAACCGTGAGGTTGCTTCCCGAGCCTCAAAGGAAAATTTGCAGAAACGCTGACTTCAAAACGAAATATGAAATATTGTAAGGTCCATGCGTCCGACAATAACGGGACCTAGATCTTTAGAGATAGAATCAACTAGGGAATGATAGGGATATTTTTTCTGGCACTGAAGAGCAAAAACCCCAGAATAGCAGACTGCAGCTATGCGATGTGTGGTCTCTAAATGAAGACAAAATCATAAGGGAAAAAATGGTGTTGTTTGCAAGCTTCTGCGATCAACGAGCAAAGAGTTATTGCAGGAGTTAGCGTTTTTAATAAAACTGTACAGACTAGAGACCGGCCCACATGATGTCACCACAAGGGGCATGTGGCCAGATCTCCTCTTAGGTATAAGAGAACCCATAGACATTAGAGGAACACTCATTGCCAGATGGGTATAAGGATTATAAGCAATAGGTCGTGTTCGATAAAGCTCAAATCAACTGGGGAGCCCCTCCTCCACCTATGCTGATTCGTCCCTGCAAACTGTATAGTATAAGTTGTCTTCTTTTATCCTGATTATTTTATGTAACTGCTTATGTATTTTAATGTCTCCTTTGTAACATGCTTGTATATATTTTTCTTAAACACTGCCTCCCTTTTGGATTAAATATTACATTTAATAGTCCTGTTTCTTTTGTTCTGTAATCATTCTCTTCCCCAAAGCCATACCCGCTACCAAAACGCAGGCGTCCGGCCAGGTCTGTATTATATTTCAAATTCGGCCGGTGGGGGCAGAGAATAATAATAATTGGGCTATCGTGAAGCTGACAGTAACCGTATGGAGGGCGTAAACACGGATTCCAGGCTTTGGAACCCAGAGGTGCGACGCCATACTCTCACTGGTCGCTTGCTGATAACCACGTACCGAGTAGTCTGGATCGTGTGCTCGCGATTCCGGACAAAATACTGACAGCGTGATGGCACAGTGAGATATCGCGTGATCTCCCTGGTGTCATTGCTGTGGTGATCCCTGACAATATATATAATTAAGAGAATTATAGAAGTAGGCCTAGGGGAATCACACAGTGTACCGGTGTCACGCTACAAAGGTAATTAGATTCCACTCTTCATTTGCTTCTAGGGAGGAGAGGGAGATCATGATATATAGGAATCATTGGATATGACAAATCTTTGATATTGGGATGATATCTCCTTTTCCCCTTATGTGTATTTTCTCTATGTGATAATGAGTGGTGAAATGGGGATATCAGTGAGATATACACCGTCAACCTGTGGTGATCTGCTGTAATATATATATATTTTTTTAGTATGTTTTAATTTATTCACGTATTGGTTGCATATTTGCGTCATTCCGGATACTGTTTAAACAATAATGTCTAATAAAATATTTTCTACTTTTTCATATAATGGGCCTTAGACTCGTTGTTTTTGCTTCGGCATCCTTCTAAATAACTCATACACATTCTGTAAAAATTATGAAGGAGGGCATCATACACACCCTGGAAAAATTTAGAGTGAGAGTCGCCTGATGACCCCTAAAAATTATGAGCGAGGGACACCTGTTTGCCCTCAAAAAATTATGAGCAAGAGCCACATGATGACCCTCTAAAAATTATGAGTGAGGGCTGCCTGTTTACCCTCTAAAAATGATGAGCGAAGGCCGCATGATGACCATCTAAAAAGTATGAGTGAGAGCTGCCTGATGACCTTCTAAAAATTATTAGCAAGGGCTGCATGATGACCCTCTAGAAGTTTGGAGCATTATGACCCTGTTGATATGGTGGAGGAGGAGGAGGAGGACAAGAAAAAGAATAAACAATGAACCGTATACCCTTTTTTGGGTTGGAAGGGGTGCATGGGAATACACCAGAAAAAAAGGAACATTTGTGCACACCTTGCACATTTTAAATTCGGTATATAATACATGCCTGCGGAATATTACGTATTAATAGGGAAAAGAAAACATGTAACCCTGAAAAAGACTTGTTCTTAGGTTGCAGCAGCAGTATACCTATAGAAAGACTGTAAGGCAATAAACCCTGCCTATATGCCAAAACTATCCCTCCTCCACCAAATATCCCTACACTGAATGCAGGTAACAGTAGTTTGAAAACAGTAAGGACAATGTGAAGCCTTGAAAAGAAGAGATGGGCGAACCTGAACAGTAAAGTTCGGGGTCTGCACCAAACATCTAGTGTTCGAGCATGCACCCCGAACAAGGACGTCCCCATTAGTGATGAGCAAATATGTTAGAAATCCGATCTCCAAACTTAAGTTTGACACGAATGTGGCACATTCGGATTCGTGATCGGAAAGCCAAGCATTTTTTCTTAATTTTGGAAAAATCGGCAACGTTCAGCGAAGAAGTGTGGGAATGTGATTGCGAGGCAACTACAATGTTTTGAACAGTTTGGCTAGCATAGTGCCTGTTTATGATGAGTGGGGGGATGTGTTAGATGAGTTGGGGGTATGTGGGAGGGTCTGTTGAGAGCTCAGAACAGGTCAGATCAGCGGCGCACTTGTAATCTTTTCTTTTTTTTACCTATAACTTTAAGGGATTAGGGCTATCCAATCAGAGCACAGGAAGCATCCACACTGTCCAGACACAAGGGCTTCTACCATTGGCTGCTGAAATCATATGTCCTCTCTATATAAAGAGAGGCCATGTTCCCTCAGCACCATTTTAGCATATCACTGACTGCTGCCAGATACTGCTCAGTGTGCTCCTGAGTACTGAGATATTGTAGATAGATAGATGGGCGTTTGTGTGGAAGTCAGATAGTGTAGATAAGTCCTGTGCTGTTTACCTGTAAAAATCGATGTTGCAGCACATTTTTTTTTCTTGTGCAATTACTGAGATTCTGACAAAAAGAGCATGGCCCAGGCCATAGAACTGTGTTGTGCACTGGCTTTATTGTGCTCCATGCACGAGTATGCCTTCAATCTATTTTTTCACTTGCTAATGTGATAAAGCAAGCAATCAAGCCCTTGTAGGCCACTTTTTGATTTTGTGGGGTTGAAACTGAGCTGTATGCGGACTCTGAAGAGCTTCTCAGTGCAGAGCACAAAAAACTTTTTTTTTCATTTGCTAATGTGATAGTGCAAGCTATAGCAGCCCACTTTGTCATTTTTAGTGGGTGAAAATCAGCTGTATGCACAGTAAAAAAAAAATGTTTTTTCTCTTGCTAGCCAGAGTCCACCAAGGATTGTTTTGTGTCGCAAATGTGATACACTCTGCTAAAAGCCACCTAATATTTTAGTGGCGTTGCAGTTCAGCTGTTTTCAGAGTCCAAAAACATTTTTTCTTTTCTGTCGCAATCATGTTACACACCGCTATAAGCCACCTAGTCCATTAGTGGCGATGAAATTCAGCTGTATGCAGTGCTTATGCAGAGTAAAAAAATGTATTTTTTGCTGTTCCTAACGTGATACAGCAGGCTAGATCTGAGTTTGAAATAGTTTGGAGAATATCCCGTATGCTATACAGGCCTCATCCACTAGTAAAAAAATACTTTGTTCGGTTCCTAACATTATACAGCAGGGGACATCTCAATTTGAAATAGTTTGGAGACTATCTTGTATGTTATATAGGCCTCATCCAAAGTTCCACACTAAAAAAATACTTTCTTCTGTTATTAACATTATACAGCAAGCCATATCTTACCTTGTCATTTAGTGCTGCTGAAATTCAGGTGTGTGCAGAGCAGTTGCAGAGGGAAAAATCTAATTTTGTTTTGATAATAGCATGCTCCTACCACACTATCTGAGCTACAATGGGAAAAAGATATGTTGCGGTGGAAAGGGAAAAAGGTTTGGTGATCATGGTATACATGGGGTAGGTGGTAATTTTAGTGAAAGCACTAGTGTACCAACACCGCCATGTCCTATCTGAAGACAACTGACAACTTCTGTTAGTAGACATTCTACTCCACTTACTTTCTTTGGCAGCCGCACAGTGATATGCCTTGTTGATAAGGGTCAGAAAGAGAAGGTGCTCCAGTGGATGGGAAGCGCTGTTTCAAGTGCCTCTCCTCTTCTTCCTCCACCTCAACATCACACACAGTACAGTCCACAGAAGTGGCACCCTAATTATCCTTGCTTCTCCCCGTGTCACTGTCCAAGAGCCCAACTGACTGTAGCGAAACACGAATGGGCGAGTCTGCAGAACTGTTCACGAATTCTATACCATGGGCATCAGAAGTGTACTCTAAACATTCACAGAGTCAAGAAGAGGAGGAAAGCATCAGCACCGATGCCCACATTTATTTTAGGTTGGATTCGGGGCAGGACGGAGAAGGGTCTGAGCGGGTTCCTGACCCTCGTCGCCAGACGTTAACCACCAGGGAGGGAGGTGTTCCTGATGAGACTCAGATACCTGAGGCTCATGCGGACTGTACTGTGCTGTCAGGGCAACAAGAGGAGAAGGGTCACTTTGGGGGCAAGGAAAGGGATAACACATTGGATGATGACAAGGTTGAAGATCCTACTTGATGTGAACCCAGAGTCACGCAGCCGAGTAGCTCATCTGAGGAGGTGGAGGAGGAAGATGATTCGGTTACCTTTTGCCCTACAGCACAGACACGGAGTGATGCAAGCATGAGTAGCACTGCATCCTTAGCCACCACCATGTCTGTGACCAGCAGTGGTCGCAGGTCTGCAGCTTGCAATGGCAGCAAGGGTTGCCTAGCCTGGGTCTTTTTTGTCATTGCAACTCACGTTATCTGGACACTTTGCGATAAAAACCTCACTAGAGGGAAAAAGTGCAATAACTTGACTATTATATGCATGGACCTTCACATGCACACACAACATGCGTTACGCTGGGAATCTTACCACGCTGAAATGCGAACCAGCGGATCTCAACAACCATCAGCTGCCCCATTAACCCAATCCGCTGCTTCTTACTCCTCTTCTGTTACCGTGCCAAGTATTATCATGCAGGTTTCCCACCCCAGGTGCAGTCAGGCTGAGTGAGAGCCCGTCAGCTGTAGCGAAAGAGAACATGCCTTCTGCGTTTGCTTCACCGAGCACACCACATGTTTCTCAATCCACCATAACATCGGCGCCTGCACCTCACTCATGGTCCACCAGTTTGTCCGGTTCACCATACTCCGCCCTCTCTCAGCACTGCAGCCAGCCCTCAGTCCCACAGTTGTGATCACGTAAAAGATTGTTTCATCCTACGCATGACAAAGCTAAGAGGTTGAACTCCACCATCTCCAATCTGTTGGCCACGGAAAAGCTAATGCTTCCTTTACGCCTGGTAGATACAGACGGTTTATGAAAGCTGATCGCCGTCGCAGCCCCCCACTACCAGTTGCCCAGTCACCATTACTTCTCTAAGAAAGCTGTGCCTGCGTAACATCTCACTGACTGGGCACTGGGTGACTCTGGTGGCTGTGGGGGCAGGCGGGAAAGGGCTGCTCCACAAATCTTGGAATCCCAAGGGCTTGCAGAGCAAACCTCTGTATTTCTCACTTCCTCCACTGCTTCTGCCTCCTCCTCCTCTAGGACCTCCACCTGTACACTCAACCTCTGTCTTAACGAGACAACAGTGTAGTGAGCGAATCCACACCACCTCCGTACTGCACAGTCAGGGCTCACAGCAATCAGGCAGTCTTAAAATTTATATGCATTGGAGATTGCATTCTTACAGCTGAAAGGTTGTGGAGAGCTCTCCAGGCTCAGTTTGAGCAATGGCTGTCTCTGCTGAACCTAGAGCCAGGGAAGGCCATGTGCAATAACGGTGCAAACCTGGTGGCGGTCTACGCTGAGGCAAGCTCACACATGTGCCTTGCATGGTTCAGGTCCTCAACCTGGTGGTACAGCGATTTCTCCGCCATTATCTCGGCCTGGATGAACAGCTTCAGAAAGCACAGATGCTGTGTGCTCACTTCCGTTGTTTGCATCCCTCATGCCATCGACTTGCATCTATACCGAGGTTTTTGTCCATGTCAGTTAACAGGTTAATATGTGATGTGCCGACATGGTGGAATTCCACTCTGCACATGTTGCAGCTACTGAGGCAGCAGCAACGAGCCCTAACGAAGTATGTCATGTCATATAGTCTGGGCCAACGCAGTACGGACGTGGGGCATAGCTCCTCACATGAGCTCCTCACATCAGCTGAGTAGCTCATGTGAAGAGGTGGAGGAGGAGGAAGACAAGGAGATTATTTTGCATCCTACGGGGCACACACACACAGAGTGATGCAACCGCGACAAGCACTGCATCCTTAGCCACAACTGTGGCTGTGGCCAGCAGCAGTCATGGGTCTGCAGCTCGCTGGGACAGCAAGGGTTGACTAGCCTGGGCCTTTTTTTCAGACCACAAAGGATGAGCCAACTCACGTTATCTGCACACTTTGCGATAAACACCTCAGTAGAGGGAAAAAGTGCAATAATTTGACTACTACATGCATGAAACTTCCCATGCACAATCAACATGCGTTACTCTGGCAATCTCAATGACTGAGATAAAATGTGGACCTCAGCAACCATCAGCCCCCCATCAACTGCATCTGCTGCTTCTTCTTCCTCCTCTGTTACCGTGCCAAGTATTGTTACCCAGGTCTTCCACTGCAGTGCCTCCGGTTCTTTACCCGCTCCAGTCAGGCTGAGTGAGAGCCCGTCAGCTGTAACGGAAGCGGACATGACTGCTGTTTTTGACCAACCTCAGAAAACGTGCACGCCATAACATTACCAATCCATTGTAACATCTCCGCCCTCTCTCTGCACAGCAGCCAGCCATTGGTCCCGTAAAAGATTGTTTCCTCCTACACATGACAAAACTAAGAGGTTGAACTCCACCATCTCTAATCTGTTGGCCATAGAAATGGTGGTCTCAGGCCTTAATTTTTTGAACTGTGAACACTCTTGTTTTCCTGAGGAGGAAAGTGGAGCAGGGTGGAAATGGAGAACATGGGGGAAACCCCTGCAAACACAGGGAGAACATACAAACTACTTGCAGATATTGTCCTTTGTGGGATATGAACCCAGGACTCCAGCGCTGCAGTGCTTACCACTGTGCCACCGTGCTGCTCTCTGTGTTCTCCCGGCTCTGATATCTAACATGCTGGAGAAACTTGCACCTACTGCCACTCAGTGTCTTCAGCTCCTTTGTGAGAAACTAATGTTTGGACAGCCACTCAGTCTACCAAATAAAATTCCTTAATTTCTTTTTTATTAAGGATTTTATAAGTTTGCTACAACATGGGTTTCAGAAAAATGATTATCATTCATAGCTACAGACGTTAAATCGCTCATTAAATCAAGATAACAGCTATAATATGTACTATATATGTGGTAACCTTTATGGGAAGGTTATAAAACACATAAAACAGTATTTAATGAGCAAGTCAACGTAGGTTCGGTGACAGATACGAGGTGGGTGGGGAGAGGAGGTGGTTAAGGGGATCCAATTATTTTTTGTCAGCAACATTCAA
Organism: Phyllobates terribilis; assembly: GCF_046119375.1. Classification (NCBI taxonomy): domain Eukaryota; kingdom Metazoa; phylum Chordata; class Amphibia; order Anura; family Dendrobatidae; genus Phyllobates; species Phyllobates terribilis. The sequence continues at coordinate 250,356 of NW_027363916.1, forward strand.
GAGGTCATTGGAGAGGTATTGAGGCTCATTGCTAGCATGGGACTGGTTAAGATAAAGTTCCCATCGGAGAGAGTGATCGGAGAGTAGGTTTGATAAAAATTCACCAGGAAGCCCAGATTTCTGTAAAGTTCATATGCCTTTGAGTTCCCAACTCGAGAGTTCTTCAAGTCTGTAAACTTGTTCCACCTTGGAAATCCATTGGGCAATAGAGGGAGGTAAACTGGGTTTCCACAAAGTGGGAATCAACGTTCTAGCTGAGGCCAGTAGTTGTCAAGAAGAGAGGTTTTTTCAGTGTTTGGTCTGGAAGGGGTGTAATAGACCTATTTCTTGTATAATGGCTAGCTGCAATTGGAGGATCTGGTTAATAAGGAGCAGGATCTCGAGCCAGAATATTTGGATTTTTGGGCAGGTTTATGGCAAATGGTAATATGCACCGAACACAGAGTGGCATTTCTAGCACAATAGGCTATATTCTTTGTTAAATTTGTGAAGTTTGGCTGGAGTGATATATGCGACCTAGTCAGAACTTTATATCCATTTTCTTGTATGCAGATGCATTTAGAAGTCCACTTCGGTGCAAGCAGGACTATATCCACTTTTGTCGAAAGAGATCTGTTTAAGTTTAATTCCCATTTGCTAAAGAAGCTGAGATTTTTAGGTGCTCAGAGGGAGATTATTTGGTTGTAAAGAATGTCAACAATATTTTTTTTAGGAAATTGTGAATGGCTTCGCTTCTGTTACTGGATGCACTGCTAATACCATGGCGTCGTGCCATAATTCACTGAAAATATTCCAGGCTGGTTGGAGACTAGCTCATTCCCAAAGAAAAGTACCAGCAGCAAGCTAAGGAGATGGTGGCCTCTATCATCATAAAGGAGTTAGCTCGTTGTCTAGGAGACCGACCACTGCTGCTGTCTACCTGGTGAACATTGTGCTGAAGCTTTCAAGGTGTCACAGGATGGCTGTGACAGAGAGGAGCCAGAAGACAGCAGTGTCTGATTCCTCCCACTCCTGCACTAATTAGAAGCCTTTCACCATCATATTAATCGGTGCAGGGGTTAATCTGCTCAGTTATGAGCTCCTGGAAGCTTCCCTTCATTTAGGCTCTCAGCAGATTTGTCCCGTGCATCTCACCTACTGTGTAACACTGTACCCCAACACATCAGACTCTCGCCTACCATGGAAACCTTGAAAAGGAAGCTGAAGACCCATTTCTTCTGACAAGCGTACAATCTGTGGTAACCCTCACTCCAGCATACCGCTGTATACTAGCTGTACCCTGACCTACTGTATACTCACCCATCCATTTTAAACTGTTTGTGTGCCCTCGCAGGCAGGGTCCTCTCTCCGCTTGCACCAGTCGGTGAATCACCAACGGTCACCCCTTTTCACATCTAAAGCTCCAAGGTATAAAGGTCGCTTTAATAATAATAATAATAATTTTAGTACTTGTACTCTGGGTCAATTTAAAGCACTTTCCAGGTGTCTACCCCTAACTTGATGTGTTTTGGAAGCTTTTGGGCCCGTTTTAAGGTATTGTATATGTAACAAGGTGGCACAGGGTGGTAGTCGTGGGCGAGTCTACTGAGCAACCTTCAGAGAGCACCCCGGCACCTTGCACATGAATACACGGATAGAGTCAGTGCTTTTAAATAAAACCAACTTTACTAACAGATTGCAGTGTACAGGCAGGTGTAGCAGATATTCTCAGGCCCAGATCTTATGCAGGGACAATAAGCAGTTTCTCTACCTTCCGACTCAGTTTATCACAGCAGGCAGACTTTCACCTTCAGCACACTCTCTGTCTTGATTGCCGCTTTTCCTAGGGAAGCTGTGCTACTCGGATAAGGCTCCTATCCCTTTTTCCACAGTCCCTGTTCTCTCTCGCTGTGCTACTCGGATATAGATATATATATGTACATCCTTTTTCCACAGCCTCTGTTCGGTCCTCAGCTCCTGCTGAGGGCTGTCGGCACACTCTCTCACCCGCGCACCTTCTAACCCTGGCCTGGGTCAACGGCTGCCGAACTCTGCTTAGTCTCTGTCCTCGGATCCGCGCACCTTCTAACCCTGGCTCAGGTCTCTGGCTGTTACTCACATGGACCCTTGATGTCTCGTGTACTGGCCTGTTCTCTGAGTGCATTTACACTATCACTGGTCCTTACTCATGGGCATACGGCCCCACTGCTTCGACCTGCCCTCGGTCCCGACCTGTCACGAGCAGGTCCTCACTCGTGGGCTTACGGCCCCACTGCCTCGACTCCTTCTTTACGGGGACACCCCCATCTTCACACAAGCTCCCTTTCTCTGGAGCTCTTCTCTGACACCTTGTCCTGGGCATGGCTGCCCGGACACTGCCCCTTGACTTCCTGTCTATTGTCTCTAAGCTCACTGCCTCTGCTCCTCCCTGCTACGCTCCTCCTCCTGACCGGCTCTGCCATGCTGCTGTAACTAGGCAACTACTGCACTGTACAATACAGGAAGAACACATAAAAGCATCAACATTACATTAGACATTATACTCACATGGGGACAACTACTGCTGCACGTGGGAATAATAACAGGGAAAAGTCCTTCTTAAAGGGGTGGTGGCGTCCATCCCCCTTACATATATGCATTTTTTACAATTTAATCAGTGAATATTGCAAATTCAGAGATCGCAATCCAAATCAAATTTTGAATCATTCGCGCATCTCTAGTCCCCAGGAAGTCAGTGTTACTGTCCGGGTTCGGCACCCCGAACATCGGCTGTTTCCCACGCTGTCATCTGCATGACAGCGTAGAAAATACAGGCTCTGAATGGCGGTAAGATCAGTTCAGGGTTACATGACAGCATGAGCCCACAGCTGTGACTGTGACCGGTGGTAAAAAGGACAGCTGGTCACAGGTGTCGGTGATGAGCCCAGGGGATGGGGACGACTCGGCGCCCGGGCCTTGTTGTTTGGTTTTGGGGGATGTCGCGGTAGTCGGCTTACGGGCCCGTACCCTGGGCCTCTCTTTTAAAAGGGTGGATAATTATGGGAAAGTTCTGACGCCACCTGTGGTGTCTGGTGAGGATCACCAGCGCTGCGGCAGCCCTCTGAGGCCGGTGTTAAGGCAGCTTGGGTGGTATAGCTCCCCGCAGGTGGAGCTAGGCCTCAGGGAAGCGTAGGAGGGGGGATGCAGGACAGGAAGACCCAGCCAGGCCTGAAGAAGGATAGGCGAAGACACAGTTCACTTCAGTACCTTTTACTGATGGAGGTTCAGGCACATTTCCGAGCACTGTATGGTGAAGGGTACATATCAGGATACTCCCCAGTGAGCGGGTATAGGGCCTCCTGTTTCTTGCCTTTGCGTAGTAAGTTTCTGACCTGCCTGGAGCTAGGCCTAACTTTGTCACTGTCCTGCACCGGTTGACTTTGTGGTAGGGCCTTCTCTTGGAGTACACGCTTCCAGCTTGCGGGGCCTCTGTGTCTCCTGGCTCTGATACGTATCAGCTCTTGGGTGATCCTGGGACCTGAAGTCTTCCAGGGGTCTCCAGTTGTCTCCACAGGGGGAATATACGGCCCTGTAGATGCGGACCCGGTGTCCGGTATATGTCTTCTGGGGTGAGCTTGTTCAGCTCCTCTGCTCCCAATGCTACTCACTCCTCTAGCCTTTCGGCCTCGTTCGAGGCCCTCACTAGGCTATACACACTAGCGTCAGCTTGCCACGCTTCACCGCTCTTATGGCGTCGTCACGCCTTGGGCTAACTAACCTGAGCGTTTAGAGACTGGACGGTGGTCGACTGCAGGCTAGCAACTGAAGGAGCTACTCTCTGGCTGTAGCAGACTTCACACTCTCTGTGTACTCCAGACTCACTCTAGACCACACTCTCTCACTGACTGTCTAGCTCCACCTTCCCTATTTATATCCCTTAACGGGCTCCCTCTGGTGGTCTGAGGTGGAAGGTGGAGGTGTATGAATGCTTATGAGGGCCTATTGTGGAGGAATCCATCCATGCACCCTTCTAGTGGTATCTGTGGTACCAAGCGCAGCTGGGCGCCACATTCCCCCCTAGCACATTTTGAAACAACAATATAACATGAACAATAACAATCTTCCCTTTTTGGGAGGCACTACGCTTAAACAATACATAAAAACATTATAAATAATAAATATATATATGCAATTTGATAGGCAACCCCAGAATCCAAGTCTCTTGCAGTGAGGTTCCCAGACAGGATGTCCATCTCACAGGGTAGAGTACTTGGTAGTTTGAGGGACCTGTCCCAAACCCTCAACATAGGTCCTGGGTGGCTGCAGAGCATGGAGATCCTGAGTTGGACCTCCGGTAGAGCCACACCCAGACAGGTTTTGCTTCTGAGGTCACCTAAAGGGGCACTCCTGGGAGTGCAATTATGTACAAGAAGCAGTTTTTGGACTGCACATAGTCCTCAGCCACAAAGTTCTGAATGTACCCTTACGGGTAACTAGAGTCAAACAAGAGAAGTGTGTAATGCACACGCCCGGGCTGAGCGGCGTGTGCGTGTGATTGTAGTGATTCCACTGGACCGTGCCGGAGAGTGAATGCCTGGAGGGTGTAACTAGGTATTCACCCGATCCGACCAGGGTCGCACGACGGCATACGACGCCAGTGCACCAAGGAGGAACCGAGCAGAGGGACCAGGTGCTACTCCAGGACAGACCCCGGACACGGCTGTTGACCCACACAGGGGAATACAGGAACAGACTGGTAGGCTGGCACACAGACTGGTGGGTATAGGCAGGCACGACTGGTATGCAGGCAGGCGGGTATGCAGGCAGGGGGGTACAGGCAAGCACAGATAGAGTGCAGACAGGAAGGCACTAGCAGGTAGGAACACAGGCGGGATAGGACCCAGTACACACAGGGACTCAGGAACAATACAGGCAGAGGGGTACAGGCAAGCACAGCTAGAGTGCAAACAGGGAGGCACTAGCAGGTAGGGACACTGGCGGGATAGGACCCAGTACACACTGGGACTCAGGAACAGAACCACAGATGTGGCGGACAAACACAGCAGAGTGAGGCCGCCCAGAGAGGTGAGCGAGAACAGGGCAGGACAAGGCCGCCTGGAGCGGTGAGCAAGAGTAGAGCAGGACAAGGCCGCCAGGAGCGGTGAACAAAGGGTCACAGCTGAGCGAGACTGCCGGAGCAGTGAGCAAGAGTAAAACAGGTCGAGGCCGCCTGGAGCGGTGAGCAAGAGTAAAGCAGGACAAGGCCGCCAGGAGCGGTGAGCAAGAGTGGAGCAAGACTGCCGGAGCAGTGAGCAAGGCTAGAACCGCCGGAGCTGTGAGCAAAGGAGACAGAGCTGAGCGAGACTGCCGGAGCTGTGAGCAAGAGTAAAGCAGGACTGCCGGAGCAGTGAGCAAAAGGGTCAGAGCGGAGCAAGGCTGCCAGAGCAGCGAGCAAAAGGAGTCAGAGCAGGCTAGAACCGCCGGAGCGGTGAGCAAAGGAGTCAGAGCAGGCTAGAACCGCCGGAGCGGTGAGCAAAGGAGTCAGAGCAGGCTAGAACCGCCAGAGCGGTGAGTAAGGCAGAGCAGGGGGGGGACAGAGCTCTGTTCACACGGAACAGACAGGAAGGGTAAGGCAGAGCCAGATACCCACAGGGTACTTGCAGTGAAGTAGTGAGTGGACCACAAACTCACAAACAGGAGTACAGAGACAACAAGCAGGAGTTAGGTACGAGTTCAGACTCTGCAGAAAAAGGAAGGGAACGGACATAGAGGCAAAACAGGCAAAGGATAGGAGAGAGTTCAGACTGGAACTGAGTGTACGGAGGAGACCGACACTGCAGCGGGATACAGGAGCGGGTCTGGGAATAAGGCCCCAAGAGAGGCGGGACGAACAGGCAAGGAGCGTGTTCAGACAGGACAGACAAGATACAGGAGCGGGTCTGGGTAATCGGCCCCCAGAGAGGCGGGACGAACAGGCAAGGAGCGTGTTCAGACAGGACAGACAAGATACTGGAGCGGGTCTGGGAAATCGGCCCCCAGAGAGGCGGGATGAACAGGCAAGGAGCGTGTTCAGACAGGCCTGGAAATACAGCCTCCAGGATAGGCAGACAAGAGAACACAGAACGGGACCTGGCACCTTCAGAGTGCAAGCACACACTGAATGAAACACTATGCTCAGGCAGGGATTGATTGGAGCAGCTGAGCTATATACCAGGTGACAGACAGCAATAGGCTGAGGACGCACAAGGGGTGTGACCCACAGCAGGTACAAAAAGCAGGAAGTGATCGGGCGCCGCCCTTAAGCAGCAGAAACAGACACAAACAGACAGCATGGAGGGAAGCCAGAGAGACATTCTGGACTGGAGATCAAGTGCGCGCTCTTGCACAGTGGGAGATGGACCACCATGCAAGGACGCCGCCAGGTATGTTACAGTACCCCCCCCCCCCCCTTACGCCCCCTCTTCTTCAGGCCTGCCAGAATCTTCCGCAGGGAATTCGAGGACCAGTCGTTCACTTCAAGGAGATCACTTCCACTGTCCACAGGAAAAACTGATCTCATCTGGTTAGCTAGGATGCTACCTCCTATCCAGCCATCCTCAGCAACAGACGAAACGGGTGGAGTACCAGTAACAGCACACAAGGAAGTCTCTCTCCACATATTTTCAGGTGGCACCCCAGAGGGTACAGGAGACAACTGGAAGTCCTTCACCGGGTTGGAGGGGGACAGAGACTTGGGGGTAATCTCTGCTTCGAGGTACATCTTGTCAAGCTCACAGGAAGAAATAGACGGGTTATCAGGTACATAATGAGGAATAGTCAATGTCTCTTTGTTATCTGGTGGTACCCCGGAGAATTCAGGAAACAACTGGAGGTCCTCCGCCGGGTCAGAAGAGTGCAGAGGCTCAGAGAAAACATCTGCTTCAGAGTACACTAGGTCAGACTCACTGGAGGAAGCAGGTGAGGTATCGGGTACCGAGTATAGGAAAGTCTCTGTCCATTCACCACCAGGTGGCACCCCAAAGGGTTCTGGAGACAACTGGAGGTCCTCCGCCTGGTCAGAGGAGTGTAGAGACTCATGGGTAACCTCTGCTTCAGAGTACACAAGGTCGGACTCACTGGACGAAGCCACCGAGGTATCAGATCCAGGATATAGGAAAGTCTCTGTCCATTCACCAGCAGGTGGCACCCCGAAGGGTTCTGGAGACAACTGGAGGTCCTCCTCCTGGTCAGAGGGGTGTAGAGACTCGGGAGTAACCTCTGCTTCGGAGTACACTAGGTTGGACTCACTAGACGAAGCGAGCGAGGTATCAGGTACAGAGTATAGGAGAGTCTCTGTCCTTTCGCTACCAGGTAGCACCCCGTAGGGTTCTGGAGACAACTGGAGGTCCTCCGCCTGGTCGGAGGGGTGTAGAGACTCGGGAGTAACCTCTGCTTCGGAGTACACTAGGTTGGACTCACTGGACGAAGCGAGCGAGGTATCAGGTACAGAGTATAGGAGAGTCTCTGTCCTTTCGCTACCAGGTAGCACCCCGAAGGGTTCTGGAGACAACTGGAGGTCCTCCGCCTGGTCGGAGGGGTGTAGAGACTCGGAGGTAACTACCACTTTGGGGTACCCATTGTCAGGCTCACAGGACGAAGCGGACAAAGTATCGAGTACCGAGTGTAGAGAAGTCTCTCTCCATTTGTCATCGAGTGGTATCCCGGAGGATTCAGGAGGCAACAGGGGGTCCTCCGCCAGGTAGTAGAGGTGCACAGACTCTGAGGTAACCACAGCTTTGGAGCATCTTTGGACATGCACACCGGTTAAAGTGGGTGAAGCATCTGATGCCGGGTGCAGGAAGTTCACCTGTGTGGAGTCTGGATGGGCAGAAGTCTCTTCGGACAGGAGAACCGATGCACTGCCCACGCACATTACCCGTTGGGGCTTCTCCGGGATACAGGGAGATGAACCTTCAGTAGGGACTTCAAGGTTGGGGTCAGGAGGTCTCAGGGAGGACAGACCCTGGCGTGACGGCTTGCCTCTACGTCTAGCAAGTCTGGACTGCTTCTTGAGGTTGGGAGAAGTATTCCGGAAAGCGTAGTCACCCTGTGAGGATTCTGGGTGGGCAGTAGTCTCATTGGGCTGGAGGACTATTGCGCTACCCACACACATTACCCATCGGGGCTGCTCCGGGATATTGGGAAGTGAAGCTTCAGCAGGAGCCTCCGGGTTAGGATCATCGAAGACCATTAGAAAGGCCACCAGGAAGGCCATTAGGTCCAGGAGGATCGGATCCTGTGTTTCATATAGGGGGTTGATCCATTCCAAGGCATCACCCGCCAGGTAAGACATAATAAATGCCACCTTAACCCGATCGGTGGGAAAACATAAAGGGTAGAACTTGAAGTGTAGCATGCATTGCTCCACAAATGCACGACTTTGTCTTGGATCCCCATAGTAACGTAGCGGATCCGCAGGAACGAGAGCAGATAGATCCATCTGGACGGGTGCGTAATTCGCCTGGAACTCAGCTAAGAAAAAAAAGAAAAAATTATTTATTTATTTTAATGCATGTATTCGCTGGAAAACTTCTCAGAGAGCGAAGGCCGTGGGGCTCAACGGGAAACATGGCCTGAGCATGCTGTAATGCACACGCCCGGGCTGAGCGGCGTGTGCGTGTGATTGTAGTGATTCCACTGGACCGTGCCGGAGAGTGAATGCCTGGAGGGGCGTAACTAGGTATTCACCCGATCCGAACAGGGTCGCACGACGGCATACGACGCCAGTGCACCAAGGAGGAACCGAGCAGAGGGACCAGGTGCTACTCCAGGACAGACCCCGGACACGGCTGTTGACCCACACAGGGGAATACAGGAACAGACTGGTAGGCTGGCACACAGACTGGTGGGTATAGGCAGGCACGACTGGTATGCAGGCAGGCGGGTATGCAGGCAGGGGGGTACAGGCAAGCACAGATAGAGTGCAGACGAGAAGGCACTAGCAGGTAGGAACACAGGCGGGATAGGACCCAGTACACACAGGGACTCAGGAACAATACAGGCAGAGGGGTACAGGCAAGCACAGCTAGAGTGCAAACAGGGAGGCACTAGCAGGTAGGGACACTGGCGGGATAGGACCCAGTACACACTGGGACTCAGGAACAGAACCACAGATGTGGCGGACAAACACAGCAGAGTGAGGCCGCCCAGAGAGGTGAGCAAGAACAGGGCAGGACAAGGCCGCCTGGAGCGGTGAGCAAGAGTAGAGCAGGACAATGCCGCCAGGAGCGGTGAACAAAGGGTCAGAGCTGAGCGAGACTGCCGGAGCAGTGAGCAAGAGTAAAGCAGGTCGAGGCCGCCTGAAGCGGTGAGCAATAGTAAAGCAGGACAAGGCCGCCAGGAGCGGAGAGCAAAGGGTCAGAGCTGAGCGAGACTGCCGGAGCAGTGAGCAAGAGTAAAGCAGGACGAGGCCGCCTGGAGCGGTGAGCAAGAGTGGAGCAGGACAAGGCCGCCAGGAGCGGTGAGCAAGAGTGGAGCAAGACTGCCGGAGCAGTGAGCAAGGCTAGAACCGCCGGAGCGGTGAGCAAAGGAGACAGAGCTGAGCGAGACTGCTGGAGCAGTGAGCAAGAGTAAAGCAGGACTGCCGGAGCAGTGAGCAAAAGGGTCAGAGCGGAGCAAGGCTGCCAGAGCAGCGAGCAAAATGAGTCAGAGCAGGCTAGAACCGCCGGAGCGGTGAGCAAAGGAGTCAGAGCAGGCTAGAACCGCCGGAGCGGTGAGCAAAGGAGTCAGAGCAGGCTAGAACCGCCAGAGCGGTGAGTAAGGCAGAGCAGGGGGGGACAGAGCTCTGTTCACACGGAACAGACAGGAAGGGTAAGGCAGAGCCAGATACCCACAGGGTACTTGCAGTGAAGTAGCGAGTGGACCACAAACTCACAAACAGGAGTACAGAGACAACAAGCAGGAGTTAGGTACGAGTTCAGACTCTGCAGAAAAAGGAAGGGAACGGACATAGAGGCAAAACAGGCAAAGGATAGGAGAGAGTTCAGACTGGAACTGAGTGTACAGAGGAGACCGACACTGCAGCGGGATACAGGAGCGGGTCTGGGAATACGGACCCCAGAGAGGCGGGACGAACAGGCAAGGAGCGTGTTCAGACAGGACAGACAAGATACAGGAGCGGGTCTGGGTAATCGGCCCCCAGAGAGGCGGGACGAACAGGCAAGGAGCGTGTTCAGACAGGACAGACAAGATACTGGAGCGGGTCTGGGAAATCGGCCCCCAGAGAGGCGGGACAAACAGGCAAGGAGCGTGTTCAGACAGGCCTGGAAATACAGCCTCCAGGATAGGCAGACAAGAGAACACAGAACGGGACCTGGCACCTTCAGAGTGCAAGCACACACTGAATGAAACACTATGCTCTGGCAGGGATTGATTGGAGCAGCTGAGCTATATACCAGGTGACAGACAGCAATAGGCTGAGGACGCACAAGGGGTGTGACCCACAGCAGGTACAAAAAGCAGGAACTGATCGGGCGCCGCCCTTAAGCAGCAGAAACAGACACAAACAGACAGCATGGAGGGAAGCCAGAGAGACATTCTGGACTGGAGATCAAGTGCGCGCTCTTGCACAGTGGGAGATGGACCACCATGCAAGGACGCCGCCAGGTATGTTACAAAGTGTCAATATCACTTAAATTGTCCATTGCAAGCCAAAACACACGTTAATAGATACATACATATGAAAATACACAATCTAATACCCCAGGGGTAACTACACTGTCAGAGTTTCCTTCTTACTTTCTGTATCTGACAGGGCTCTGACCTTTGGTACTATGTGTGGACCTGCGTGGTACTGGGATACGTGAGGCAATAGTATTCGCACAACCTCCCATTCTGTCTGTACTAGGTGTGGAGGGGCTACAAGACTGCATTGACCTCTCTACAGGACTGGCAAGTATACCATTAGCTGGGCCTTCTTGCTCTGCTCCAACCGGGGATTCTTCTTCCGGGGATTCTGCTTGAGCAGGCTTTTCTGAAGCACTTACAGGTTCTTCTTGCTGTGGATAGAAGGTGATTACAGACAGGTATGATTACTGCTCCTCCTAGTTGGGGCCAATCTGCCAGGAAATCTCCTAATTCAGGATGGAGTACTGCTTCTTTAGGCTCCTCCGGTATGGTGAGAGGCACTTCTTCTTGGGGCTTTAGCAGACCTGGACACAACTTCAGATGGTCCCTGGATACTGTTGCAGTCATTCTTCCTCCGTCTCTACTAATTAGACAGGTCTTCCTGTTATCAAATCTTGACTGTAACACAGTGTAGGGTTCCCTCTCCCACTGGTCATCAACTTTGTGGTTCCTCCTTTTCCTTTTTAATACCACTTCTCCTGGTGTAAAGGGTGCTGCGGGCGCACTTTTGTTGTGGTGGGCCTCCTGTTTGTCCCTCACCCGAGTGAGACTGTCTTCGACACAGGCCTGTACTCTTCTGTACTGCTCCAGTCTGGTCATGTTCCAGTCCTCAGTGGTCACATCTGCTTCCGGTTCTACAACACCAAGCTCCAGGTCCATGGGCAACTTCCCAGGTCTTGCTCGCATGAGATATGCCGGAGCGCAATTGGTGGAAATAACTGGTATGTGATTGTACAGATCTACTAGGTCAGGTAGTAGGTCTGGCCACTGGTATCTCTCCTCTAGTGGTATGGTCTTCAGCAGGTCGATGATGATGTTATTCATCTTTTCACAGAGACCGTTAGTTTGGAGGTAGTACGGTGTAGTCCTGATCTTTTTACACCCGTACAAATGGCAGAATTCTTTGAACAACTCAGCCTCGAAGGCCGGGCCTTGGTCCGTCAGCACCTGCTCAGGGTATCCATGGGGTCTGCAGAAACACACCTGGAATGTTTTTGCTGCTGTCTCTGCCGTCAGGTCCTTGACGGGGGCGACCACCAGGAACCTGGAGTAGTGATCGACCATGGTCAGAGCATAGGAGTACCCTGACCTGCTGGGTGACAACTTGACATGGTCCAGGGCCACGATCTCCAGGGCTTGAGTCATCTTGATGGGTTGAAAGGGAGCCTTCTGGCTTCTGTAGTCTTTTCTTCTGAGGCTACAGGGTCCACAGTTTCGGCACCACCGCTCGATGGACCTGCGCATTCCTACCCAGTAGAATCGACACTTCAGCAGGGTCTCTAACTTTTTCCAGCCAAAGTGTCCTGCCTGATCGTGGTAGGCTTCCAATACCATCTGGATGTCTGTCTTGGGTACCACTATCTGCCATACCATCTCATGGGTCTTTGGATTGATGTACCTCTGGCACAGCTTCTCACGGTAGATAAACAGCCGGCTTCTCTCGTTCCACAGCTGCTTGGCTTGCAGAGACTCTCCCTTCTCCAGGGAGGAACCTTCCTGGGTTATCAGTTCTTTAATACGGCTGACAACCGGGTCGCTGTCCTCGGTCTCCTTCCAGCTGTGGTGAGGCAGGGGGTTTAACGTCTTCCCACGCTGCCTCATGGAGGCTCGTTGCTCGTGGATCACCCCATTCCGGTGAAAGGCAGGTAGCACAATCTTCTCCAGGTCATCCACTTCTTCTACCATGTCTGACTGGTGAGGCATCCTGGAAAGGGCATCAGCGTTGGCGTTCTTGCGGCCCTTCCAGTATTTAATTGTGAATTGGTAGTTTGACAGCTGAGCCATCCATCGCTGCTCCATGGCTCCTAGCTTGACTGTTTCAAGGTGAGTCAAGGTGTTGTTGTCAGTGTCGGCAGTGAACTTGCTGGAGGCTAGGTAGCGCTTGAACCTTTCAGTGATGGTCCAGACCAAGGCCAGGAACTCCAACTTGAAGCTGCTATAGTTCTCTGGGTTCCGCTCGGTCGGGCGGAGCTTCCTGCCTGCGTATGCGATCACTTTCTCTTGGCCATTCTGCTTCTGACTTAGGACAGCTCCCAGACCTTCGTTGCTGGCATCAGTATACAGCAGGAACGGTTGAATGTAGTCAGTCTAGGCCAGGATCTCTTTGCCTGTTAGGATCTCCTTCATCTCCTTCAATGACTCGGCTTGCTCCTTACCCCAGTGTAACGGGGGGTTCCTGCCTTTGGGGACTGTCCTACCAGGATGTCTTGCGGAGGGGCTGCTTTTTTAGTGTAGTCTTTTACAAACCTCCGGTAGTATCCTACTAGTCCCAGGAACTGACGCACCTCCTTGAGGTCCTTCGGCTCTGGCCACTTCTGGATGGCAGTGACCTTTTCCGTGTCTGGTGCTATTCCCTCCGGACTGACAATATGCCCCAGGTACTGTACCTTTCTCTTGAGCAGGTGGCACTTTGAGGGCTTCAGCTTCATCCCGTACCGGGACAGTGACTCAGATACCTCCGCCAGGTGCTTCAAGTGGTCCTCATACGTCTTGGAGTACACTATCACGTCATCCAGGTATAGTAACACAGTCTCAAAGTTGCGGTGTCCCAGGCAGCACTCCATCAATCTCTGGAACGTTCCAGGGGCATTGCAGATTCCCAAAGGCATACTGTTGAACTCGCAGAGTCCCATCGGGGTGGTGAAGGCCGTCTTCTCCCGATTCTCCTCAGCCACAGCTACTTGCCAGTACCCACTAGTGAGGTCAAGGGTGGAATAGTAATTTGCAGACTTCAAGGCAGCCAGGAACTCCTCTATTCGTGGTAAAGGGTATGCATCTTTATGTATAATGCGATTTACTTGTCTGTAATCCACACACATTCTCATACTTCCGTCCCTTTTCCTGACTAAAACTAGGGGAGCTGCCCAGGGACTACAACTATCCCTTACTACCCCTGCCTTCTTCATGTCGTGCAGCATCTCCTTGGCTTTCTGGTAGTGTGCTGGTGGTATCGGCCTGTAACCTTCTTTGATGGGTGGATGGTCACCTGTGGAAATACGGTGTTGGACTCCTTAATCCTCCCAATGTCAAGTGGGTGCTTGCTGAATACCTGTGCGTATTCCTGAACCTCCCGGTGTACCCCCTGTGTCTGGTGGGCAGGAGTGGTGTGTGTCCCAACATGGATCTGCTGACACCAATCCTCCACCTGGGTTGCCGGGTCATTATCCTCCACCTGGTCTTGGGAGATCAAGGCCGTTAGAATGGAGTTGTTATTTACAGCATGTAAATTGGCAACAGTGGCATAGCGTGGTAATCTGACATCATCTTCCCCCTGGTAGCTCTGTCCTTTAAGACCTATTGCTGCTCTACACCAGATAAGCATTTCGCTCATTGGGGGAATCACAATGGGTATGGGGTCTGTTACCCGCACATTACCAATCTCACCACCGGATAACTTTACTTGCTGCTGGTACATCAGGGCTTGGATCTCCTTCTGGATCGCTCTTCTCTGCCCCGGTCTGGCGGCGTTAGCAAGCTGTTGGAGCAAAAACACCACTTCCTCCAAACAGTTACCAACAATGTTAGTGCCTAGTACCATATTCAGTCCTGAGTCATCAGAGACAGTCTCTGCTACCATGAGCCCCTGGTCCTTCAGCTCCACTCTCCCCACCTTTACCGTCACCTCCTTAACCCCGAATAGGTTAAGATGGAGACCGTTGGAGGCATATACTGAAAAGTCTGGGTTCGGGGGTTGGAGACTGTCCATGGACCAGTATCTCTTATAAAGGACATCAGGCATAATTGTTACCTGAGATCCAGTGTCCAGCAGAGCAGGTATTGCAATGCCGTCCAGGATTACGGACAGGAAAGGTCTTCCTCCCACGTACCTGCTGTGCCAGTCTGAGGGGCCTGCTGAGTCTATTCCTGGGTGTTGGCCCTCAGACCCAGGGTTTTCTCGTTTAAAGGACAGCTCTGGATGGTGTGACCTGACTTGCGGCAGCAGTAGCAGACAGGGTCCCTTGGTGGACGGCGTTGGTTGCTGATCCTCCCAGGGGGTGGCGTTGTCCTCTTCTTCCTTCTCATTCAGGGGACATCCCCAGGGCTGTCGGCTAACAGGATCGTTCCTTCCTCCTCAGGCTCCGTCCTCAGCTTCAGTGTACTCAGCACAGTGGTCAGGGTTTTGCTCAACTGATGCACTTCAGAGCGCAGGCTGTGCAGTTCACTAGGGGACGTTGCTTGCACTTTGGCTTCAGCAGCCACCGGGGAAAAGGTGGATGATGCAGGTTCTGGGGTGGCCCCACCCTGGTAACATTGGATGGCAGTTGTTTCCAGGGGCTGCAGTCCTTTTATAGCCATGTCCTTAACGGTGTCAAAGGTGGCATCTGGATGTTCCAGGGACCACCAACTCACAGTCCTGCTCTCCTCTTGGGACCTCAGTCGCCGGATAAACTGTTCTTTTAGCATTTTATTTTCATCATTGATGCTGGTTGGACTAACCTGTTTCATAGCTCGCAGAGCCCCTTGTAAACGCTAGGCATAGTCCCGAACACTGTCCGGTTGCTGAGAGCAGTTGTAGAACCTCATCCGGAGGTCTGTCTCAGTACGATTCTCAAAGACAGTCTGTAACTTTTAAAAGATTGCGGACACCGACTCCTGGTCTGCAGCCGACCAGGTTTCTACTTCTCGCTCCGCAGCTCCAGTCAATTGTCCTAATACAACAGCGGCTCTTTGCTTGCCTGTCATAGAGTACATGTCCAGTATACCGCATTTACCTTTTGAATCCAGATAGGGCATCTGGTTTGCTGCTGTACTGGGGGAGCCACTTTGCTCCAGGTATGTATGGTAGGGCCATGGGTATGACAGGGGTTACAGGCCCTGCTGATGAGCTGCTGCTTCGGCCTGCTCGGCGCCGAGCTCGGGTTGAACATCAGGGCGGTTAACCGGTGCCCTGGCGTTGTGCTGTTCCTTGGACATTCTGTCGCCCCCCTAGCGAACCGTGGCCTACCTTCTTTTCTTCCGGTAGGCCGCAGCTCTGCAGGTAACGGTCTTCTCCAGGACCTTGCGTCCTACGACAGAGTGCTCACCGGCGTTCCTTCCAGGACCCGGCGCTTCCTGGTTTGACGTCGAGGCGTGGGGCGTGTCCGGGGCTTCGCGCGCTTTAGCAGGTACGCCCCTCAGTTTCCCGCGGTTACGCCCTTCTTCTTGCTGGGCGGCCCAACAATGGCGGCAATCTTCGCCACAGTTAAATGCACAGTTTCTATTAAAGGCGCACAGTACCCGGTGGCAACGGGCACAACACTCCGTCGCTGCAGTGGGCATGGAATCCTGTTCATGACGCCAGGAAAGAGATGATGAGCCCAGGGGATGGGGACAACTCGGCGCCCGGGCCTTGTTGTTTGGTTTTGGAGGATGTCGCGGTAGTCGGCTTCCGGGCCCGTACCCTGGGCCTCTCTTTTAAAAGGGTGGATAATTATGGGAAAGTTCGTGACGCCACTTGTGGTGTCTGGTGATGATCACCAGCGCTGCGGCAGCCCTCTGAGGCCGGTGTTAAGGCAGCTTGGGTGGTATAGCTCCCCACAGGTGGAGCTAGGCCTCAGGGCAGCATAGGAGGGGGGATGTAGGACAGGAAGACCCAGCCGGGCCTGAAGAAGGATAGGCAAAGACACAGTTCACTTCAGTACCTTTTACTGATGGAGGTTCAGGCACATTCCGAAGCACTGTAGGGTGAAGGGTGCATATCAGGATACTCCCCAGTGAGCGGGTATAGGGCCTCCTGTTTCTTGCCTTTGCGTAGTAAGTTTCTGAACTGCCTGGAGCTAGGCCTAACTTTGTCACTGTCCTGCATCAGCTGACTTTGAGGTAGGGCCTTCTCTTGGAGTACACGCTTCCAGCTTGTGGGGCCTCTGTGTCTCCTGGCTCTGATATGTATCAGCTCTTGGGTGATCCTGGGACCTGAAGTCTTCCAGGGGTCTCCAGTTGTCTCCATAGGGGGAATATACGGCCCTGTAGACGCGGACCCGGTGTCCGGTATACGTCTTCTGGGGTGAGCTTGCACAGCTCCTCTGCCCCCAATGCTACTCACTCCTCTAGCCTTCGGCTAGACCAGACTCTCTCACTGACTGCCTACTGTAGCTCCACCTTCCCTATTTATATCCCTAACGGGCTCCCTCTGGTGGTCTGAGGTGGATGCTTATGAGGGCCTCTTGTGGAGGAATCCGTTCATGCACCCTTCTAGGATCTGTGGTACCAAGCGCAGCTGGGCGCCACATCGGCTGATGAGAGACTACTACTCCCAATTAGTGTTGAGCCACCCCCGTAGTGTTTGAGTTCGGTTCGGTTCGTCGAACACCCGTGTGTTCGCCGAACTGTTCGTCGAACTGTTCGTCGAACACCTTCGAACACCGTTAAAACCAATGGCAGGCAAACAAAAACACATAGAAACACATAGAAAACACCTTCAAAGGTGTCCAAAAGCTGACAAACTGCTCAGAAGACACAACTAACACATGGAAAAGTGACAAGTATATATAGTCATGCGAAAAGAAAAGAGGTGGAGGAGTAAAAGGAGGGGGAGACACAGATATAGGCATGTGATGCCCTTCTAAAATCCAAAAAGTGAGAAGCCGACACGTTCAGTCCGCTCCTGCCCATACCACCTCCGTGTCGCCGGGTTTGTGCCAGAGCCGCGGTGAACCCTGACGGCCAGCCCCCCTCTCCCAATACTGGTGCCTGTCCGCTGGTGGGTCGAGCGAGCCCCCCTGTGGTGGAGGCAGCTCTAAGCTTTTTAATTTAAATTGTCTCTCTAATTTGAATGAATACACTTTAAATCCATTTACAAGGATCTATTGGAGGGCAAGTCTCATGCCAGCAGCCGCGTAATTCCAGCTCCAGTAGCGTCCACTAAAGCTGCTGCAGTTAAAAAGCTTTTATAAGGATCGAGCTCGGCTGTCCACCGCAAGACATCCTACTGCCAGTCCCAGCCCCTATGCCTTGGGGTGCCTCCTGATGCTCTTCACTGAGTATCCCGTGGTCCCGAAGCATTTCCTTTGAAAAAATTAAGTGTCCAAACTACAGGTGGTGTAGCTTGCTTAACAGCCGGGATAATCCGCTGACTAGCAGACACTGCTACTAGGCACAAAGTATTTCCTGGGCTAGATGCAGTTAAAAATTTGTAATTAGATACTCTCGTTGGATGCTGAGAAAGCATTCCATAGAGTCTCCGTGGGGCAGGGCGACCAATATGCCTCTGAGATGGGCACGACAGTCCCTGTCCCTGGCTGGAGTGGGGGGAGGGAAAACTGAGGAAGGGGAACCCTGTAGTGCAGGAGCAGGGAGGAAGCAGTTCCTAGGTGCATTGAGAAGGGAGTATAAAAGGTGGGCACCATCTTAGTTCAGTGCAGAGAAGTCTGAGCAGAAGTGGGAGGGAGCAGGGGCTCTGCATGAGCTCTGCTCCGGAGGCGGGCCTAGTAACAGAGGCCCAGGCCTGGAAGAGGGAGAAGGAAGGAAGAGGAGCGGAGAAGGCTCCAGGAACGAGGAATGAAGGGATCCCAGGGGTGCGGACGGGCGAGTCGCCACCGCACGCCCAAATCCACCTGCATGGAGGGGTCAGGCCAAAGGGGGAGACCGGTCCCCGAAACTAGTGGAGGCAGGAAACGACCCTCAGCTAGAAACCGGAGGCTGTGACATTTTATGTGGCGCAGCCCCTCGCTACACCCGCTAGGAAGGCACCACATAGGGTCAGGGAAACTGGCGCCAAGTTTACCAAGAGGAGGCCCGAGGCAGCCGGACAGAAGGGTTGGTAAGAAAGGCCAGACAAAGGACACACAAAGGGGGTCCTGTGAAGCGCTCCAAAGTTATCTGGGAGTTGTCTGAACCCCTCACCTGGTGAGCACAGTACAACGTGGGCAGCCGTTACCTGCAGACGTGGTCTGGATAATAAGAACTGTGAGTAAAGGCCCTGGACTGCATCACTGACTCCGTGTCATTACTGCTGCTGCACTGCACCATCACCCCCATCCTCCGCATACACTGCCCTGAGGCTATACTCCTCCCTTGGGGAGTTATGCTACGCTCTGCTGCACCCACAACACCAGCCTCAGCGGTCTGCCCTTCAGCGGCAGTTCACTCTGACCGCAATCCATGGCGTAGTCGGACATTTAAACATCAAAACCACATAAATAGTACCGCCACTGGTTTGACCACCCTGAGCCACGGAACCGGGTCGCCGCCACGAAGACTACAACCACCAGCATCCACCAAAAAGGGTCCGGCTCCGGGTGTCCCAAAGCCCAGGGGGTTCATCAGAACATTTTCATCACCTTTCACCAATGGGACAAGGCAGGGATGTCCTCTGTCCCCTCTCTTATACATCCTAGTTATGGAGCACCTGCTCTCATCAATTCGCCATAACCCCAATATTAGGTGGATTGAGGTGGGAGGCACCGAGTACAAGTGCTCTCTATTTGCTGATGATGTCCTAGTATATATCACTCAATCACATATATCCATCCATGCTGTTATGGCTGAAATAGATCACTTTGTTACATGGTCAAATTTTAAAATCAATGCAGCGAAGTCTGAGGCCCTCGATGTCTCCCTCCCCAAATCTATATAGGATTCCATCCAGTCCAACTTTCCCTTTGCCTGGCCCTCACAGGGTATCAAATACTTAGGAATTCCTATTCATAGAGACCTCTCCCATCTATGTTATCTTAATTTTGGGCCCTTTATTGAACAACTCCATACAGACCACGGTTGGCAAGTTAGAACTGTAAGATTCACTACGTGAACCACTGGTGTTTTGTGGAAAAGCACATGTACACTGTGTTCCAAATTATTATGCAAAAAGTGTTTAGGAGTGATAAGGGAAGAATTTGTTTGTTTGTCAGTTAAACTCATTGATGGTGATGTGTGTCAGGGCTCTTTATATCACTGTAAGCAATTGCAGACACCTGTGCTAATTAGTTTGGCTGGTGTGTCCAATGAAAGGTAAGACTACTTAAGAAGGCTGTCTCACATTATTAAGCAGCCTACATTTTCTGCCAAAATGGGAAAGAAAAAGGATGTGTCGGCTGCTGAGAAGCAACAAATTGTGGAGTGTTTAGGTCAAGGCATGACTACAATCAACATTGTGCGATGATCAGGATGAAGTGTCTTGGCAATCAAGAAGTATGTAGCTGATTCACAGTACACACGTGTGCATGCTGATAAGGGCAAATTGAGGACTCTTTCCTACAGGCAATTACGTCAGGTTAAAAGAGCAGCGGCAAAAAAGCCTCGTCATAGCAGCAGACAAGTTTTTGAAGCTGCTGGTGCCTCCAACGTCCCCCGAACAACAAGATGCAGGGTCCTTCAGAGGTTTGCAGCTGTGCATACGCCATCCTGTCGACCTCCTCTATCCACTTCACACAAGCAGAAACGGCTCCAGTGGGCCAAACATTACATGAAGACTGATTTCAAAACTGTTTTGTTCACGGATGAGTGCCGTGCAGCGCTCGATGGTCCAGATGGATGGAGTGGAGGATGGCTGGTTGATGGACACCCCACGCAAACACGGCTACAGCGCCAACAAGGAGGAGGTGGAGTAATGTTTTGGGCTGGAATCATGGGGAGAGAGATTGTCGGCCCCTTTAGGATCCCTGAAGGCGCTAAAGATGAACTCCATAATGTATGTGGATTTTCTCAAACAGCACTTCCTGCCATGGCTCAAGAAGAAGAACCGTGTATTTCACAGCAAGATCATTTTTTTGCATGATAATGCACCATCTCATGCTGCACATAAAACATCTGCATCTCTGGAAGATATGGGCATAAAAGGGGACCAACTTATTGGGTGATCCCCATGCTCCCCTGACCTCTACCCCATTCAGAACCTCTGGAGCATCATCAAAAGGAGTGTCTATGATGGCGGGAGGCAGTTCACATCTAAGCAACAGCTCTGGGAGGGTATTCTGTCCTCATGCAAAACAATTGAAGCAGAAACCATCCAAAACCTGACAAATTCAATGGACGAGAGAGTTCAGAAGCTCCTTTCGAACAAGGGGTCCTATGTGAAAATGTAACATCACCTAGAATAAAGTTTTGAGTTGAAAACTGTTTGATTTCAGTTTCTAATAACATGCTAATGCTTATAATTTCAAAAATGACCATTTTTTTGGTCTTTATTAAAATGAAAAGGTTGATCGAAAAGTTTGGGGGATCTAAGAGTGTGGCAACCCAGTAGTCATGATTACTTCGAATTCTGACAATATGAGGGTCATGTTGCAGGTAGTGCAGCAAGAAGGCACTTATGTGTCTTGCGCATCTCGGAGCCCCAAAATTATTTTCCGGGCTAGATGCAGCTAAAAATTATTATTAATTTTAAATCTGGTGGAGCTTAGTATAAATGGCCTAATAGTATCAGTGCTGCACACTGCTACAAAGCCCAAATTATTTTCCAGTCAAGATACAGATAAACATGATTAGTAATTTTAAATCTGGTGGAGCTTATTATAGATGGCCTAATAGAATCAGTGCTGCACACTGCTACAAAGCCCAAATTATTTTCCAGCCAAGATACAGATAAACATGATTAGTAATTTGAAAGCTTAAAACGGTTGGTAGGGTGATTTTAACCAATCTTCAAGCTTTTACTCTCCCCAGGGTGACACAGGGGTAGAAAAGTCATTTCGTATCCATGATTTGTTCATCTTTATGAACGTGAGTCTGTCTACATTATCAGTGGAGAGCCGCGTGCGCTTATCTGTCAGCACACCACCAGCAGCGCTGAACACACGTTCAGACAGAACGCTGGCTGCGGGGCATGACAAGATCTCCAAGGCATAAGTGGCTAGCTCCGGCCATTTATCCAGATTGGAAGCCCAAAAAGAGCAAGGGTCCAGTGACACAGTCATGGCTTCAATGTTTACTTGGAGATACTCCTGTACCATCGTCTCTAGGCATTGACTATGTGTCAGACTTCTTGTCTCCTGTGGCCTTGCAAAGGATGGGCTAAAAAAGTGGTGAAATGATTCCGCAAAATTGGTGTTACCAGCAGATACTGTGGTTCTGCTACGGTTTGAGTGCTGAACACTTGACGGTCCCACGGTTGGCAAGTTGGAACTGTGAGATTCACTACGTGCACCACTGGTGTTTTGTGGAAAAGCACATGTAAGATTCTGCAACAGTCTCTGCTGATACTCCTGCATGCGTGCATCCCTTTCTATGGCAGAAATAATTTCTGTAAATTTACTTTTGTACCGGGGATCTAACAGTGTGGCAACCCAGTAGTCAGGATTATTTCTAATTCTCACAATTCGAGGGTCATGTTGCAGGTAGTGCAGCAAGAAGGCACTCATGTGTGTTGCGCATCCAGGAGCACCAAGTCCCTGTTGTGTTGGTGGCGAGGTAACAATCATGCTTCCTTCCTCTGTCCTCTCCCCCCAACCTCGCACAACAGAAATGTGATCAAGGTCTCCCTCATCTGATGAGTCTTCCATCAGTTCGTCCTCCACTTCTTCCCGGGCTCCTGCACCTTCCTCACTAGTTTGGCTGCTACCATGCGCCCTGGTAAAACCATCTCCCCCACCCTCACATGCCTGCCGCCTTGGTGCTGCCGACCGCCTGGACCTTGCAGATGTTAGCCCTTCTGCATACAACTCCTCCTCCTCTACTTCCTCCACCTCCTCTTGTGCCACCACCTGACTCCGAATTCTGTTTAACATGTGCTCCAGCATGTAAATCACCGGAATAGTCATGCTGATAATGGCATCGTCAGCACTAAACATCTTCGTCGCCATTTCAAAACTGTGCAGAAGGGTGCATAAGTCCCTGATCTGAGACCACTCCTCCAGCGTGATTTGCCCCACCTCTGGATCTCGTTGGCCCAGGCTATACGTCAGAACGCATTGCACCAGGGCTTGTCGGTGCTGCCACAGTCGCTGCAACATGTGCAGAGTTGAATTCCACCGGGTAGGCACATCGCATTTTAGCCGGTGAAGTGGCAGGCCCAACGACTTCTGTAGAGATGTAAGTCGCTGAGCTGCGGGATGCGAACGGCGGAAGTGAGCACACAGCGACCGTGCCCTCTGCAGAAGGCCATCTAGTCTGCGATAGTGGGCTAAAAATTGCTGGACAACCAGGTTCAACACGTGAGCCATACAAGGCACGTGTGTGACATTGCCCCGGCGAAGGGCCGCACCCAGGTTTGCAGCATTGTCGCACACGGCCTTCCCTGGTTTCAGGTCCAGTGGAGACAACCATTCATGAAATTGGTTCTCCAGAGCTGACCACAACTCCTCAGCTGTGTGACTCACATTTCCCAGACATTTCAGAGTAAAAACCGCCTGATGACGTTGAGCCCTACTGCCAGCATAGTAAGGAGGTGTGCAGGATCCCTTCTGCGCAGTTAGAAAGCTTGTGGCATGACCAGACAGGCTTTGGGTGCAGGTGGAAGACCGAGAGGAGGTTGAGGAGGCAGAAGCAGTGGAGGAACTTTGACATAAAGAGGATTGACGCACATCTCGTGGGGATGGCAAGACTTGGACAGCAGCCCCTTGTCCTGCTGTCACCATAGTTACCCAGTGCCCAGTCAGCGACATGTAACGCCCCAGTCCATGCCTACTCGTCCAAGTGTCTGTGGTGAAATGCACCCTGTCACACACAGAGTTTCTCAAAGAAGCGGTGATGTTGTGTGCGACATGCTGGTGGAGCGCAGGCACACCTTTCTTTGAGAAGTAGTGCCGACTGGGCATCTGGTACTGGGGCACTGCGACGGACATAAGGTCTCGAAAATCCTCTGTGTCCACCGGGCGGAAAGGCAGAATTTCTGTAGCCAAGAGCTTGCAGATGGTGAAATTCAACCTCTTTGCTTTCTCATGACTAGGAGGAAATGGTCTTTTACTTGTCCACATCTGAGGGACCGAGGGCTGGCTATTGTGCTTAGACGGGGTTGATAAGGGTGTCCCCGGCAAACTGCTGGTCTGTGAGGAAGATGCAGGCGGACATGTTAGGTTGTCTTGATCCAAAGGTGGTGCTATCGATGTCGGACAGCGCTCAACACCAGCTGGTGTTGCCACCTCCAAAGAAAATGATGACCTGCCAATCACGCTGGCTGTTGCGGGTAAAGAGGTGGCAAGTCTGCGCCCCAAAACAGGTGTGACTGCTGTCCCCCCAGTCACAGAGGATGAAGAGGCCGCGGATGCACAAGATATGGCAGACGGTGGTTGGCCCGGCCGGCTAGGCCGCATTGTAGCACACTGAGCTTCCCACTGCAACTTATGCTTCATGTCCATGTGCCGGTTCATGCATGAAGTACTCAAACTATGTATTTTTTGGCCTCTACTTAGCTTTTGCTGACAAATGTTACAGATAACACGAGTTGGGTCATCTTTATCGATCTGAAAAAATGCCCAGGCTATGCAAGGCTTAGCACCCATGCGACCTGAAGAGCCACCACGACTTGTGGTGAGAGGCAGAGTTGTGTTTGAGGATGCAGTTGTTGACGTGCTTCCAGTACTACGTCTCTGTCCAGGAATGCGCAACCTGACCTCATCGTCACTAGCATCTTCCTCCACCTCCTCTGCTGACCTCATCTCTTGGCTGACTGTGGGTTGACAGTAAGTGGGATCTCCAACCTCATCATCATCACCCTGTGCGTTATCACACCCGTCGTCCTCAGAGCCAACCTGTTCCTGCCCTGACAAAAAACTAAAGTTGTCGCTCCAATCAGGTATTTGAGTCTCATCATCGTCTTCCTCATTGTCTCCACCAACAGGAGTTACAGTTTGGGAATGAGGGTCTACATTATGGTCAGAACCTTCTGCGTCTGGTCCTGGATCCGACTCATAAAGATTCTGGGCATCAGTGCAGATCATTTTCTCGTCTGGATTCACAGAAGCGCTGGAGTCGACCTCTGATTCCCAGGCTATAGTATGAGTAAACAGCTCTGCAGACTCAACCATCTGTTCTACCTCATACTCAGACGGGCAGCTGGAGATTTGGGAGCTGTGAGGAAGCAAGTGCGATTGGGGTGACACCTTTGAGGACTGGAGTATTTGTGATGTTGAAGTTGATGTGGAGGAGAGCCCACTTAAAGGAGCACTTGATATCCGTTGAAGCACCTGCTGTTTTTGTGCCTCATCTGGAATTTGTAGCGATTGGCGTGGCCGTAAGAAAGGGATCTTATCACATTGTCCGCTAAAAGAAGTAGACATTTTAGTTTGGCTGGAAGATGGTCTTTCTTCTGCAGATGTTACTGTTGCTTTAACACCTACCCCACGGACACAACCTTTTTTCCCCTTCCCAACACGCCTATTCCCCTTTCCACCAGCAGCAGGCCTTTTTCCACTCATTTTGGTGGTTAACTAATTCACAACTCTGGAGTTGTTTGCACAAAAAAACAATGGATGGGAACCGAGCAGAGCTGAGTGGCCAAACTGTGGTATTAGGCCAAAACTATTGGCTGGGTTAGATGCAGAAAAAAATTATATTCAATTTGCAACCTGATGGAGGTCAGTATAGATGGACTAATAGAACAAGTCCCACACACAGCTAGAGCCCAAATATTTTTTCAGAGGTAGATGCAGAAAAAAATTGTATTCAGTTTGCAACCTGATGGAGGTCAGTATAGATGGACTAATAGAACAAGTCCCACTCACAGCTAGAAGCCCAAATATTTTTTCAGAGGTAGATGCAGAAAAAAAATATATTAAGTTTGCAACCTGATGGAGGTCAGTATAGATGGACTAATAGAGAAAGTCCCACACACTGCTAGCAGGCCAAATATTTTTTCAGAGCTAGATGCAGACAAAAAATTATTTTGAATTTGCAACCTGATGGAGGTCAGTATAGGTGGAGTAATAGAACAAGTCCCACACACTGCTAGAAGGCCAAATATTTTTTCAGAGCTAGATGCAGAAAAAAATTATATTCAGTTTGCAACCTGATGGAGGTCAGTATAGATGGACTAATAGAACAAGTCCCACACACAGCTAGAAGCCCAAATATTTTTTTCAGAGGTAGATGCAGAAAAAAATTATATTCAGTTTGCAACCTGATGGAGGTCTGTATAGATGGATTAATAGAACAAGTCCCACACACAGCTAGAAGCCCAATATTTTTTCAGAGGTAGATGCAGATAAAAATTATTTTTAATTTGCAGCCTGATGGAGGTCAGTATAGATGGACTAATAGAGAAAGTCCCACACACTGATAGAAGGCCAAATATTTTTTCAGAGCTAGATGCAGACAAAAAAATATTTTGAATTTGCAACCTGATGGAGGTCAGTATAGATGGACTAATAGAGAAAGTCCCACACACTGCTAGAAGGCCAAATATTTTTTCAGAGCTAGATGCAGACAAAAATTATTTTTAATTTGCAACCTGATGGAGGTCAGTATAGATGGACTAATAGAGAAAGTCCCACACACTGCTAGAAGCCCAAATATTTTTTCAGAGGTAGATACAGATAAAAATTATTTTTAATTTGCAACCTGATGGAGGTCAGTATAGATGGACTAATAGAACAAGTCCCACACACTGCTAGAAGGCCAAATATTTTTTCAGAGCTAGATGCAGAAAAAAATTATATTCAGTTTGCAACCTGATGGAGGTCAGTATAGATGGACTAATAGAACAAGTCCCACACACTGCTAGAAGCCCAAATATTTTTTCAGAGCTAGATGCAGAAAAAAATTATATTCAATTTGCAACCTGATGGAGGTCAGTATAGATGGACTAATAGAATGATGCTATGCCCAAAAGATTTTACTTCACTAGGTGCAGTAAAAAAATTGGTATTCTATACACAGGTGGTATATCTTGCAACACAGATAGGCTACTCCACTGACTAACACACTCTGCAATAGGCCAAAAAGGATTAGCTTTGCTAGATTCAGCCAAATGCTGTGAAAAAAACTTGCACAGCACTGGCACAGACCTGCCTGGCAAAAACTGATAGGAACTGATGTAACCTAGTCCTGAAAAGGACTGCAATTACAATTAGTCTTTACTCCCACAATCTATCTATTTAAGAGCACAGACCTGCCTGATAAAAGTCGTAGGAAATGCTGTAACCTAGCCCTTAAAAGGACTGCAATCACAACTATTCCCTACTCCCAAGCTATCTGTAGATTTGTGCGAAAATTGGCTTGAAATTAACAAGGTATAGCGCACACAGCAACAGCGGTGCCGTCTAACACGCAGCTGCAGCAGTGAGAAAATGGTGGCGACGGGGAAAATGGCTTGGTCTTATAGTGCAAGGACATGTGACATACACTGCCAATGACACATGCCCTTGCTTGTGTGAAAAAAAGCACTTCGCTCCGTGTGTGCGCTGCTGATAGGCTGACAGATTGCACCTCCCCACTGTAAATGCGGGAAAGAGAAAAAAAAATGGAGATCTTCATTATTCCTGCAGAGATCCATCCCCTGCCCCTCCCCCCACCCCGCTGTACACTCAAACTGCGTATTAACATTAATTTTCATCATTACTGAGAAAAAATCCAGTTATGATTTTGGTGCACGAACAGTTATCGAACATAACCTCGAACAGCCGAATTTTTCTCAAATCGTTCGTGTTCGCCGAACGGCTCGAACACCGCCCAAAACAGCTCGAATTTGAGATTGGCGAACAGTTCGAGGCGAACAATGCTCATCTCTACTCCCAATAGCCTACGCCTGCTGTCACTAATAACAGCGGGAGCAGGCGCCACTGATGAGAGTATTTATTAGCAGGTGCCTGTCCTCCAAGTTAAAAAGAAAAACAATTGAAAAAGTTAGTAAATAAATAAATATTCCAATAAAAATAAAAAGACATTAGTGTTGTACTTCTTTTCAGAAGTGCACAAAACTGTGACTGAATGCACTTTTATGCGTGCTTAAAAAGACAGACATAGGCCAGACGGCATCCACAGTGTCTCCATCTGCCTCATTATAGGGAATATTCTACTGGAGATTTTGTCTGAATCACGTATTTCAGAGATTTTCATCGAAACCCTGGTGTAAGTGCTCATCGCAGACCGCAGGATAAATGTGAACAGAGCCTTACTGTGATCTTTGGGAGCCAGAATGAACAAATCAATAGTAGGTCAAGAATTGATTTTATTTATGTTTTACGCTGGTCTTCATGCAGAACAATTGATAAGATTACTTTATTATTTGGTTTAGTGCGATTACAGAAATACCAGATTTAGGCTATGTGCCCACGATGCAGAAATGCTCAGGATTTTTTCCTGAGCGTTTCTGCATCTCCCTTGTAGAAAAAAAATATGCGGATTGTACATGCATTTTTCCTGCCAGGGACATGCGGATGTGAAGCGTTCTTCACATTTATTTCCACATGCGGGCTGACGAGCGCTTTCCAAGCGATTGTAGCATCACTTGGAAAGTGATTGTCAACTTGGTCACACTATATAAATCCATGCAACCGGCATGGATTTATATAGTGTGACCTTAGAATGTTTAAAAATAAAAAAATAAATCTATACTTACCTTCTGATGGCCCCAGGAGTCTTGCTTCGCTCTGTCCTGGCTTGCCGGCAGCTCGCGGTACACTGAAGGACCTGCCGTCACATGACTATGAGGTCATTGCAGTTCCTTCAGTCCACCGCGATCTGCCGGCAAGGTAGGACAAGTGCAGCAGGGGCCATCAGAAGGTAAATATGATATTTATTTTTTATTTTATTCTTTTTTTGACAGGTTCTATGGTACCCGGGTCCGGAGGAGAGTCTCCTCTCCTCCACACCCGGGTACCATCAGCACATTGAAACGCTTGGATTCCGCATCTACAGATGCAGTGATGCGTAATCCAAGTGATTCAATGCAAGTCAATGGCGGCAAAAACGTAGCGCTTTCGCAAAATAATTGGTAGTGCTGCGTTTTGTTCCGCAATGATAACCCGCAGCGGAAATTTCTGCACCATGTGCACAGCACATGCGGATTATCATTGAGGAACATGGCAGGCCTTCTACCATGCATTTTTTAAGCGTTTCTGCAGCATTTTTGCCACTGCAGAAACGCTTAAAAAATGCATCGTGGGCACATAGCTTTATATTGTGTTTTTATGTTTGGCTACTGCCACTCACGAACAGATACTTTTTTGTTGCAAAAACAAGTTTTTGAGAGCTCTGATTTCTGCCGACAGTCATTAGAGGGCTTGTTTTTCGCGGGACGAATTAACATTTTATTGGTACAATTTTCGGGAACATGACATGCTTTGATCGCTTTTGATTTTGATTTTTGGGTGGCAAAATGTGCAAAACCAGCAAGTCAGGAATTGTGTTTTTGGAGGTTTTTTTATGTCGTGTGGTAAAATTCAGAAGATTATAGATTCAAAAACTACCATCCATAACAATGTAAACCTAGCATGGTATAGGATATTTTAAAATATAACTTTTAATGATAGTGTAATAAAATGGCCACAGGCTCAATAAAACAAACAATTAGACATAAAAAGATCAACAAACGACACACATACATATAAGTCACAATAACCATGGGGGTAAGGGTAAAATTGCCCAATATTGCAACCAACCTCTCATATATAAAGTGGATGGGCCAGGCATCTATTGCACATGTCCCAAAATATTTCCCATTCCCAAAATATTTTGGGACATGTGCAATAGATCCTTGGCCCATCCACTTTATATATGAGATATTGTTTATGGGTAATGTGTGGGTAGTCTCCCCCCCCCATCTGTCTATATCTCTCCTTCTGGATGAAGTAACCAGATAAGTGAGGATTCTCTTGTGCTTTGAGTAAGGCCATACTCCAACCTCTGGTGAGACTGTTCCTTTCTCATTTATTTAATTGTCACTGCCTTACAGTCGGGAGGTTGCAATATTGGGCAATTTTACTCTTACCCCCATGGTTATTGTGACTTATATGTATGTGTGTCGCTTGTTGGTCTTTTTATGTCTAATTGTTTGTTTTATTGAGCCTGTGGTCATTTTATTACACTATCATTAAAAGTTATATTTTAATATATCCTATACCGTGCTAAGTTTACATAGTAAAATTCAGAAGGCAGCTTTATTATTTGGGTCAGTATGATTACAGCGCTACAACATGCAATTAAATCTATTTTATAGAAAAAATAATTATTTTTGTATCGCTATATTTGTGACATGCAGAAGTAGTTTTCTGCTCTAGAAGCATCCAGCAACTGGAGGGTTAGCACAGTCACAGGAGACAGAGAGTGTTTAGCAGAGCCCCAGGGGGATTGTGGGGAACTTGTTTATTTGTCAGGCTGGAGCCTAAGAGAAAGGTGGTGTGTGATCTGTATCTCACAGAAGGCAAGGGAACAGAATTCAGGTCAGGAGGGAAGCTAAACACGAGTCAGATAGACTCCCTGAACTAACAGTGCAGAGTATTATAGGGCAGACAGATAAGGACTGGAAGGAATTGTGTTACAGGGATCATCTCCCTAATCAAACCCTCCCTCCTTCCATCTTCTTTCAGGATAAATAATGCTGTGCACTATTAGTCCTTGTGAAGGAAAAAGCTGTGGTTCTGTATGCATCAAAACTGTGCAGTACTGTACTCCTGAAAAGACTGTCTGCTACTGTGCTGCGAGACTGTACTGTTGTTACTGGAGCCTGTTGCTCAAAGAGACACTTAAATTTCACTGGCCGTGCCTCATTGAATGTTACTGTTCTACCGTTTCTGAGGACTCTTGTCAAATGTGTCTGGTCAGCAATTGAATCTATCCTGTGCCTGAGAGAAGTTGCAGCCTATGGTCGCCCTGAGTAACGGTTTCCCCAGGATTCCAACGAATTCATGTAACCGGTCTCGCCCCTGTCTGAACTTAGACGGTGTACGTGTAATATATTCTAAGACCTATAGCTTTTTATTTTTCCACTGTTGGAGCTGTATGGTGGCTTTTTTTTGTGTGGGACAAGATGGTGTTTTCAGAGATACCATTTTTGTTTGAATTCGTCTTTTTGATCACTTTTTATTCCACTTTTTGTTCGGCAGTTCGGTAGCAAAAAGCATACAGTTATATGAAAAAGTTTGGGCACCCCTATTAATCTTAAGCTTAATGTTTTATAAAAATTGGTGTTTTTTCAACAGCTATTTCAATTTGATATATGTAATAACTGTTGGACACAGTAATGTTTCCATACTTATGCACCTGTCAAATTTTGTTTGAATGCAGACTGCACATTTTCTGTTAGTACAATAAACCTCATTTCAAGGCAGAAACATTACTGTGTCCAACACTTATTACATATATCAAACTGAAATAGCTGTTGCAAAAACACCAATTTTTATTAAACATTAAGCTTAAGATTAATAGGGGTGCCCAAACTTTTTCATATAACTGTAGTTTTTTGCTTCGTTCTTTTTTTATGGTGTTCACTGAAGGGGTTAATTAGAGTAACAGTTTTATAGGTTGGGTTGTTTTGGACATGGCGATACCAAATATATGCTTTTTTTACATTTTTTTCATACATATACATATTTCTGGGTATAATATGTTTTTATTTATTTTTCTGAGTTTGTTTTTGTCTTTTTAAAAAAAACTAACTTTGTTTTTTACTTGTTTACCCCGTCCCTCTATGGGACCTTAACTTTTATCACTCTAATCGCTAGTATAATGCATTGTAAAACATCATGGCAATGCTTTATACCTCTCAGTGCAGCACTGACAGAAGCCTCTTGGACCATGCTCTGAGTGACCCGGATGTCATAATGAAGACCTCAGGTTGCCATGGCAACGATCGGGCCCTCATGATGACGCCGACACAATTGTAAGGGAGATCGCTCTCTGCATTTAGGGGGTTAAACCACCAGGGGCGATGTGGGACTAAGTCTCAGCTATCATGTAAGCCGACCTCCCTGCAGCGATCGCGAGGGCACAGCTCCTACATAAACCCCTATATAAAGTATGAGCCTCCACATAGCTCCTTATTGTCATGGGTGTGTCAGATGTAACAGTCGCTCTGCAGCTGGCTGCAGAAGGTCTGTGGGTTGACCGTGTTACCAAGGTCCTCAATATCATCTGACAGCTGTTCCCCGGCCTGAGCTATTCTACCCAATGCCCCAGGGTCCTTCACTGCGACCAGACGGTTTTGCATCAAGCATCAAGGCACCTCATGCACGTGTACGAAGAGAGGGACGTCAGGTTGCACAATGCTGGCGATGTGGAAGTGAAAAACACTTCGCTAGAGAGTGTCGGAGTGATTTGCAGGGGAATCCAGAGCTGCCATTAAACTTCCGGCCCCTGCAGTAGTGGTGCATACTGCATGGCGGGGGGGGGGTAGAAGGACAAACCACCCAGCACAACTCTGAACATCTGGTTGCAGGCTGTCCCATCCTGCGAGCCGAGTTCGAAGGAATCCAAGTGGACTGTTTGGTGGATTCCTGGATCACAGGTAACGACTATGCCCGAGTCATACTTCAATCACTACTTCCAGGCAATGGCCAAGCCAGAGCGGTAGATGTTAATTTGGCTGACAGTGGCTAATCAGCAACTGATCCCAGGCACGGGGGTCGTGTTGATGAACGTGCGGTTATGTAGACAAGATGTGGGAAGGAAGGTATCCTGTTGGTCCCTGAACCATTTAAAGAAGATGTACTGGTGATAATGAGTATGAATATACTACCGGAACTGGACCAGATCATGTTCACTAAACGGGGGCCTGTCTACTGGAAACAGGCCACCCCACATAAGCCCACTTAGAAAGCGTTTCAATGGCTGATCCGCGTTTGTGGGACTCAGAAGAGCATCCCAATACACCAGTCTGTGGGAATTATCTGAGCGCCGGGAAGGGCATCCCTCACCCTCCCTCCTGGTCAGACCATTCTCTTACTGCCTGTAGGAACTTAACGCAACCTTGAAAGTACTGTATGGAGGTAGCTATTGAACCAGTGGGCTTAGGTGAAATAGACCAGAATGTCCTGGTGGCCTGGACACTGGCAATGGTCCAAGAAGGGAGAGTACCCATCCAAATCGTGAATATGGGGCAGAGAGAAGTCCATTTACCCCCGAGAGTGGAACTGGCTTGGGTGTACCTACATCGAAGTGAAGTGTTGAGTCCAAGAGAAATGACCCTGGCACCAGTAGATGATGCAGTCTGGACCCTGGCTGTCACAGCTGAAGAAAAGGGGGCACCGACTCCAGAATGGAATGGGTGAGCCCTCCAGATCCAGATGGGGGTGGATGTGAAAGCTCTCAATTCAGTGCATATACAAGCAGTGGAAGCAATGCTGTGGGAAAATCAGGCCGCGTTTGCCCGTCACGCTGACGACTTTGGCTGTACTGGCGCCATCACCGATGAGATACCAACAGGTGACACCCCTCTGATTTGAGAAAGATATCGACAAATAACTCCTAAGCTGTACCAAGAGGTGAAGTCCCTACTGCAACAGATGTTGGATTTAGGAGTGGTGCAGAGTAGTCAGAGCCCATGGGCAGCCCCAGTGTTGCTTGTCAAGAAGATGTACGGAACCCTATGCTTCTGCGTGGACTACAGGTGGTTGAATGCGTGCACTGTGCGAGACTCATACCCCTTACCCCATATGGAAGAGTACTTGATGGCCCTGAGAAAAGTGAAATACTTCTCTACTTAGGATTTAGCTAGCGGGTACTGGCAAGTACCAGTGGCAGAAAAGGACAAGGCGAAGACAGTGTTCATACTCCCCATGTTATAGTTTGAATTTAATCGGATGCCATTTGGATTATCCAACGCGCCGGGGACGTTCCAGCGGCTGATGGAGAAGTGTTTGGGTGACCTAAACTTTGAAGCTACTCTGATCTACCTGGATGACATTATCGGCTACTCTGCTGCTTTTCTGGAACATCTGGACGGACTTGGGCAGGTCCTCGGACGATTACAGGCCCATGGCTTGAAGATAAAGCTGAAGAACTGTCATCTTTTTAAGAAAGATATCGAGTACCTTGGCCATAACATGTCTCAGGATGGGGTCTTGCCTTCCCAATCTAAAGTAGCTGTGATACAACAATGGCCAGCACCTAGAACCCTACGGGAGGTAAAGGCCTTCCTCAGAGTGACCGGGTACTACCAGCAGTTCATCGAAGACCATGTGAAGATAGCGGACCATCTGCACGAACTGCTGAGGAGGACTGTCTGGGGACCAAGGAATCAGGGCATACCCTGGGAGCAGAAGCAGGAGAAGGCCTTCCAGACATTGAAAGATGCCCTAACATCAGCCCCCATCTTGGCCTACGCAGATTTTGACCGGCCGTTCCTCTTATGCACGGATGACAGTCTCCATGGACTAGGAGCAGTCCTCTCATAGATTCAAGAGGGGCGTGAAAGAGTAATCGCCTGTGCCAGTAGGGCCTCAATTTGCTACCGCTCTGCCACGGAGAATACCAACACTGATGGATTGTCAAGAGTAACCTTTGAGACTCCAGGTGAAGACCGTGATGAGCACCTAGTAGAAGAGGAGATCCCAAATTTCCGCAAATTCACACCCAACGTGGTAGCGGCACAGTCAACTGGGGAGGCTCGACTTCTACCCAAGTCACTGGGAAGGACTAACGAAGAATGAGGACAGGTCCAAGATGAGGATGCAGGTTTGCAGCAGGTGAAAAGCTGGGTAGCACAAGTAAAATGGCATGACAAGGAAGAGAGAGCTGCCCTAGATTTCAGAGAAGCCGTTCTATATCGCAAGTGGCAACAGCCTGCTGACTTAGAGGCAAGATGGCAAGTAATAGAAGAGTGGCACGAGAAATTGCTAAGGAAGCTGATGAGTTTGGGGCTCTCTTCGGACTGGGGAAGACATACAAGTGGCTGCAGCTTTACGTATATTGCCCCCAATTAGAGGAGACGGTGAAGAAGCGTGTCGACAGTGCCGCATGGGTAACCTTACCAAAAGTACAGAATAGAGGGTACCCATACTGACCATACGGACCAAAGAACCACTGGAAGTGTTGATGATAGATTACCTCCTCATGGGACAGTCAGCTAGAGGCCCACGGTACTGTCTGGTCATGACGAACCACTCCAACTCGGGAATAGACGGCTGAGTCGGCTGCGAGAGCTATCTGTCAGGATTTCATCTGGGTTTATGGGTGTCCGAAGCGGATTCATTCAGACCAAGGAGCGTGTTTTCAGGGCAAAGTGATGGAGGAATTGTACCGACTGTATAGCATCGAAAGGTCCCAGACAACCCCATATGACCCCCAAGGGAATGGGGCCTGTGAGCGCTTCAACCGGACTCTGCTTCAAATGTTAAGGACATTAGAAGAAGATAAGAAGACACATTGGCCTGACTACTTATCCGAACTAGTCTGGACCAATCGGGTCCACACCACTACTGGGTACACCCCATACATGCTACTGTTTGGTAGAGCCAGTCGAGAGATTATGGAGCTAAATCTGGAACAAACAGAGGATTTACTCAAACGATCTACCACTTCCTGGGTGAAGGAGCATCGGCATCGACATCAGACTATCCACCTGCTGGCAGGCCAGCGATTGCAAGAGAAGATGCACCACAACCAACAGCCAATTCAGGAAGCCACATTCCAGCCTGGAGATCGGGTACTGGTTCGGGAGAAACGTCCCATAGGGAAGCTGAGCGGACATTGGGAAGTATAACCATACAAAGTGATCAAGAGAGTGTATCCCAATGGTCCAGTGTACGAAGTGCAAGCCGAAAATGAGGAGTCTGGTTGGAAAACTCTACATAAGAATATGTTATGGCCATGCCAATCTGAAGATCCCACACCCGTCCCCAGAGTTGCTCCTCCTGTTCCTTCATCGGGACCAGTTTTCCCTGACAGTGACTGTGTTGAAGACTGGTGGACCGTTCCTGAGTCCGTGGAAGGTCCCCACTCCGCTGGAGTTGACATTCCCGACACGGATCCGTTGCCAGATTGCAGAGGGGATGAACCCTAGGCTCCAGGCGAACCTCCAGCTGAAGAGGACAGTCGTACGGCCGCTATGCCAATGGAGGACAGTCCGGACCTCTGGATATCTAGTAGACCTAATAGTAGTAGTAGGTTCAGTGGTGTCAGCCACAGATCTGCCTGCTCTTTCAGGGCTGTCCACAACTCTTCAGCATTGTGCGGTTTGTCATCTAAGCATATTAGCTTCAGCACAGCATGTTGCCGCTTGGCTGAGGCAGTGCTGCAGTACTTCCAGCTTGTGACTGATGTGGTAATTTCGGAAATGGAGGCTGAAGAGGAGGAGGAGGCTGAGGAGGATGAGGTGCAGGAGCTGTAGACTGTGGGGGCAACCCTGACTGACCTAGGGCCCGCAATCCTTGTCGTCGGGACGACGTGTTCTGTCCCAAGGTCCGACTGGGTCCCGGCTTCCACTATGTTAACCCAGTGTGCCGTCAGCAAGATGTACCGTCCCCGCCCACAAGCACTTGTCCACGTGTACGTGGTTAGGTGGACTTTGCTGGTAACTGCACAGTTGACGGCACGGCTAGTGTTTTGGGACACGCACATCCCGCCGGTTCACGAAAATGTCCCGGTTAAATTCAGGACTACGAATGAATCCCCAGCCAGCCTTGAGGTTGAATTTTACCTCAGGGCCCCCAGGCGCTCACTGCGCACCTCCCGCGCGCGTCGCTCCTTCTCGAGCTGCCGGAGCTCCCACCGGCAGAACTCCTTCCTCTGCCGGGCGGCGGACTC
The DNA here is from genome assembly GCF_046119375.1 of Phyllobates terribilis. Taxonomy (NCBI): domain Eukaryota; kingdom Metazoa; phylum Chordata; class Amphibia; order Anura; family Dendrobatidae; genus Phyllobates; species Phyllobates terribilis. Next base: position 286,731 of record NW_027363916.1, read on the forward strand.
CGTATCCTGGGAGAACCCCATCAGGTCCCCCCCCCATTTGTCCCAGCATAACTCCTCTCCGCTGGGGCAGGCAACCGGGGGCCCTGGCAGTGGGAGGAGTGGGCACCGCTGTTGGTCTTCATACTGTGCGGACCAGTCGAAGACCGGCGCCCTATAGACCCATGCCAGGGCAGGAGGTGGAGGCGGCAGAAGGGCCTCTAGTAGTGGGCCTGCAGCTTCAGCACCCAGGATTGAAGGTTCCGGATGGGCGCTGTATATATACCTTTCCGGAGCAGCACCTGGGAGCGGCAGTTCCGGGACGGCTCCAGGTGGGTGGCCCTTTGGTTCCGTGCCCGGGGGTGAAGGTTCTGGGCTGCACATCTGTTCCCACCAGGGCACGGCAGTGTATGGCAAAGGCGGGGGGAATAGGCCCAGGAGCAGGTTGGCGCTGGCAACGCCCCCGGGGCAGGGGATTTTCTCCTACCTGCTCCTTGACTCCGCGCGGCCTCCTGGTCTTCGGCGAGCTCGGCTGGGGCTGATGTGTGGCTGCTGGTATCCGGTCAGGCATCCGGCCTCAATTTCCGGTGGGCTGCCAGTTTTTCCAGCAGCTCACTTTTCCATTTAGCGACCGCTGCCTGCTGGCCTGGCTCGAGAACCTCACTCTCGAGGAACTCCACGTCCTCTGGGGACAGCTTCTTCTTCTCTCTCTCCTGGGTGAGGGGGGTCACCTGTTGCAGCGACAGGCCTGAGGCGGAGGCTGAGCTCTCGTGTGCTTCCATCTCGGCTGCCGGGTGTGGTCTGACCAGACATGTGGAGACCACCCCCTGTCTCCGTTCCTTCTATCCGCCTCCTTTCTTCTATTGGGGCCGGTCCCATGGCAACTTGCTGTCGGTCACTCCCAGTGACGGCCCCCCCGCTTTGACGGACACATCTATGCGGACAGTCATTGTTGCAAGGGGTGGGGCCTTCTTTTGCCGCCATTCTGGGACCCGGCCCATGATGGGAGGTTCCATCTTGTTGTCTTTTGACATGCGGATAATGGCGCCCGTTCTTCTGGGGCGGGTGCCACATTCATATTAATCCAAAAAGTGAAAAGCCTATTTGGTACAATACTTCTATTCGACAAACACCCGATCAGGTCAAAGAAGTATAGATGCACAAGTTCGATAAAAAGATTTGGAACTTTTATTGAATTATTTTAAAAGAAATTTATAAAAACACACATAAAGGAGAAGTGAACCAATGAAGGTGCCTGCAGTGCTAGTAACAAGCGTAATCAATCATTTATTCTCTTTAACAAGACTAACAAAAGGAGATCATATCAATGAACCCAGTGATAAATATATGAAGAATTAAATAAATAACTAAATAAATAAAGGATCAGTATCCAAAATTCATTCATCTAATAAACATTAGTGGATTACAAGTACCCACCTTAAAGTATCCAGCATAAAAAAAATGTAGTCAAAATGCCGTAAAGGTATATATCTATAAATATGTCAATAGGTCATATAGAAAGAAGCCATCAAGCCCACAAATGGTATACAAGTGTCAATATAGGGCAAAGTCAATCATGACCCACAAAATACAGATGGTATCACCAAGCATGGAAATAAACAGATGGTATCATCAGGCATAGAGATAAACAGAATATAAATAAAGACAATTCAACCTTTCAACTGCAGGTAAGGACAGCCCCAATACGCATTTCGCAATCAGCTTCTTCGGGGGGAGTAGTACATAGGAGCCAGAGTATGTTCCTTTTTATAGTGCTTTACTAATAGCACGTGTGATTATGTCGGCGCTTTCTGGAGGTCAGGGAGAGCGGAAGTCCGGGGCTGCGGCACTCCACGTCATCCATCACCTCCCCCCGGCCGACGCGTCAGCTAAGAGGTAGGGGAGGGACGACACAAAGGGCACGTCGCCCCGGAAACCAGCTCAGCCTGCATGTACGGAAGCGCACATCACACTAAAGACAATAGAAGGAAAAGAGGACGACATCTGCTTATTACTATCAGGTTGACTCGCCCAGGGAAACAGAAATTACTTGGTTACCCGGGCCTTTAGCCTTAAGGAGATCACGGTGGTCAGCTCCCGGGCCCGTACCTTGGGGTCCCTCTTTAAGAAGGCGTTGATAGATGTTAAATGTTATTAAAGAGTTTGTGACGTCACCTGAGGCTTCTGGTGAGGATCACCAGCGCTGCGCAGTCCACTGAGGCCGGTGATAAGGCAGCTAGCTGGTATAGCTCCCCACAGGTGGAGCTAGGCCTCAGGGCAGGATATGGATGGGGAAAGCAGGACGGAGAGACCCAGCCGGGTCAGAGCAAGAACAGGGACAGACACAATAGTCACTTCAGTACCTTTTGCTGATGGAAAATTCAGGCACGTCCCGGAGCACTGTAGGGTGAAGGGTGCATGTCAGGATCCTCCCCAATGAGCGGGTCTTTGGGCCTCCTGTTTCTTGCCTCTGCGTAGCAAGTTTCTGACCTGCCTGGAGCTAGGCCTAACTTTGTCTCTGTCCTGCGCTGGCTGACCTTGTGGTAGGGCCTTTTCTTGGATTACACGCTCCCGACGTACGGGGCCTATGTCTCTCCTGGCTCTGTTACGTATCAGCACTTTAGCGATCCTGGGACTCGTAGTTCTCCAGGGATTCCGGTTATATCTTATTGGGTTGTAGAGATCCCGGTAAACTTCGGACCCGGTGTCCGGTATCTACTTCTTCGGGGTGAGCTAGTTAAGCTCCTCTGCCCCCTGTGTACTAACTCTGCACTCGCCTTCGGCCTACTTGGGCCCTCACTAGGCTACTCACACTAACGGTAGCTTGCCGTGCTTCACCGATCTTATGGCGCCGGCACACCTGAAGCTCACCTCTCTGAGCTACACTGAGTCTTGGTCTGGATATGCTCCACTGCAGGGTATCAATTGCAGGCTTTTGTCCTCTGAGGTAACTCTTCTCAGACTGAATGGACTCACTGCTAAACCAGAATAGACTCACTGCTGCCTGGCCCCACCTTCCCTATTTATCTATCCCTAACAGGCTCCCTCTGGTGGTCTGAGGTGGAAGGTGGAGATGTGTGAATGGTTATGGGGGCCTCTTGTGGAGGAATCCATCAATACACCCTTCTAGGATTTGTGATACCAAGCGCAGCTGGGCGTCATAAGGTCATAAACCAAAATAGACACAGAACAAGTGGTATAGCCAGACACATCACCCTTAAACAAACTTCAAGTTAGTAAGCAACCCTATTCGCCACATTCAGTACAGAAAACACTTGTTTAGGCACACAATACCCGCAGATAGCGGGCTGGTCACGCATCCTGTTCACAATACGCGCAGCAGGGCGTCACATTCCCCCCTAGGTAAGCTCAGCGCTCCCGGTCTGAAGTACATTTTATAAAACAATAATAAACATAAGCAATACAAAAACAATCTTCCCTTTATGGGAGGCACGAATCTTAAACGTTACATAATAAAACATAAACAGAGTGTCCTCAGAACTCAAGTCTCCTATGGTGAGGTTCCCATACAGGATGTCCATCTCACAAGATAGAGTACTTTGGTGGTTTTGAGGGACCTGTCATAAACCTTCTACGTTGGCCCTGGGGTGGCTTTATGGCATGAAGATCCCGAGTTGGACCTCCAAGAAAGCCACTCCAGACAGGTTTTTCTTCTCAGGTCACCTAAAGGGGCAGTCCAGGGAGCGCAATTATATACAAAAGCAGTTTTTGGGCTGCACACAGTCCTCAGCCACGAAGTTCATTATGTAAGTGATAAAGGAATTAATAAGGTTAAACACAAATTGATAAACATATGCATGAAAATAGACAATTAATTCAGTACATTACAAGTTAATACACGATACCCCAGGGGTAACTATATATATTTTCAGCAATTTCTAACTATTTACTGAGCATACCTAACAGGAGGTTTACCTCTCGTGCTGCGTACTGATCTGCGTAATATTGGTATGAGTGAAGTACTTGTAGGTGCATTACCTCCCAATGTGTCGGTGTCTGTGACGCGCCCCCTGGGCCATATTCTTTAGGGGGAATATCCGGAGCCGGATCAGATGGGAGTTGTAGTCTTCCGAGTGGCTGTGACCCGGTCCGTGCCCAGGGTGTCAAACTCAGTTGTATGTGGCAGTCCTTACTGATGTTACTAAGTTCTTTTTGTCGACTACGCCACCCGTTGTATTGCGGTCACTATGGCCGCCGCTGCAGCAGGGTCCGCTGAGGCTGATGGTGTAGGTGCAGCTTGTGATGATATAACCCCCAACGGGTGGGGTATAGCCTCAGGGGGTCAGGTGCAGAGGATGGGGGTTGTGGTGGTGCAGCATAGATGGTAATGAAGACAGAGTCGGGTTATGCAGTTAAGGGTATTTACTCACTGCTGATGTTCCGGTCACTCCAGCTTCAAGTGACCTCCCGAGCCGTGCTGCATCCACCAGGTCCTGGATCCAGCCAACCCCCAAGCAAGTCCGGAGCGTGACCCTGAGCTCTCCTTCTGTCCTTTCTCTGGCCGTCCCCACTATTGATCCACCCAGGTCCAGCTCCCTCGGGCCTTCTGTTGGGAGACCCTTGGCCTTGGGTTCCCTGACCCTCCACGTGGTATGCCTTCGGGGTGGATGTGGTGGGTGGCCGTGGCAGACGCTGCCCACGGCCTCCGGTCTCTGGCTGGGGTGTGTTTTTGCCCCCACCAGCTTGGGTTCCGGTACCCTGATGCCGACTCTTCACCCGGGGATAGAATTTGGGTTCTTAGAGTCTCTTCTCTTTCACCCCCTCTGGGTCTTTCTCTCTTTTCTCCTCTCTCACTCTGGCTCAGGCGTCTCTGCTCTGCTCTTCTGCTCTCCAACAGACTCTTTGCAAAAGGCTGACTCACTCCTCCTCTACAGCAGACTGACCCTGATCTTTGATGGTGCCCACCTTATATACACCCTCTATGTGTGAGCTCAGGTGACCAGCACCCAATGAGCTCCTAACTTTACCCAGGCTGCTCCCCCTATCTGCCCCTACACTACTTGGGATGTACCACCCCCCTCCCACTCCAGCCAGGAACAGACTCGGTCGTACCTGCACATTTCCAAGTGGGAGTACCGTCGGCCTGTTCCTCGGAAATGGGATGTATGTAGTGCATGCAGCCTACCGAGCTCAGTTCCACACTCCATCCTTACCCGGGAGTGGAATACCACACCTCTGGGTTGAGGTGCAATACCCCTGTAGCAGCCGAACCCTCAGGGTGCTACATTCCCCCCTGGTAAATCACAGCACGTCCTCGGGCTGTAAGACATAACACCAAAAACATACAAAATTTTTCATAAACATATAAAATATATAAAACATTATATATATAAAACTTTCTCGTCGCCTCTGGCTCCTCCTCCGGTCACTGTGTAACGTGTGACCGGGTAAAGTGCGACAGTCTTTCTGGAAAACTGGTTTTCCTATAAAACCGGTAGGGGGCGCTTTAGGAAGCGCAACTATGTACAAGGGTATGGCCGCTCTCAGTCCTCGGCCAGTTAAGGAGGGAAAGGGAATGGCTGCTCACAGTCCTCAGCCTGTGGGATTAAGGGTAAACGGGTAAACAGTTCACTCAGCTGGTCCCAACGGGGACTATATTTGCAGTAACAGTTTCTTTATACCCCGATCGGGTAACTATTTACAGCACCTGCTCCGCTGTACCCAACAACGTCTTCCTCCTGCTCCTTCTTTGGGGATCTCAGCTTCAGACCCGTCCGGATCCTCTTGCTCTTCCTCCTCACATCGCAGCTCCTCTTCTGTCAGGCGATGCACATGGAGGGCGTAAGGTCCTTTGGCACACTTGTGCCGGGTAAAGGTGACCTCGTCCCCGATGTAAAGGTCACGACCTCTGTGCCCCTCCGGCAGATGGGACTCCACATCTCTGCGCGTGACAAAGACGTCGCCGGGGGTGTTGTTGTCTCTGATGAAGCCCCACCCATGCTGCTGGTTGAACTTGATCACTGTCCCGATGGTGCGGGGACAATGCGCTGCACGGGGGTCCCTCCTGGTCCGGCTCTTCTGCTCGGCGCTCCTTATTTGGGCCTGTTGTTCCCGGACCCGCCTCTCTCTCCGCTCCCTCGCGAACTCCTCGAGCTGTTGGCGGCAGCACTCAGCACGCTCCGCTGCAGCTGCCCTGGTTTCCTGAGTGAACCCCATTAGATCTTCTCCGGTGGGGTCCCACTCAAACTGCGCTTCCGCTAGCGGGGGCGAGATCCTTATTACGGGCTTCGGAGCCGGAATCAGGGGTGCACACATGGCCCCAACCCTCCTCTGGTGCTCCAGTTCGTAATACTTCTGGGGCCAGATGAAAGGCTGCCCGTCCGGCCACGTGTGCTGGGCAAACAAGTCCTCTCCCAGACGCGGCACCCTTGGTTTTACGGGTGCGGGCGCGGTGGTGGTGGCGCCCGGGTTGCCCAGGCCTTGCGGCCAGGCCTGGGGCACCTGGAAGGTGAAGGGCACCGTTAATACGGCGGCGCCCTGGGCTACCTGGCCTTGCGACCAGGCCGGAGGCTCCGCGGAGGTAGGGGGCGCTGTTGGTGTTGCGGCGCCCGGGAATTCTAGGCCCTGCGACCAGGCTGGTGGTACTTCCTGCTTGGTCACGCTCGGAGTCGAGGCGTGTGACGTCACAGGGGTCGCGGCGGCGGCTTCCGGTTGGGGCCTAGTCTGCGTCGGTGACATGGCGTTTTCGGGCACAGCAGGGGGACTTTCGGGCTCTGCGACGGGGAGCTGGGGCAGGTAAGCGGTGTCACGGCTTGGGGTATAGGCGTCCCCTTTACCTGCCTCCATGCGTTCGGCTCCCTCCTCGGCGCCGTCTCCGGCCTTAGGTCCTCCCGCGCCATCCTCAGAGGCGGTCTCCTTCCTCATCTCGGCTGGCGTGCTCCGGGTCTTAGTTTGCTGGGCCATCTCCCGGCTCCACTCCGCCAATGTCTCTCGCTGTACCCGGGCCATCCTCCGTGCGAGGCCCTCCAGGGCAGTCTGTGCACACTCCCGGTCTCGGGGGAGCTGTGCAAGGACCTCCACTAGGCCTAGTGGGGTCGTGGTGTCCAGCAGGCTCCTGACCAACGGGTCGGTGCTGCTCTGCTCTTCTTCCAGCAGGCTCCTGGCCAGCGGGCCGGTGCTGCTCTGCTCTCTGGACATCTCCGGGTGAGCTTCTCTGCTACTCCTCTCCAGACTTCTTGTCTCCGGGTGCGCTCGCTCCAGACTGCTCCAGGCGGCACCCATCTTCGCTCTTTTCTTTCGTCTCCTCCCACTTCGAGGGCGGTCCCGGGGCAACTCGGTGACTGTCAGCTCCAGGGGTAGTTCTTTCACGCTGACAGACACCTCTAGCATCACAGTCTCTGTTGGTGGGGGCGGTTTCCACTTTTGGCGCCATTTTCTGTCCTGGCCCACGATGGGAGGTGGCCTCCTGCCCTCCTTTGGCACGCCCATAATGGCGTCCGCTGCTCTTCCAAGGCGGGAAATCTGCGGTTTTGGCGGGAAGCGTCGCCCAGTGGCGGGAAACTCTGCAGATGGCGGGAACAAGCTGGAAATGGCGGACAATCGGCGGGAAACGACTGGTGATGGAGTCCGATAGCGTGGACCCTCCGGAACCGGCGAGAGACTTCTTTCTGAGGTAAACTTGCACTTTTCTTCAGGCACGCAGTACCCGGTTGTTGTGGGCACGTAATCCTGCCGACTACGCCAAAGTTGACGCGCCCCCTGGGCCATATTCTTTAGGGGGAATATCCGGAGCCGGATCAGATGGGAGTTGTAGTCTTCCGAGTGGCTGTGACCCGGTCCGTGCCCAGGGTGTCAAACTCAGTTGTATGTGGCAGTCCTTACTGATGTTACTAAGTTCTTTTTGTCGACTACGCCACCCGTTGTATTGCGGTCACTATGGCCGCCGCTGCAGCAGGGTCCGCTGAGGCTGATGGTGTAGGTGCAGCTTGTGATGAAATAACCCCCAACTGGTGGGGTATAGCCTCAGGGGGTCAGGTGCAGAGGATGGGGGTTGTGGTGGTGCAGCATAGATGGTAATGAAGACAGAGTCGGGTTATGCAGTTAAGGGTATTTACTCACTGCTGATGTTCCGGTCACTCCAGCTTCAAGTGACCTCCCGAGCCGTGCTGCATCCACCAGGTCCTGGATCCAGCCAACCCCCAAGCAAGTCCGGAGCGTGACCCTGAGCTCTCCTTCTGTCCTTTCTCTGGCCGTCCCCACTATTGATCCACCCAGGTCCAGCTCCCTCGGGCCTTCTGTTGGGAGACCCTTGGCCTTGGGTTCCCTGACCCTCCACGTGGTATGCCTTCGGGGTGGATGTGGTGGGTGGCCGTGGCAGACGCTGCCCACGGCCTCCGGTCTCTGGCTGGGGTGTGTTTTTGCCCCCACCAGCTTGGGTTCCGGTACCCTGATGCCGACTCTTCACCCGGGGATAGAATTTGGGTTCTTAGAGTCTCTTCTCTTTCACCCCCTCTGGGTCTTTCTCTCTTTTCTCCTCTCTCACTCTGGCTCAGGCGTCTCTGCTCTGCTCTTCTGCTCTCCAACAGACTCTTTGCAAAAGGCTGACTCACTCCTCCTCTACAGCAGACTGACCCTGATCTTTGATGGTGCCCACCTTATATACACCCTCTATGTGTGAGCTCAGGTGACCAGCACCCAATGAGCTCCTAACTTTACCCAGGCTGCTCCCCCTATCTGCCCCTACACTACTTGGGATGTACCACCCCCCTCCCACTCCAGCCAGGAACAGACTCGGTCGTACCTGCACATTTCCAAGTGGGAGTACCGTCGGCCTGTTCCTCGGAAATGGGATGTATGTAGTGCATGCAGCCTACCGAGCTCAGTTCCACACTCCATCCTTACCCGGGAGTGGAATACCACACCTCTGGGTTGAGGTGCAATACCCCTGTAGCAGCCGAACCCTCAGGGTGCTACATCTGTATTCTCAGTTACTCTACCAGCTCTAAGTGTGACCAAGTTGTAAAACTGCCTTAACATCTCTCTTGGACTGGCAAGTCTACCATTGGCTGGGCCCTCTTGCTCTGCTCCTACCAGGGATCCTTCATCCGAGGATACTTCTTGAGCTGGCTCTTCTGCAGCACTTACAGGTTCAACTTGCTGTGGAGGGTTTTCTGGCTGTTCATAGAATTGAAGTACTGGAATAATTACTGCACCTCCTATTTGAGGCCAATCAGCTGGAAAGTCTCCTAAGTCAGTGTGGATCACTGCTTCTTTAGGTTCTTCCTGGATTGTGAGAGGCACTTTTTCTTGGGGTAAAAAAGTCTGGACACAACTTTAAGTGGTCCCTTGACACTGTAGCAGATGTTCTTCCTCCATCACGACTGATTATGCATGTCTTTTTGTTGTCAAACCTTGACGGTAACACAGTGTAAGGGTCTTTTTCCCACTGGTCATCAAGTTTGTGGTTGCGTCTTTTCCTTTTCAATACTGTTTCACCGGGTGCGAAAGGTTCTGCGGGTGCGTTTTTATTGTATTGAACTTCCTGCTTTTCTCTCACCCGAGGAAGATTGTCCTTGACACAGGCTTGTACCCTTCTGTACAGCTCTTGTCTGGTCTTGTCCCAGTCCTCAGTGGTCATATCAGCTTCAGGCTCAACAACACCAAGCTCCAGATCCATGGGCAGCTTCCCTGGCCTTGCCCGCATGAGATATGCCGGAGTGCAATTGGTGGAACTCACTGGTATATGATTGTACAGATCCACTATGTCAGGTAGTAGGTCTGGCCACTGGTTTCTCTTCTCAAGTGGTATGGTCTTTAGCAGGTCAATGATGATGTTGTTCATCTTTTCGCAGAGACCGTTAGTTTGTGGGTGGTATGGTGTAGTTCTTATCTTCTTACACCCGTAGAGATGGCAGAACTCCTTGAACAACTCAGCCTCAAAGGCCGGGCCTTGGTCCATCAGCACCTGCTCAGGGTAACCATGGGGTGTACAGAAATACGCTTGGAACGTCTTTGCTGCTGTGTCTCTGCTGTCAGATCTTTGACGGGGGCGACCACCAGGAAACGTGAGTAGTGATCCACCATGGTCAGAGCATAGGAGTACCCTGACCTGCTGGGGGACAGCTTGACATGGTCCAGGGCCACGATCTCCAGGGGCCGAGTCATCTTGATGGGTTGCAGGGGTGCCTTCTGGCTGCTGAAGTCTTTCCTTCTTAGGCCACAGGCTCCACAGTCCCGGCACCACCTCTCAATGGAGCTGCGCATTCCTACCCAGTAGAATCGACACTTCAGCAGGGTCTCTAGCTTTTTCCAGCCAAAGTGCCCTGCCTGATTGTGGTAAGCTTCTAATACCATCTGGATGTCTGTCTTTGGGACCACTATCTGCCATACCATCTCATGAGTTTTTGGATTGACGTACCTCCGACACAGCTTCTCACGGTAGATAAACAGCCGGCTTCTCTCGTTCCACAGCTGCTTTGCTTGCAGAGACGCATCCTTCTCCAGGGAGGCACCTTCTTGGGTTATCAGCTGTTTGATGCGGCTGACAACCGGGTCGCTGTCCTGGGTCTCTTTCCAGCTGTGGTGAGGCAGGGGGTTTAACGTCTTTCCACGCTGCTTCCTGGAGAATCTCTGTTCACGGATCATCCCATTCCGATGAAAGGCAGGTAGCTCAATCTCTTCCAAGTCATCCACTTCTTCTTCTGTGTCTGACTGGTGAGGAATCCTAGACAGGGCATCGGCGTTGGCGTTCTTGCGGCCCGCCCGGTATTTGATTGTAAATTGGTAGTTTGACAGCCGAGCCATCCATCGTTGTTCCAGTGCCCCCAACTTAGCTGTTTCAAGATGGGTCAAGGGGTTGTTATCAGTAAAGGCAGTGAACTTGCTGGAGGCCAGATAGTGCTTGAACCTTTCAGTGATGGCCCAGACCAAGGCCAGGAACTCCAACTTAAAGCTGCTATAGTTCTCTGGGTTTCTCTCAGTCGGGCGGAGCTTCCTGCTTGCGTATGCAATCACTTTCTCTTGGCCATTCTGCTTTTGACTTAAGACAGCTCCCAGGCCTTCGTTGCTGGCATCAGTATACAGCAGGAATGGTTGGCTGTAGTCAGGGTAGGCTAGGATCTCATCACCTGTCAGGATCTCCTTCATCTCCTGAAACGACTCGACATGCTCCTTACCCCAGTGGAATGGGGGGTTTTTGCCTTTGGGGGACTGCCCTACCAGGAGGTCTTGCAGAGGAGCTGCTTTCTTAGTGTAGTCCTTTACGAACCTCCGATAGTATCCTACTAGTCCCAGGAACTGACGCACCTCCTTGAGGTTCTTCGGCTCGGGCCACTTCTGGATGGCTGTGACTTTCTCCGGGTCTGGTGCTACCCCTTCAAGACTGACATTGTGCCTCAGGTACTGTACCTTTCTCTTGAGGAGGTGGCACTTTGAGGGCTTCAACTTCATCCTGTACCGGGACAGTGACTCAAATACCTCTGCCAGGTGTTTCAAGTGGTCCTCGTACGTTCTGGAGTACACTATTACATCGTCCAGGTAAAGTAACACAGTCTTGAAGTTGCAGTGTCCCAGGCAGCACTCCATCAATCTCTGGAACGTTCCGGGGGCATTGCAGAGTCCAAACGGCATACTGTTTTATCTCGCAGAGTCCCATCGGGGTGGTGAAGGCCGTCTTCTCCCGATCCTCCTCAGCCACAGCTACTTGCCAGTAACCACTAGTGAGGTCAAGGGTGGAAAAGTAATTTGCAGACTTTAAGGCAGCTAGGGACTCCTCTATGCATGGTAAAGGGTATGCATCTTTATGTGTAATGCGATTTATTTGACTGTAATCTGCACACATTCTCATGCTCCCGTCCTTCTTCCTCACTAGCACTATGGGAGCTGCCCAGGGACTACAACTATCCCTTATTACTCCCGCCTTCCTCATGTCATGCAGCATTTCCTTTGCCTTCTGGTAGTGAGCTGGGGGTATAGGCCTATAACGTTCTTTGATTGGGGAATGGTTACCTGTGGGGATATGATGTTGAACCCCCTTAACCCTCCCGAAGTCAAGTGGATGCTTACTGAACACCTGTGAGTATTCTTGAACCACCTGGTGGACACCCTGTTTTTGATGGGCAGGAGTGGTGTCTGTCCCAACATGGAGCTATTGACACCAATCCTCCACCTGGGTTGCAGGGTCATTATCCTCCACTTCGTCTGGTGAGGATAAGGACTCCGCCTCATGAATGCAATTGTTATTGACAGCATGTAATTTGGCAACAGTGGCATAACGTGGCAGTTTGACCTCATCTTCCCCTAAGTTGAGAAGACGGACTGGCACCCTCCCATTACGTACATCTACCACTCCCCTGGCGGTTAAGAGCGTGGGTCTATGCTCGGAGCAAAGGGGTTCTACTACCGCATGGTAGCTCTGTCCTCTAAGACCTATTGCAGCTCTACTCCAGATGAGCATTTCACTCATTGGGGGGATGACAATGGGAATAGGGTCTGTTACCCGCACGTTACCGATTTCACCATCTGTTAACCTTACTTGCTGTTGATACATCAGGACTCGGATCTCCTTTTGCAGTGCCCTCCTCTGTCTTGGTCTGGCAGTGTCGGCTATCTGTTGGAGCAAGAATACAACCTCTCCCAAACAGTTACCAACAATGTTAGTGCCTAGTACCATATATGGATTAGTGTCATCAGGATTAGTCTCTACTACAATTAGTCCCTGGTCCTTCAGCTCCACTCTCCCCACCTTTACAGTCACATCCTTAACCCTGAGTAGGTTAAGGGGGAGTCCATTTGAGGCGTATACAGATAGATTTGGAGCTGGTGGACGTAGGTCGTCCATGGACCAGAACCTCTTGTAGATGACGTCAGGCATGATGGTTACCTGAGATCCTGTGTCCAGCAGTGCATGTGTCGGGATCCCATCCAACACAATGGACAGGAAAGGTCTTCCTCCGACGAACCTGTTGTACCAGTCTGATGGGCCTGGTGAGTTTACTCCTGGGTGTCGACCCTCGGACCCAGGGTTTTCTCGTTTAAAGGACAATGCTTGGCGATGTGTCCGGTCTTGCGGCAGCGGTAGCAGGCGGGGTCCTTCTGTGGACAGCGCTGGTCACTGGTCCTCGGCGAGGGCGGTGTTGGCCTCCTCCTCTTCCTCATCCAGGGGACATCCTCAGGACTATCGGCTAGCAGGATCTTCCCTCCTTCCTCAGGCTCCATCCGCAGCTGCAGAGCACTCAGCACAGTGGTCAGGGTTTTGCTCAACAGATGCACTTCAGAGCGCAAACTGTCCAGTTCTTTAGGGGACGTTGCTGGAACCTTAGCTTCAGCAGTCACTGGGGAAAAGGTGGGTGTTGCAGGCTCTGGGGTAACCCCACCTTGGTAACGTTGGATGGAATTTGTTTCCAGGGGCTGCATTCATTTTATAGCCATGTCCTTGAGATTGTCAAAGGTGGCATCCGGATGATCCAGGGACCACCAACGCACAGTCCTTCTCTCCTCTGGAGACCTCAGTCCCCGGACAAACTGTTCCTTCAGCATCTTGTTCTCATTCTCAACGCTGGTTGGACTAACCTGGTTCAGAGCCCGCAGGGCTCTTTGAAGACGCCAGGCGTAGTCCCGAACATTGTCCTCTGGTTGTTGGGAACAGCTGTAGAACCTCATCCGGAGGTCCACCTCAGTAAGGTCCTCAAAGACAGTCTGTAGTTTTTGGAATATTGCGGACACTGACTCCTGGTCTGCGGACAAACATGTTTCCACTTCCCGTTCCGCAGCACCGGTCAGTTGTCCTAATACAACGGTGGCTCATTGTTTGCCGGTCATAGAGTACATGTCCAAGATACCATATATCTTCCGTTTGAATCCAGACAGGATATCTGGTTTGCCGTTGTACTGGGTAAGACACTTTGCTCCAGGAATGTACGGTAAAGTCATAGGAATTACAGGTGTTACAGGCGCTGCTGGTGGGGCGGCGGCTTCGGCCGGCTCATCCTCGGGCGCTGGTTAAACATCAGGGACGTTAGCCGGCATGTCGGCGTTCTGCTGTTGCTCGTCGGACATCTTGGCGCCCCCCTAGTTAACCGTGGCCTACCTTCTGGTTTTTCTTCCGGTAGGCCGCAGCTCCGCAGGTGACGGTCGTCTTCAGGTCCTTGCGTCGCTTGCGTCCTACGTCAGCGCGTTCAGCGACGCTCCTTACAGGACCTGGCGCTTCTCGCTTTGACGTCGAGGCGAGGGGCGTGTCCGAGGCTTCGCGCTCTTTTGCAGGTACGCCCCTTTATTTCCCGCGGTTACGCCCTTCTTATCGCTCAGCAACCCAACATTGGCGACAATTTTCACCACAACTTTACATACACAGTTCAGAATAAAGGCGCACAGTACCCGGTGGCAACGGGCACAACACTCTTTCATTGCAGTGGGCATGCAATCCTGTTCGTGACGCCAGGAAGAGATGACTCGCCCAGGGGAATAAAAATTACTCGGTTACAGCCTGCATGTACGGAAGCACACATCACACTAAAGACAATAGAAGGAAAAGAGGACGACATCTGCTTATTACTATCAGGTTGACTCGCCCAGGGGAATAGAAATTACTTGGTTACCCGGGCCTTTAGCCTTAAGGAGATCGCGGTGGTCGGCTCCCGAGCCCGTACCTTGGGGTCCCTCTTTAAGAAGGCGTTGATAGATGTTAAATGTTATTAAAGAGTTTGTAACGCCACCTGTGGCTTCTGGTGAGGATCATCAGCGCTGCGCAGTCCACTGAGGCCGGTGATAAGGCAGCTAGCTGGTATAGCTCCCCACAGGTGGAGCTAGGCCTCAGGGCAGGGTATGGACGGGGAAAGCAGGACGGAGAGACCCAGCCGGGTCAGAGCAAGAACAGGGAAAGACACGATAGTTACTTCAGTACCTTTTACTGATGGAAAATTCAGGCACGTCCCGGAGCACTGTAGGGTGAAGGGTGCATGTCAGGATCCTCCCCAATGAGTGGGTTTTTGGGCCTCCTGTTTCTTGCCTCTGCGTAGCAAGTTTCTGACCGGATAGGCCTAACTTTGTCTCTGTCCTGCGCTGGCTGACCTTGTGGTAGTGCCTTTTCTTGGATTACACACTCCCGACTTACGGGGCTTATGTGTCTCCTGGCTCTGTTACGTATCAGCACTTTAGAGATCCTGGGACTTGTAGTTCTCCAGGGATTATGGTTATATCTTACTGGGTAGTAGAGATCCTGATAAACTTCGTACCCGGTGTCCAGTATCTACTTCTTCGGGGTGAGCTAGTTAAGCTCCTCTGCCTCCTATGTAATAACTCTCCACTCGCCTTCGGCCTACTTGGGCCCTCACTAGACTACTCACACTAACGGCAGCTTGCCGTGCTTCACCAATCTTATGGCGCAGGCACACCTAAAGCTCACCTCTTGAGCTACACTGAGTCTTGGTCTGGATATGCTCCACTGCAGGGTATCAATTGCAGGAGCTGGAACAGGCTTTTGTCCTCTGAGGTAACTCTTCTCAGACTGAACTGGACTCACTGCTAAACCAGAATAGACTCACTGCTGCCTGGCCCCACCTTCCCTATTTATCTATCCCTAACGGGCTTCCTCAGGTGGTCTGAGGTGGAAGGTGAAGATGTGTGAATGGTTATGGGGGCCTCTTGTGGAGGAATCCATCAATACACCCTTCTAGGATTTGTGATACCAAGCGCAGCTGGGCATCACAAGGTCATAAACCAAAATAGACACAGAACAAGTGGTATAGCCAGACACATCACCCTTAAACAAACTTCAAGTTAGTAAGCAACCCTATTCGCCACATTCAGTACAGAAAACACTTGTTTAGGCACACAATACCCGCAGATAGCGGGCTGGTCACGCATCCTGTTCATGATGCCAGAAGCTGACTCGCCCCCAGGGCCTTGGGGTACTCGATAGCCAGGCCTTGTGGCTGCTTGCGGTGGTTATCACGGTGGCTGGCCGAGTCAGTGATCCAGGGCGGTCAGTAAAAATTACTAAGAAAGTTCAAATAGTTCGTGTCGCCACCTGTGGTGTCCGGTGAAGGCCACCAGCGCTGCAGCAGTCCTCCGAGGCAGGGGACAAGGCATCTAGAGATGGTACAGTTCCCCACAGGCAGAGCAGGCCTCAGGGCAGTGTAGGATGAATGAATAGAGGTGGGTGTGCTGGGCATTGTAGTGTGGTGAGGAAAATTGGCGCCGGTAAAGAAACAGACAGAGGCACTTCCATGCAGTCGTCCAGGGCTTTACTTACAGTTCTTTAAGGCAATTCACAAGTGCGCTTCAGGTGAAAGCCTCCCACGTCGCGCTGCGTTCACCGAGCAGGGGTTCAGTCCTCCTTCAAGCAGCTTAGGAATGCTTGGCAGAACCCCACTTTCAAATGTGCCTAACTTGACCTTCTTCACACTTGGTCCTTCTCACCGTTGCCCTACGCTGCCCACTCTCAATCCCACTCGGGTATGCTGAAGTCCTTCCTGTACGTCGGATCCGGGACCAACCTGACCCCCTGGGGTTTTGAATGCGGCAAGCTCGATCCCTCCTGATACCGGGCAGGAGGGGGGCGTACGGGTGCCGTCCTGCACTCACCGTACCCCCTTGGGATCACTTCTTAGAACTGGAGCCTACTCCCTGCTCCCCTCCAGGGCCTCTATCCTGGGCCCTTACCTGTGGAGCAGAGCTCTGACTGAGCCTCTTCTCCCGGACTGTTCCTCTGAACAGCCCTCACTTAAGAACTACCACTTCTCCAACTCCACAGACATAATATGGCTTCCTATTATATACTTACTGTATATGTGTTCCCTCTCTATACTTCCTCCACCCACATCCACTACTGATTCCCCCTACCTTTGGGTTCCCCCCTACTCCAGCCAGGGCCAGGGCTCAGCAGAAAACTACATTGCGTCTTGTCCCTCCTGCTGGCCTGGAGTAGTGTGGTGTTGGATGTACAGTAGGTGGTTGGGGTTCTGTGCAGCACTCCCAGCTTACCTGAGAGAAGGGAGACACCACACCTCGGGGTGAGGTGCAGTATCTCTGTGGCGACTGAACCCTCAGGGGCGCCACAGTACATCGGACTGCGATCTTTCACACGCACCCATAGACTTGTACCGGTGAGTGTGTTTTGATTATTGGAGCCACTTGCAGCATTCTGCCATTGTTTTCTCATGCCATATGCACCAAATTTATTATATATTTTAGGAGACAGAGTTGGTCCATTTTATACTGACTTCGACTCCACCAAAATGGACACTGACTCAACGACTCTGACTCAACGACTCCGACCCCACAGCCAAGGGGCAGTCATAGATTGAACATGTCATCTCTCCCTGCAGCAGCAACACCACAAGCAGCAACATGGCCACATTCTCTAATTGATGGTTTCCTCATTGTTTTCAACCCAAAAAAGTGCAGAGTATTACACGGCCTGTATACAGAAGATAGGAAGATAAGAGGAATAGGTGACAGAGATTAGTGCTGCCAAGGATATGTAAATTACGATACCACTCCACACACCCATATAACATTGGGCCGAGTGTGATCTGATAAAACATCAGATAGCACACGGCCATGTTATACACCTGCGTGAGCTTATCCGTATAATGAGAATTCATGGTCCTTAACAAAATTTACTGTAATAATGTTGGACACATCTGTGATTTGAGGCCTTGTCACTTTTCTTCTATAATATGATTTTTTTCAAGATTCCTATGCAGTAAATAGAGTGAGCAGTCTAACATGTCTTTGGCACAAGAGACAATCTATTTAATTTGGCTGTGATATTGAACAATTCTCCACGTAGGAGTAAGGAAAATTATTAAATTCTCAGAAGCAGTTCGGCTATCCTTTGAGCCTAAGCCAGAAGATACACAAGCCAGAAGCTACAGCCCAAGAAGGAGATACAGAAAACCGGATGAAGATGGAATGGAGAAAACAGTTTAACAATATTATTCCAAGATCTTTTCACCCACTAGAATTCTCTCCTGAAATAGTCTGCCTAACTTAGAAAGTTTAGTTTCTTACCATGAATTGTTTTTCCTTTTTTCAAAGCAGCAGAACCAATGGGGTTTTTATGGTCTTGAAAAGATAGGACAGTTGATAACTATTATTCAAATGTATTGTCAGCCCATATAGCCCTTCTCCTAAGCAGCCTCATTATAATAACTAAGCAGAGAAGCATCACATAAGATCTGCTGATGAAAGCCAAGAAAAGATTGATTCCACTTCTATTAGAAGGGCTATCAATCAAGTGCCTCCTTAATGAGCATTTCCCCTTCTAAAAGAAGGGCTATAGGTAGAGTGCCTACTTTATGATTGGTTCCACTTCTATTAGAAGGACACTGGGTCAATCAATTGCCTCCCTAATAATTGTTTCCTCTTCTATTAGAAAGGCATTGGATAGAGCCTCCTTGACTGAATATTAGGGATAAAAGGACCCGTGGATGTTCGGGTTCGTCAGGTTTGGCCGAACTAGAATAACAAGCTTGGTTCGGTATATCAATGGGGACCCAAACGTTGGTGCTTTAAAATGGCTATAAAATGGTCATAGTAAGGGCTAGGTGCTGAAAAAGGAAGGTAAATGGGGGTAAGAGCAAGACAAGTGCCCTACAAACAACTTTTGAGTGACTTAAAATAACATGGAATAAAAAAATAATAATTTTGAACAAGGAGGTGGGGGTGGACGTGGTGGTTTAGGTGGAAGAGGCAAGGGAGGAGTAATTCAACACTGTTTTTTTGTATTGTTTTTTTCAATTTTATTTATTTATTTTTTTAAATATTTATGGAACTGACCTAAAACAACATAGAATTAATAAAACTAAAACAAGTAATCTAGAACCAGGAGGTGTAGGTCCAAGTGAAAGAAGAGGTGGATATGGCGGTATGGGTGGAGGAGGCAAGAGAGGAGTGATTCAACACTGTTTTTTGCATTTTTTGTATTTTTTTTTCAGTGGTTTTTTTTTTATTTTTTTTATGGAACTGACTTAAAACAACATAAAATGAACCCAAAATAGACAAGCTACAACCAGGGGGTGGAGATCCAACTGGAGGAGGAGTTGGAGGGGGCAGTGTAGGTGGAAGAGGTGGAGTAGGAGGTAGACAACACAGTTATTTGAGTTTTTTATTTGGGGAGGCGGCACCCAAAATAAAATAAATGGAAAATATAGCTGAATTCTGGCTGGGTGCCTAGTCATTCAAAGGTATGGACAAGTCCTTTAGGATCCAAGTCTGGTTCATTTTAAGGAATGTTAGCTTCCCCATGTTGGATGTGGAAAGGCGGATGCTCCTGTCTGTGATCACATTCCCTGCCGTTCTAAAAGCACACGTTCTGACAGTATACTTGCCTCAGGGCAGGCCAGCATTTCCAAAGCTTAAAGGGCAAGCTCAGGCCATGTGTCCAATATGGAGACCCAGAAATTAACTGAGGCAGACAAATCACTTAGTAAGTGGAGATGAGTGGATATTTACTCTTCCACCATATTGACCCAACAAATCATGAAGAGACTCTAATATTATAAAAATATCATTTTATTGAAAAATTTTTTTTTTTAAAATATACACATAATAAACAGACAGGGAATCTAAAAACCGTCAAAACAGCAGATCCAAATACAAAGAAAGTAGGGTTTTATTTATAGCAGCACATAGTAACATTTGATAATATATAAGAGGTCTTATAGCTCCCTTGCCCAAAGAAAATAGTCCAAAGCTACAAAAATTGTGTTTTCATCCTCTATGGGGCTAGTCTATATAGAAATAACCATTCTAGGCAAAGTGATAAGGCCTGCTATAGAAAAATGCTATTGTATAAAAGTTAACTCCATAAATACCTCGTAGCAACAGATATGTATAAAAAGACTGTTTCAGAAAGAAATATTTCACATAAGAAATAGATATCGGAACATATGGGAACATGGAACAAAGTAAACTCAGGGTCAAATGAAGTCAAACTTACTGCTGCAACAGGATCTGCCCACACGTGCACCCCGACGACGCCGTTTCGCCTATTTTGCTTTTTCCAAGGGGCCCTTGGAAAAAGCAATAGGCGAAACGGCGTCGTCGGGGTGCACGTGTGGGCAGATCCTGTTGCAGCAGTAAGTTTGACTTCATTTGACCCTGAGTTTACTTTGTTACATGTTCCCACATGTTCCGATATCTATTTCTTATGTGAGATATTTCTTTCTGAAACAGTCTTTTTATACATATCTGTTGCTACGAGTCTCCTCTACTTTGGGTTGAAATTCTATTAACATTAAAAAGAAACCTCTCTTGAAGAGATATATGCTAGACATATGGCAGCAATATATATTGCCTATTAAGGATTGCCTTGTTCTAATCTCAATTGTCAGTTCTTTTTATGATTGGGACATGTGGAGATACTATAGAGGTATTTATGGAGTTAACTTTTATACAATAGCATTTTTCTATAGCAGGCCTTATCACTTTGCCTAGAATGGTTATTTCTATATAGACTAGCCCCATAGAGGATGAAAACACAATTTTTGTAGCTTTGGACTATTTTCTTTGTGCAAGGGAGCTATAAGACCTCTTATATATTATCAAATGTTACTATGTGCTGCTATAAATAAAACCCTACTTTCTTTGTATTTGGATCTGCCATTTTGACGGTTTTTAGATTCCCTGTCTGTTTATTATGTGTATATTTTTTAAAAAAAATTTTTTCAATAAAATGATATTTTTATAATATTAGAGTCTCTTCATGATATGTTGGGTCGATGTTCCTGGACTCAACAGAGTGTTGTTGTATGAATTGCTCTTTGAAGAGTATATATTGTTTTGGATATTGGTGATTATTCTTCCACCATATTGTTGTAACTCTGCCTCTTGCTAATACGGACTGTATTAGATGCTGGTGCTGAATGTTGTGGCAAGCTCATAAAGTTTTGCCACATTTTGGACATGCTAACCCTGCCTTCCGAGGTGGTGGCAGTGCTCCAGCTGCGTTGGCAACTTCCTCTTCCACCTCTGCCTTGTTCTTCCACTGAGCCAATGCTGTCAGGTGAGAAAGCCGTCAGTAGTTTCTCTACCGGTGTGTACTCTACCTCATGTACAACACCTTGGAATCAATGGTGCGCTAAAAAAATTAATAATAATAATCATCCTCCACATGATATTCCACCTCGTCCTCGCCCATGCCCTCCTTGCCAGACTACAAACTGCTTAAAGCTGCAGCAGTTGACACCTGAGTTTCATCATCAGAGATGTGCGGTGGTGGTCAACTGACCGTTTGCGTTACCCCTCCCATGCATTCATACTCCAGTAGAACAAGTGGTTGGACATCAGTGCACTCAATTTCTTCCAATTGTTGGCCAGGTTCAGGTGGATGGCCTACAGAACCACGGCCAGCAGAATCATCAAAAATCAGAAGTCACTACTGCATGACTTGGGGCTCGGACTGCTTGCCTAATTTGCAAGGGAGTGAGGTGGAAGACAGGTGCCCATGGGCCGCAGGTGCAAAATCTGCACTTTAAGGATGGGACCGGGTGAAAGACAAGGCAAAGGAACAGAAGGCACTCTCAATCTACCAATCTAAAACCACCTTTGCTTTTTTCTGGCCTTACTTTTCATGCAGCGGTACTTATGCCTACAAAATTATGCAGAATGTTCTGACGTCTGCATGAACTAGAAGAAAGTGTTTCATTTGGGAACATAGCAGGCAGGGCTGTAGAGTCTGTAGCCAATCTCCGACTCCTCAATTTCCCTGACTCCGCACTCCACGACTCCGACTTTGACTACACAGCACTGGCTCACTACTGAGCATGTACATAAAGGGCAGCTGTCATTGATCTCAACTAAAAGCCTACATCCTTAGATAAGGAATTGAACAGACATTTATAGTATATTTCATAACTTTCCCAAATTCTTAAGTAAAAATTTACAGCACATACTGCATTGAACTACTGTACCCAATTTATCATATCTTTTAGGAGTCGGAGTTGGTCTATTTTATACTGTCTCCATCAAAATGAACACCGACTCCAACTCCATGACTCAGGTAGCAGGCACAGATCGACCACATCCTTTCTCTCCCTGCAGCAGCTACACACCAAGCAGCAACATGGCCACGTCCCCTAGCTTATACTCTCCTCATTGTTTTCAATCCAAATGAAGTGCATATTATTACACGGCATCTATACAGAACATAGGAGGAATGGGTGGCTGAGATTAGCACTGTCAAGGATGTGTAAATTACAATACCACTCCATATACCCATGGCAGTGCAAATCTCAGCCACCCATTCCTACTATCTTCTGATCACATTTCTGGATATCCGGACAGGATCCAGCGGGTGGAGCAGCAGCCATTAGATAAAACATCAACATTTTTCTAAGCGTTGTGCCTGGATATTCACAACGCACCCAGGTGAGCAAATTTACCACTGAGATTTTTATTGATGTTGTCAACATTATACAGTTATATGAAAAAGTTTGGGCACCCCTATTAATCTTAAGCTTAATGTTTTATAAAAATTGGTGTTTTTGCAACAGCTATTTCAGTTTGATATATGTAATAACTGTTGGACACAGTAATGTTTCTGCCTTGAAATGAGGTTTATTGTACTAACAGAAAATGTGCAATCTGCATTCAAACAAAATTTGACAGGTGCATAAGTATGGGCACCCTTATCATTTTCTTGTTTTAAATACTTCTACCTACTTTTTACTGACTTACTAAAGCACTTTTTTTGGTTTTGTTACCTCATTGAGCTTTGAACTTCATAGCTAGGTGTATGCAATCATGAGAAAAGCTACTTAAAGTGGCCACTTGCAAGTTGTTCTCCTGTTTGAATCTCCTCTGAAGAGTGGCATAATGGGCTCCTCAAAACAACTGTCAAATGATTTGAAAACAAAGATTATTCAACATAGTTGTTTAGGGGAAGGATACAAAAAGCTGTCTCAGAGATTTAACCTGTCAGTTTCCACTGTGTGGAACATAGTAAGGAAATGGAAGAACACAGGGACAGTTCTTGTTAAGGCCAGAAGTGGCAGGCCAAGAAAAACATCAGAAAAGCAGAGAAGAAGAATGGTGAGATCAGTCAAGGACAACCCTCAGACCACCTCAAGAGAGCTGCAGCATCAACTTGCTGCAGATGGTGTCACTGTGCATCAACGCACTTTGCACAAGGAGAAGCTGTATGGGAGAGTAATGCGAAAGAAGCCGTTTCTGCAAGCATGCCACAAACAGAGTTGGCTGAGGTATGCAAAAGCACATTTGGAGAAGCCAATTTCTTTTTGGAAGAAGGACCTGGGGACTGATGAAACCAAGATTGAGTTGTTTGGTCATACAAAAAGGCGTTATGCATGGCGGCAAAAAAACACAGCATTCCAAGAAAAACACTTGCTACCCAGAGTAAAATTTGGTGGAGGTTCCATCATGCTTTGGGGCTGTGTGGCCAATGCCGGCACCGGGAATCTTGTTAAAGTTGAGGGACGCATGGATTCCACTCAGTATCAGCAGATTCTTGACAATAATGTTCAAGAATCAGTGACAAAGTTGAAGTTACGCAGGGGATGGATCTTTCAGCAAGACAATGATCCAAAACACCGCTCCAAATCTACTCAGGCATTCATGCAGAGGAATTACAATGTTCTGGAATGGCCATCCCAGTCCCCAGACCTGAATATCATTAAACATCTGTGGGATCATTTGAAGAGGGCTGTCCATGCTCGGCGACCATCAAACTTAACTGAACTGGAATTGTTTTGTAAAGAGGAATGGTCAAAAATACCTTCATCCAGGATCCAGGAAATCATTAAAAGCTACAGGAAGCGACTAGAGGCTGTTATTTTTGCAAAAGGAGGATCTACTAAATATTAATGTCACTTTTCTGGTGAGGTGCCCATACTTATACACCTGTCAAATTTTGTTTGAATACAGATTGCACATTTTCTGTTAGTACAATAAACCTCATTTCAAGGCAGAAACATTACTGTGTCCAACAGTTATTACACATATCAAACTGAAATAGCTGTTGCAAAAACACCAATTTTTATAAAACATTAAGCTTA
Organism: Phyllobates terribilis; assembly: GCF_046119375.1. Classification (NCBI taxonomy): domain Eukaryota; kingdom Metazoa; phylum Chordata; class Amphibia; order Anura; family Dendrobatidae; genus Phyllobates; species Phyllobates terribilis. Next base: position 310,685 of record NW_027363916.1, read on the forward strand.
AGATTAATAAGGGTGCCCAAACTTTTTCATATAACTGTATAAAATACAACTTACCTAGAAAATTTTTGCTGATGATTTCTGGAAATATTTTGCTTCCAGGATATTTCTCCATGGTCCAGCAATAGTCAGTCAGCATACTGGGGCTCTACTTGCCTCGTGACCTCCGTACCTCCGTTACTTTGTAGCAATCTGCTGCTGAAAACACTCCCCATGCTGGTTACTGACAGCTTGGTATGATTCCACAAGATCATTCACTATATCACCATAGCTTTCTGCTTTATGATTTCAGAGAAAAGGAGACATTTTTGAAGGACAGCCAGGCTGCTTTTTGCAATGGATTTAACAGTTCCTGCAATTGTTCACCCTCCATTACAGATATTATTTGTAGTCCTATAAAAATGCCTTCTTTCAGTTTCACATCACTAACTTTAGAAAATTTAGATTTCAATTTTATAAATGCAGCCGAATTGTTATCAATTGCTTTTACCAATTGTTTCTTCCATCCTAGTTGAATATTCTGTGGAGGTAAATATACTTTTTCAGGATTCATTAGAGGTAGATTTTTCACATTTCTTTGTCCAGGAACAAGAAAGTCACATTTAGGCCATAACTTTAGAATATAGTGAGGCTTCCTATACCTGCTATCCCATTCACATAAGAAACAGCAGAATTTAGTGTGCCCAAGTTACAATCCAAGCAATAAAGCAATCACCTCCAAATCACCACAGATATTCCAATTATAGTTTTCATACTGGACTTTTTCTAACAGCAGTTTCATATTTTCGCATGTCTCTTTCATATCAGCAGCACGTGCAAGAAATATTGACGGAAAACACAACATTTCCTGAGCATGAAAGAGTTATATTAATATCTGGCAGCTGCTTTTCAAGATGAAACATACCAACAAGATGGCAACAAAAATACTTTAAAATGCCGAATAAGGCTATGTGCCCACGATGCAGAAATGAAGCAGAAAATTTCTGCAGCATTTCTGCATCTCCCTGGCAGAAAAAAACGCATCCATCTTCTTTATTATCTCTGTGAGTGTACATTGGACTGCACTCAGATGTCATCCGAGTGCAGTCTAATGTTTCATACACACACCCATAGACTTGTATAGGTGAGTGTGTTTTGATTATCGGAGCCACTCGCATCATGCTGCCATTGTTTTCTCATGCCCAATCAGCATGACAACATAATCGCAGATCTGCACTGCCCTATAGTATAACATTGGGCTGAGTGTGATCCGATAAAACGTCAGATAGCACTCAGCTGTGTTATACACCTGTGTGAGCCTAGCCATGTAGTGAGAATTCATAGTCCTTACCAAAATTTACTGTAATAATGTTGGACACATCCGTGATTTGAGGCCTTGTCACTTTTCTTCTATAATATGATTTTTTTCAAGGTTCCTATGCAGTAAATAGAGTGAGCAGTCTAATATGTCTTTGGCTGAAGAGACAATCTATTTAATTTGGCTGTGATACTTTACAATACTCCACATGGGAGGAAGGAAAATTATTCATTTCTCAGAAGCAGTTCGGCTAACCTTTGAGCATAAGCTAGAAGGTACACAAGCCAGAAGCTACAGCCCAAGAAGGAGATACAGAAAACCGGATGAAGATGGAATAGAGAAAACAGTTTAACAATTTTATTCCAAGATCTTTCATCCACTAGAATCAAGGGCGTACATAGAAATCATTGGGCCCCATAGCAAAAGTGTGAATGGGGCCCCCCCACAACCTAAACTGTGCAGCCAAAATATTTACCCCCCTCCTTCCTGTAATGTGCAAACTGTGCAGCCAGAAATAATATTTAGCATTCTCTCCCTGTAAAGGGGAGGCTGGAGCCCAGTGGCGTACCGCCAATGGCGGCAGACCACGCCACTGCTATGGGGCCCGTGGCCGGAGGGGGCCCGTGAGGGCCCCAAGCACCGTGGGAACGAGGAGGATAGGTGAGTAGGAGGTTGCGGCGGCAGAGGAGCGGGTTGCGGCAGTGGAGGAGCGGAGCACACACAATAGCCGCTGCTGCAGCTGCCACGTGTGCCCGCTGCTAAAGGGAAATGAATATTCCCTCTTCTCTACTCCCATGGGCGTGGAGAAGAGGGAATATTCATTCTCTTTAGTAGCGGGCACGGAGGAGCGCTGAGCCCGGCTCCTGCTGTCAGTGCCCGCCGCTAAAGAGAAAGCCGGCAGCAGCTCACCTCGGCTTCTGAGAGCGCACGCTGCTCAGATGCCAACATGAGCGGCTGCAGACAGGACTCAGCGCTGGAGCAGAGGTGAGGAAGGAAGGTGAGTATAAGTGTTTATTGTTTTATGTGTGCAGTGATTGGGGGATGAGGAAGCCACACGTGCCAGGATACTTGGATTGAGGAGGCCACACATACCAGGAATGGGGGATTGAGGAGGCCTCACATACCAGGAATGGGGGATTGAGGAGGCCACACATTCCAGGATTTGGGGATTGAGGAGGCCACACATACCAGGATTTGGGGATTGAGGAGGCCACACGTACCAGGATTTGGGGATTGAGGAGGCCACACGTACCAGGATTTGGGGATTGAGGAGGCCACACGTACCAGGATTTGGGGATTGAGGAGGCCACACGTACAAGGATTTGGGGATTGAGGAGGCCACACATACCAGGATTTGGGGATTGAGGAGGCCACACGTACCAGGAATTGGGGATTGAGGAGGCCACACATACCAGGAATGGGGGATTGAGGAGGCCACACATACCAGGATTGGGGGGGTTGAGGAGGCCACACATGCCAGGATTTGGGGATTGAGGGGGCCACACATACCAGGATTTGGGGATTGAAAAGGCCACACATACCAGGATTGGGGGGTTGAGGAGGCCACACATACCAGGATTGGGGGATTGAGGAGGCCACACATACCAGGATTGGGGGATTGAGGAGGCCAAACATACCAGGATTGAGGGGTTGAGGAGGCCACACATACCAGGATTGAGGGGTTGAGGAGGCCACACATACCAGGATTGGGGGATTGAGGAGGCCACACATACCAGGATTTGGGGATTGAGGAGGCCACACATACCAGGATTTGAGGATTGAGGAGGCCACACATACCAGGATTGAGGGGTTGAGGAGGCCACACATATCAGGATTGGGGGATTGAGGAGGTCACACATACCAGGATTGGGGGATTGAGGAGGCCACACATACCAGGATTGGGGGATTGAGGAGGCCACACATACCAGGATTGGGGGATTGAGGAGGCCACACATACCAGGATTGGGGGATTGAGGAAGCCACACATGCCAGAATTGGGGGATTGAGGAGGCCACACATACCAGGATTTGGGGATTGAGGAGGCCACACTTACCAGGAATGGGGGATTGAGGAGGCCACACATACCAAGATTGGGGGATTGAGGAGGCCACACATACCAGGGATTTTGGGATTGAGGGCGCCACGCAAACCAGGGATTGTGGGATTGAGGGGGCCACACATACCAGAGATTGTGGGATTGAGGGGGCCACACATACCAGGGATTGTGGGATTGAGGGGGCCACACATACCAGGGATTGGGGGATTGAGGAGGCTACACATACCAGGGATTGTGAGGGCCACCCATACCAGGGATTGTGGGATTGAGGGGCCACACCTACGAGGATGGGGAGATTTACCAGTAGCTGCTGCATTTCCCACCCTAGGCTTATACTCAAGTCAATAGGTGTTTCCATTTTTATGTGGTAAAATTAGGGGCCTCGGCTTATATTCGGGTCGTCTTTATTTAAAATATACGGTATTTTAAAATCATTGAGTACGTGGTGCCCATAATACTGCAGGACTGTGGCGTCCAATATACTATATGGGGGCTGCATTTTGTGTAATATACTGTATGGAGGACTATGGGGAGTGCATTATATTCTATGGAGGACCATGGGAAGTTCATTATACTATATGGAGGATTATGGAGGGCTCATTATACTATATGGAGGTTTATGGGGGGAGCCTTATACTATATGGAGGATTATGGGGGCGCATTATACTATATGGAAGATTATTGGTGGTGCATTATACTATATGGAAGGCTATGTGGGGCCATTATAATATTTTGAGGGCTATGTGGGGGGCCATTATACTGTATGAAAGCAATTATACAGTGTGAAGGTTTGTGTGGGGGGTCATTATACTGTTTGGAGGGCTGTGTGGGTGCCATTATACTGTTTGGAGGGCTGTGTGGGGGCCATGAGAGTGTATGGAGGGCTCTGTGGGGTTCACAGTGGGGGATTATACTGTGTTAGGGTCACCATACTTTGCCATGGGAGTTGAAGTGGGGTACAATAGGGTCATTATACTGTGCATGTGGAGGAATGCACCATAGGGGTATCATACTGTTTGGGGGGCACTTTTGTTGGCATCATACTTTATTGGGGCAATGAAGGAGGAATCTAAGACTTCAGAAGGAGGTAAATTACTATGTAAAGGCTGGAAAGTTATGAGATCTGCTCTTCTGTGACACAGACAAATATTTATTTTTTGTAGTGGGGGGGGCCCAATTAGAGCTTCTGCTATGGGGCCCCATGACTTCTATGTACGCCCCTGCTGGAGCCCCAGGCCAGGACAGTGGGCGGAAGCCCACATGACGTGAGTTTGGAGAAGGTGGGGGGCATAGGTGAGGGGGTTAATAAGGCGAGAGGAGGCGGGGTCAGGTCTTTTTCCCCACTGCCAGGACAATAGAAGACACCGACCTGATCCCTATGACCTCCATGGCATCGGCTGAAGATCTTCTGGAGGCCCTCTGGATGGTGGCCAGGGGACACCCCCCGGGCTGGATTGAAGCACAAGTGGCCGGCGTTGTGGGATGGGGAGGTGCGGGAGCCGCTTCTGAAAACGCTGCCACTGCAAGGCTGCTGGAGCTCCCAGCAAGAAGATCTGTACCCCAGGTGCCATTCTCCCCGGACGGACCACTGGCTCCGCGCCAGCGAAGGAGCTCCTCTCGGGACTCTACAGCCCGGGCCGCATCATCAAGGTACTCACGCCGGGCCAGGAGGAATCCACGAGCGCGACCTAGCCCGGCGGCGGTGGGTGGACCAGCAGCAGCGGTTGCTGCAGGCCTGCTTACCGCTGACATCAGCGGAAGCTCATCAGCCGCACCCCGGCGTGGCAATGGCGACACCGGAAGTGCTCTGGCGGGCCGTTGCCACGATGTACCTGTGGGGCGGCCAACCTCCTCTGCAAGACGGTGTGACCGGGCAGCAGCAGTGAGAAGAGATCAACAAGGGCAGTATGCGGCTGCGTGCCTGTGACACTCACGAAGCCCCCTAGAGAGGGTTCTTGAAACACACTCTGGGAATCTTGCAAGACAGCGTGACCGGGTGGCGGTGGTGAGAAGTGAACAACAGGGGAAGGATGCAGCTGCGAATGCGTGCCTGGGACTTTCACGGACCCCCCTAGTGGGTGTTCTAGAAACACACTCTGGGAATCTTAGTTTTACCTGGGAGGACCTGCGGCGCGGCGGGAGGATGGGAATCTCCCTTATCCTTTAAGGCCAACATTATCAGCATCTAAGGAATGAGGCAGATCCAGCGGTGAAAGGCCAAGGGGCGGCCCACAACTCCTCTTATCTTCTTCTACAAGATGCTATCCACCAAAACCGTCAACTCAAGAAGATCGTCCGGATACAAGATTTCCGGCCAGTGGGGTGGGACCTCCCATGCGGTCTGGTGAGTATGATTCTTTGTCACGTCTGTTTCCGTCTCTTTTAATGTCACAGGGTAATGTGGGCAGTCAAGAAATATAAGTGTAGGGACGGGTAATGTAAGAGGGTCATCGGCGAGTTTGGTTTATTCTCACGGGGGCACGGGGGTTCAAGGTTTGCTAGCCACATTGAAGGAATATGTAGCAAGGTTGGAAGGGGACAATAGACATCCAGCTCAGGTAGGGCATGGGTCAACAATAGTGATGAGCGAGTGTGGCACCCTGCTGTTCACAGGTACCACAGGACCCAAAAGGGTGCATGGACGGACTTCTCCACAAGAGGCCCTCATTACATACAAACACCTCCACCCTTCCACCTCATACCACCAGAGGGAGCCCGTTAGGGATATATATATGGAGGGTGGAGCCAGGCAGTTCAGTTAGTAGTTTAGAGTGTGCTGCCACTGAGAGCAGTGAAGACACAGCATGTCTGCTGCAGTATTGAGGGCCCCGAGTGTGGCAAGGAGGAGAGGAGAGAGGAGTTGAGGGGGCAGAGGAGCATCATATACTCACCCCGAGATACACACCGGACACCAGGTCGGCGCCTACAGGGTCCTTTATACCCAGTAGGGATCACCGGCATACCAGGAGGACTACAAGTCCCTGGCTGACCTGAAGCTAAACCCACTACAGGACCAGGAACCACAAAGGTCCCAGCGCCCAGGGATAGTGGTTTTTTAGCGGAAGGTCCTACTACCAAGCGACAGGTGAAGGAACAGCATGACACATAAGCTAGGCCCAGTTGCAAGCTGGCCAGGAGCTTAGAGAGAGGGAGACACAGACCAGGAGGCCCTAAACCCGCTCATTGGGGAGAAGTCCTGAAGTGCACCCTTCCTACCGAGTACCCTGGACCGTACCTGACATCCGCACCAGTAAAGGTATTGAAGCGAATCCCCTGTCTCTGTCAGTTACTCCTGCTGCGCCATCCCGACTGCACTACAAGCCCCAGCATCACCACCCACCATCAAAATCTACCCTGCCCTGAGGCCCGCTCCACCTGTGGGGAGCTGTTCCATCCTAGCTGCCTATCAACTGCCTCAGAGGTCTGCAGCAGCGCTGGTACAAATTACCAGAAACCACAGGTGGCGTCACGATCAAACTACAAATCCCATATAAACTATCCCCTTTTCGTTGACTGCCCTGGGCCATGGACCGGGCCAGCCACTGTGACATATTCCCCCCCAGCATCTCTAGGCACGGACACTTAGTACCCCACTGCCCTGGGGGCGCGTCCCGAGCATACTCGCAAGTACTCGGTGCTCACCCGAGCATCTCAGTACTCGAGATGCTCAGAGCTCGCTGAGTACTTCCAAGATGCTCGGGCGGATGCTCGAGTCCCCTCCCTGCATGTTTGGCACTCTTTTGAGTGCCAATCAACATGTAGGGATTTTCTGTCACACACTGTAATGCCGCAGCCTTGTTGGTTATGGCATTACAGTGATTAGCTGGCCGCACAGCATCATCAGGTCTATATCAGAACTGGCGCCGCCGTGCTCGTCAGTCTACTCTGCAATCAGGCAGTTTAGGGAGAGGTGTTGCTGAGCTAAGGAGAGAGTTGGTTGTTTGTTAGTTAGTGTAGGTATTCCACAATATTCTCTACACATATGCATCTCAACTAACAGTCCTTCTGAGGACTAATCCAGATGCAGAGATATCAGTGCTAGGCAGGCAGGCAGGGTATATAGCAGACTGCAGTGCATATAGCAAGAGGGTCCATTGTAGTGTTGGGCCACCCCCGTAGTGTTCAGGTTCAGTTTGGTTCGTCGAACACCGGGATGTTCGTGGAACTGTTCGTCGAACACCTTAGAACACTGTCGAACACCGTCGAACACTGTTAAAACCAATGGTAGACTAATAAAAACACATAGAAAACACCTTCAAAGGTGTCCAAAAGCTGACAAGCTGCTCAGAAGACACTCTCTTTAAAAAAAGCGGGCCGGCAATTTAGCATCGGTACCCGACAATTTAGAACAGAAAGAATAGAGCATCACACATAGATTAGATAGATAGAAACATGTCAGTCATATATATAAGAAGTACAGTGACAGTGTTGGTTACTGTACTTGTCATTTAGTGTTAAAGAATTATTAAAAAAAATAATAGTGTTTTCATGCACCGTCTCTTTAAGAAAGCCGGCCGGTAATTCAGCATCGGTACCCGACAATTTAGAACAGAAATAATAGAGCATCACACAAAGATTAGATAGATAGAAACATGTCAGTCACATGTATAATAAGTACAGTGATAGTGTTGATTACTGTACTTGTCATTTAGTGTTAAAATAAAGGATTTATTAAAAAAAAATTGACGTGGGGTTCCCCGTAATTTTAGTCTCTAGCGGAGGTTAAGCAGACGGCTGGGGCAGATGTTTGAAGCCTGGGAAGGGGGTAATACCCACGGAGCTTCCCAGGCTACTAATATCAACCCCAAGCTGAATACCTAGCCTTTACTAGCTATTAAAATAGGGGACCCCCCCAAAAAAATGACGTGGGGTCTCCCCTATTTTAATAGCTAGTAAAGGCTAGGCAGACAGCTGGGGGATGATATTAATAGCCCAGGAAGGGTGCCATGAATATTGGCCCCCTCCCAGGCTAGGATGCGCCAATTCTGGCACTTAGCCTCGCTCTTCCCACTGCCCTGTAGCGGTGGCAGTGGGGTAATAGGGCTGGGGTTGATATCAGCTTATAATTCCAGCTGACATCAAGCCCAGGTTAGTAATGGAAAGGCGTCTATAAGACACCCCCTTTGCTAACCCCATAGTCAAAGTAAAAAAAAACACAAACACCCAGAATAAAGTCATTAATTTAAATAAACACACAATTCTTTATTGTTCTAAATTAAACCATACTTACCATCACGCCCATTCCAGCTGAAGCCAACGATCTCCTGCAATAAAAGTAAAATAATAAACCAACATCATTCTTACCTTTCCATTGTTCCCAGGACAGTTCCAGCTCTGCTACATCGAGATGACAGGCTGGATCGCAGCAGAACGCTGGCATCCAGCTTGCCATGCCACAGACACTGAGAAGCGCAGGCATGCTTGCGCTCCTCAGTGTCTGCTGTGACGGCATCCAGATGAGCCGAGTTCATGTCCAATGAACTCAGCTCACCTCAGCTTCACACTTGAGTGTGAATGAGGGGCCAAGTGTGCACCCAAAAATACTGGTTCTGTTGCACAGTGCAGGACCCTTGTCAGAGGGCACTGAGAATGGTTCCTTGCAATGGCGCCTCCTGGAGGCCCTGAAGAGGGGAGAGGAGTCCATCACAGTGGAGGGTAGGGAGGTAGATCTGTCTTTCTGGATAGACCGACATGGTCTGTCCGCCTTCCGAGAGTCAGGGGCAGAGAACATCAGGTGGCCTCTGCCAACAACAGTGCAAGGTGGTGGCCATAAGAGTGTGGTCCGTCTCCGGTGGGGAAGCATGCCCCTCTAGGGACAAGGTGGGAGAGCTTTTCCTGGGGATGATGACACCTATGCCCAGATTCATTCCTGTGGAACCACCTTTTTCGATGTCAGCTTTGTGAGGCCGGAGGGCTTAGAGCTCTTCTGGTCTCAGTATGAGCATTTTCGGATTTGCCCTGAATGGCGAGGGTTTACGGTCCAGGCTATCTCTCGCCAAAGTAAGGTGAAGAAAGTGACCGTGGTCATGAGTAACGAGTCACTTTCTGAAATGGACATCATGACCTGGCTGAGCAGTTATAGGGAGGTGATCCAGATTCTCAAAAAGAATCTGGACAAGCATGTCATTTGGTCAGGGGCCTGGACCTTCATGGTAAAACTGAAGGTCTCAGGACACTGAGTTACTCACATTCCCACTTCGACATTTTTTGGAAGGGACCGAATCTTGATCTTTTACCAGGGGCAGCCGAAGTTTGCCACAGGTGCGGCAGCCCCTCACACTTCAGCGCTGGGTATAAGGTGGAGAAGTGCGTGATGTGAGGAGGGGTAGGTCATCTAGCCGCATCCTGTAGGGACATTCGGTGTAACCTGTGTGGTGTTTTAGGACACCTGTTAAGTCGTTGTCCACGCTCCTATGCCAATGTTGGCCTGAATCCGCGGGGTGCTGGTCAGGAGGAGGAGAGGACCAGCCCAGCCGGTGAAGGGACCAACACCAGCAGGGGAAACAAGGGACCAGTGAGGAGCAGACCTCCCCCTGAGGCGAGAGGGTAGAAACTAGTGTTGAGCCACCCCCGTAGTGTTCGAGTTCAGTTCGGTTCGTCGAACACCCGTGTGTTCGCCGAACTGTTCGTCGAACTGTTCGTCGAACACCTTCGAACACCGTTAAAACCAATGGCAGGCAAACAAAAACACATAGAAACACATAGAAAACACCTTCAAAGGTGTCCAAAAGCTGACAAACTGCTCAGAAGACATAACTAACACATGGAAAAGTGACAAGTACATATAGTCATGCGAAAATAAAAGAGGTGGAGGAGTAAAAGGAGGGGGAGACACAGATATAGGCATGTCATGCCCTTCTAAAATCCAAAAAGTGAGAAGCCGACACGGCCAGTCCGCTCCTGCCCGTGCCACCTCCGTGTCGCCGGGTTTGTGCCAGAGCCGTGGTGAACCCTGACGGCCAGCCCCCCTCTCCCAATACTGGTGCCTGTCCGCTGGTGGGTCGAGCGAGCCCCCCTGTGGTGGAGGCAGCTCTAAGCTTTTTAATTTAAATTGTCTCTCTAATTTGAATGAATACACTTTAAATCCATTTACAAGGATCTATTGGAGGGCAAGTCTCATGCCAGCAGCCGCGGTAATTCCAGCTCCAGTAGCGTCCACTAAAGCTGCTGCAGTTAAAAAGCTTTTATAAGGATCGAGCTCGGCTGTCCACCGCAAGGCATCCTACTGCCAGTCCCAGCCCCTATGCCTTGGGGTGCCTCCTGATGCTCTTCACTAAGTATCCCATGGTCCCGAAGCATTTCCTTTGAAAAAATTAAGTGTCTAAGCTACAGGTGGTGCAGCTTGCTTAACAGCCGGGATAATCCGCTCACTAGCAGACACTGCTACTAGGCCCAAAGTATTTCCTGGGCTAGATGCAGTTAAAAATTTGTAATTAGATACTCTCGTTGGATGCTGAGAAAGCATTCCATAGAGTCTCCTGGCACGCCATATATGATTCTCTTAAAAAGCTTGGGGTAGGAGTCTAGGGGACCCTTTTATAGCCAAAATCACGGCCCTGTATCGCAATACGTCACCTAGGCTGAAGATAAATGGAACTGTAGCACCCTGAGGGCTCGGTTGCTACAGACGTATTGCACCTCACCCAGAGGTGTGATATCTCACTCTCAGGTAAGGATGGAGTGTGGATCAGGACCCGACACCTGCATGCATTACACCACATTGCCGTGGGGCAGGGCGACCAATATGCCCCTGAGATGGGCACGACAGTCCCTGTCCCTGGCTGGAGTGGGGGGAGGGAACACTGAGGAAGGGGAACCCTGTAGTGCAGGAGCAGGGAGGAAGCAGTTCCTGGGTGCATTGAGAAGGGAGTATAAAAGGTGGGCACCATCTTAGTTCAGTGCAGAGAAGTCTGAGCAGAAGTGGCAGGGAGCAGGGGCTCTGCATGAGCTCTGCTCCGGAGGCGGGCCTAGTAACAGAGGCCCAGGCCTGGAAGAGGGAGAAGGAAGGAAGAGGAGCGGAGAAGGCTCCAGGAACGAGGAATGAAGGGATCCCAGGGGTGCGGACGGGCGAGTCGCCACCGCACGCCCGAATCCACCTGCGTGGAGGGGTCAGGCCAAAGGGGGAGACCGGTCCCCGAACTAGTGGAGGCAGGAAACGACCCTCAGCTAGAAACCGGAGGCTCTGACATTTTATGTGGCGCAGCCCCTCGCTACACCCGCTAGGAAGGCACCACATAGGGTCAGGGAAACTGGCGCCAAGTTTACCAAGAGGAGGCCCGAGGCAGCCGGACAGAAGTGTTGGTAAGAAAGGCCAGACAAAGGACACACAAAGGGGGTCCTGTGAAGTGCTCCAAAGTTATCTGGGAGTTGTCTGAGCCCCTCACCTGGTGAGCACAGTACGACGTGGGCAGCCGTTACCTGCAGACGTGGTCTGGATAATAAGAACTGTGAGTAAAGGCCCTGAACTGCATCACTGACTCCGTGTCGTTACTGCTGCTGCCCTGCACCATCACCCCCATCCTCCGCATACACTGCCCTGAGGCTATACTCCTCCCGTGGGGAGTTATGCTACGCTCTGCTGCACCCACAACACCAGCCTCAGTGGTCTGCCCTGTAGCGGCGGTTCACTCTGACCGCAATCCACGGGTGGCGTAGTCGGACATTTAAACATGAAAACCACATAAATAGTTCCGCCACTGGTTTGACCGCCCTGAGCCACGGAACTGGGTCGCCGCCACGAAGACTACAACCACCAGCATCCACCAAAAAGGGTCCGGCTCCGGGTGTCCCAAGGCCCAGGGGGTGCGTCAGAACATTTTCATCACCTTTCACAATCACCAATGGGACAAGGCAGTGATGTCCTCTGTCCCCTCTCTTATACATCCTAGTGACGGAGCACCTGCTCTCATCAATTCGCCATAACCCCAATATTAGGTGGATTGAGGTGGGAGGCACCGAGTACAAGTGCTCTCTATTTGCTGATGATGTCCTAGTATATATCACTCAATCACATATATCCATCCATGCTGTTATGGCTGAAATAGATCACTTTGTTACATGGTAAAATTTTAAAATCAATGCAGCGAAGTCTGAGGCCCTCGATGTCTCCCTCCCCAAATCCATATAGGATTCCATCCAGTCCAACTTTCCCTTTGCCTGGCCCTCACAGGGTATCAAATACTTAGGAATTCCTATTCATAGAGACCTCTCCCATCTATGTTATCTTAATTTTGGGCCCTTTATTGAACAACTTCCTACAGACCACGGTTGGCAAGTTAGAACTGTAAGATTCACTACGTGAACCACTGGTGTTTTGTGGAAAAGCACATGTACACTGCGTTCCAAATTATTATACAAAAAGTGTTTAGGAGTGATAAGGGAAGAATTTGTTTGTTTGTCAGTTAAACTCATTGATGGTGATGTGTGTCAGGGCTCTTTATATCACTGTAAGCAATTGCAGACACCTGTGCTAATTAGTTTGGCAGGTGTGTCCAATGAAAGGCAAGACTACTTAAGAAGGCTCTTTCACATTATTAAGCAGCCTACATTTTCTGCCAAAATGGGAAAGAAAAAGGATGTGTCGGCTGCTGAGAAGCAACAAATTGTGGAGTGTTTAGGTCAAGGCATGACTACAATCAACATTGTGCGATGATCAGGATGAAGTGTCTTGGCAATCAAGAAGTATGTAGCTGATTCACAGTACACACGTGTGCGTGCTGATAAGGGTAAATTGAGGACTCTTTCCTACAGGCAATTACGTCAGGTTGAAAGAGCAGCGGCAAAAAAGCCTTGTCATAGCAGCAGACAAGTTTTTGAAGCTGCTTGTGCCTCCAACGTCCCCCGAACAACAAGATGCAGGGTCCTTCAGAGGTTTGCAGCTGTGCATGCGCCATCCTGTCGACCTCCTCTATCCACTTCACACAAGCAGAAACGGCTCCAGTGGGCCAAACATTACATGAAGACTGATTTCAAAACTGTTTTGTTCACGGATGAGTGCCGTGCAGCGCTCGATGGTCCAGATGGATGGAGTGGAGGATGGCTGGTTGATGGACACCCCACGCAAACACGGCTACAGCGCCAACAAGGAGGAGGTGGAGTAATGTTTTGGGCTGGAATCATGGGGAGAGAGATTGTCGGCCCCTTTAGGATCCCTGAAGGCGCTAAAGATGAACTCCATAATGTATGTGGATTTTCTCAAACAGCACTTCCTGCCATGGTTCAAGAAGAAGAACCGTGTATTTCACAGCAAGATCATTTTTCTGCATGATAATGCACCATCTCATGCTGCACATAAAACATCTGCATCTCTGGCTGATATGGGCATAAAAGGGGACAAACTTATGGTGTGACCCCCATGCTCCCCTGACCTCTACCCCATTCAGAACCTTTGGAGCATCATTAAAAGGAGTGTCTATGATGGCGGGAGGCAGTTCACATCTAAGCAACAGCTCTGGGAGGGTATTCTGTCCTCATGCAAAACAATTGAAGCAGAAACCATCCAAAACCTGACAAATACAATGGACGAGAGAGTTCAGAAGCTCCTTTCGAACAAGGGGTCCTATGTGAAAATGTAACATCACCTAGAATAAAGTTTTGAGTTGAAAACTGTTTGATTTCAGTTTCTAACAACCTGCTAATGCTTATAATTTCAAAAATACCGTATATTCCGGCGTATAAGACGACTTTTGAAGACTGAAAAATCTTCTGTCTAGTCTGGGGTCGTCTTATACGCCGGTAATGCTTTTGAACTTTCAGAAATTGACATGCGGGGATACTCTGGGGGTGTTAATAAGCTGCCGTGGCCGTATCCCTGCCATGTCGGAGTTAATATAAGGTGGAGGGAGTTAAAATACGGCGGCGGTAGGTCCAGACAGTCAGCGCTTCTGTGCTGAAACTGACACATCGCTGCGTATTCCCAGCTCCGGACACAGCGCAGGGCTTCTGTGCCGACAGCTTTCACTTGTCACAGAAGCGCTGCGCTGTGTCCGGAGCTGGGAAGTTCGCATCGCTTCTGTGACAATATATGAAAAGCCGGCAATTCAGCAGCGGCATAAGCCGGCACCCGACAATTTAGAATAGAAAGAATAGAGCTTCACACATAGATTAGATAGATAGAAACATGTCAGTCACATATATATGAAGTACAGTGACAGTATTGCTTACTGTACTTGTCATTTAGTGTAAAGGATTTATTAAAAAAAATAATAGTGTTTTCATGCACTGTCTCTTTAAAAAAGCCGGCCGGCAATTCAGCAGCGGTACCCGACAATTTATAACAGACAGAATAGAGCTTCACACATAGATTAGATAGATAGAAACATGTCAGTCACATATATATGAAGTACAGTGATAGTGTTGGTTACTGTACTTGTCATTTAGTATTAAAATAAAGGATTTATTATTAAAAAAATTGGCGTGGGGTTCCCCTTAATTTTAGGCTCTAGCGGAGGTTAAGCAGACGACTGGGGCAAATGTTTGAAGCCTGGGAAGGGGGTAATACCCACGAAGCTTCCCAGGCTACTAATATCAGCCCCCAGCTGAATACCTAGCCTTTACTAGCTATTAAAATGGGGAACCCCCCCAAAAAAATGACGTGGGGTCCCCCCTAATTTAATAGCTAGCACAGGCTAGGCAGACAGCTGGGGGCTGATATTAATAGCCCAGGAAGGGAGCCATGAATATTGGCCCCCTCCCAGGCTAGAAACACCAGCCGTCAGCCGCCCCAGAAATGGCGCATCCATAGGATGCGCCAATTCTGGCACTTAGCCTCGCTCTTCCACGCTGCCCTGGTGCGGTGGCAGGGGGTAATAGGGCTGGGGTTGATGTCAGCTTATAATGCCAGCTGACATCAAGCCCAGGTTAGTAATGGAGAGGCGTCTATAAGACACCCCCATTACTAACCCCATAGTCAAAGTTAAAAAAAACACAAACACCCAGAATAAAGTCCTTTAATTGAAATAAAGACACAATCCTTTATTGTTCTAAATTAAACCATACTTACCATCACGCCCATTCCAGCTGAAGCCAACGATCTCCTGCAATAAAAGAAAAATAATAAAGCAACCTCATCCTTACCTTTCCATGGTTCCCACGACAGCTTCAGCTCTGCTACATCGAGATGACAGGCTGGACCGCAGCAGAACGCTGCCATCCAGCCTCTCATCCCGCAGACACTGAGAAGCGCAGGCATGCTTGCGCTCCTCAGTGTCAGGCTGTGACGGCATCCAGATGAGCCGACAATGAACTCAGCTCACCTCCTGGACGTCCGTCACTGACAGCGTGGGAAACTTCTACTGCGCATGCGGGGAGCAGGAGAATTTTCCCACGCTGTCAGTGACGTGCATGAGGTGAGCCGAGTTCATTGGACATGATCTCGGCTCATCTGGATGCCGTCACAGTCAGACACTGAGGAGCACAAGCATGCCTGCGCTTCTCAGTGTCTGCCGCATGGCAAGCTGAACGGCAGCGTTCTGCTGCGGTGCAGCCTGTCATGTGAATGTAGCAGAGCTGGACCGGTCCTGGGAACCATGGAAAGGTAAGGATGAGGTTGCTTTATTATTTTACTTTTATTGCAGGAGATCGTTGGCTTCAGCTGGAATGGGCGTGATGGTAAGTATGGTTTAATTTAGAACATTAAAAAATTGTGTCTTTATTTCAATTAAAGGACTTTATTCTGGGTGTTGTGTTTTTTTTAATTACTTTACTAGAAATTCATGGCGGTCATGTCTAATATTGGCGTGACCCCATGAATTTCGGGCTTAGGGCCAGCTGATAATGCCAAGCTGGCCCTAACCCCTTTATTACCCAGTGAGCCACCGCACCAGGGCCCTGGATGAGTTGGGTACAGCGCCAGAAGATGGCGCTTCTATGAACGCGCCATTTTCCGGGGTGGCTGCGGACTGCAATTTGCAGCAGGGGGGGCCCAGAAAGCTTGGGCCTCCCTGCGCTGCAGATTCCAGCCCCCAGCTGCCTAGTTGTACCTGGCTGGACACAAAAATAGGGCGAAGCCCCACGTATTTTTTTTTTTAATTATTTCATGAAATAATTAAAAAAAAAAGGGCTTCCCTATATTGTTGTGTCCGGCCAGGTACAAATAGGCAGCTGGTGGTTGGGGGCAGCCCGTTCCTGCCTGCTGTACCTGGCTGGACACAAAAATATGGCGAAGCCCCACGTCAACATTTTTGGGAAAAATTAATTACAAAATTAATAATTTAGGGACTGCATCTTTATTAACCCCTCAATTGTCATTTAGTGTTAAAATAAAGGATTTTTTAAAAAGAAAATTGGCGTGGGATCCACCATCATTATAGTCTCTAGCGGAGGTTAAGCAGACGGCTGGGGCAGATGTTTGAAGTCTGGGAAGGGGGTAATACCCACGGAGCTTCCCAGGCTACTAATATCAGCCCCCAGCTGAATACCTAGCCTTTACTAGCTATTAGAATGGGGGACCCCCCCAAAAAATGACGTGGGGTCCCCCCTATTTTAATATGTTTATGAGTGACAGTTTTCCTGCTATATACCTGCATGTCATAAGAATTTAAATTAAAAAAGGACCATGTTAAATTCAAATCTGTTTTTTTTTAATTTTTACCGGTGTTTGGTATGCGTTGGAAAAGGGGTAGTCTTATACGGTGAATATATCCTAAACTCTATATTTTAACAGGAAAGTAGGGGGGTCGTCTTATACACCAGGTCGTCTTATACGCCGGAATATACGGTAACCATTTTTTTGGTCTTTATTAAAATGAAAAGGTTGATCGAAAAGTTTGGGGGATCTAAGAGTGTGGCAACCCAGTAGTCATGATTACTTCGAATTCTGACAATATGAGGGTCATGCTGCAGGTAGTGCAGCAAGAAGGCACTTATGTGCCTTGCGCATCTCGGAGCCCCAAAATTATTTTCCGGGCTAGATGCAGCTAAAAATTATTATTAATTTTAAATCTGGTGAAGCTTTAGTATAGATGGCCTAATAGGATCAGTGCTGCACACTGCTACAAAGCCCAAATTATTTTCCAGTCAAGATACAGATAAACATGATTAGTAATTTGAAAGCTTAAAACGGTTGGTAGGGTGATTTTAACCAATCATCAAGCTTTTACTCTCCCCAGGATGACACAGGGGTAGAAAAGTCGTTTCGGATCCATGATTTGTTCATCTTTATGAACGTGAGTCTGTCTACATTATCAGTGGAGAGCCGCGTCCGCTTATCTGTCAGCACACCACCAGCAGCGCTGAACACACGTTCAGACAGAACGCTGGCTGCGGGGCATGACAAGATCTCCAAGGCGTAAGTGGCTAGCTCCGGCCATTTATCCAGATTGGAAGCCCAAAAAGAGCAAGGGTCCAGTGACACAGTCGTGGCTTCAATGTTTACTTGGAGATACTCCTGTACCATCGTCTCTAGGCGTTGACTATGTGTCAGACTTCTTGTCTCCTGTGGCCTTGCAAAGGATGGGCTAAAAAAGTGGTGAAATGATTCCGCAAAATTGATGTTACCAGCAGATACTGTGGTTCTGTTACGGTTTGAGTGCTGAACACTTGACGGTCCCACGGTTGGCAAGTTGGAACTGTGAGATTCACTACGTGCACCACTGGTATTTTGTGGAAAAGCACATGTAAGATTCTGCAACAGTCTTTGCTGATACTCCTGCATTCGTGCATCCCTTTCTATGGCAGGAATAATTTCTGCAAATTTACTTTTGTACCGGGGATCTAACAGTGTGGCAACCCAGTAGTCAGGATTATTTCTAATTCTCACAATTCAAGGGTCATGTTGCAGGTAGTGCAGCAAGAAGGCACTCATGTGTGTTGCGCATCCAGGAGCACCAAGTCCCTGTTGTGTTGGTGGCGAGGTAACAATCATGCTTCCTTCCTCTGTCCTCTCCCCCCAACCTCGCACAACAGAAATGTGATCAAGGTCTCCCTCATCTGATGAGTCTTCCATCAGTTCGTCCTCCACTTCTTCCTGGGCTCCTGCACCTTCCTCACTAGTTTAGCTGCTACCATGCGCCCTGGTAAAACCATCTCCCCCACCCTCACATGCCTGCCGCCTTGGTGCTGCCGACCGTCTGGACCTTGCAGATGTTAGCCCTTCCGCATACAACTCCTCCTCCTCTACTTCCTCCACCTCCTCTTGTGCCACCACCTGACTCCGAATTCTGTTTAACATGTGCTCCAGCATGTAAATCACCGGAATAGTCATGCTGATAATGGCATCGTCAGCACTAAACATCTTCGTCGCCATTTCAAAACTGTGCAGAAGGGTGCATAGGTCCCTGATCTGAGACCACTCCTCCAGCGTGATTTGCCCCACCTCTGAATCTCGTTGGCCCAGGCTATACGTCAGAACGTATTGCACCAGGGCTTGTCGGTGCTGCCACAGTCGCTGCAACATGTGCAGAGTTGAATTCCACCGGGTAGGCACATCGCATTTTAGCCGGTGAAGTGGCAGGCCCAACGACTTCTGTAGAGATGTAAGTCGCTGAGCTGCGGGATGCGAACGGCGGAAGTGAGCACACAGCGACCGTGCCCTCTGCAGAAGGCCATCTAGTCTGGGATAGTGGGCTAAAAATTGCTGGACAACCAGGTTCAACACGTGAGCCATACAAGGCACGTGTGTGACATTGCCCCGGCGAAGGGCCGCACCCAGGTTTGCAGCATTGTCGCACACGGCCTTCCCTGGTTTCAGGTCCAGTGGAGACAACCATTCATGAAATTGGTTCTCCAGAGCTGACCACAACTCCTCAGCTGTGTGACTCACATTTCCCAGACATTTCAATGTAAAAACCACCTGATGACGTTGAGCCCTACTGCCAGCATAGTAAGGAGGTGTGCAGGATCCCTTCTGCGCAGTTAGAAAGCTTGTGGCATGACCAGACAGGCTTTGGGTGCAGGTGGAAGACCGAGAGGAGGTTGAGGAGGCAGAAGCAGTGGAGGAACTTTGACATAAAGAGGATTGACGCACAACTCGTGGGGACGGCAAGACTTGGACAGCAGCCCCTTGTCCTGCTGTCACCATAGTTACCCAGTGCCCAGTCAGCGACATGTAACGCCCCTGTCCATGCCTACTCGTCCAACTGTCTGTGGTGAAATGCACCCTGTCACACACAGAGTTTCTCAAAGAAGCGGTGATGTTGTGTGCGACATGCTGGTGGAGCACAGGCACACCTTTCTTTGAGAAGTAGTGCCGACTGGGCATCTGGTACTGGGGCACTGCGACGGACATAAGGTCTCGAAAATCCTCTGTGTCCACCAGGCGGAAAGGCAGCATTTCTGTAGCCAAGAGCTTGCAGATGGTGAAATTCAACCTCTTAGCTTTCTCATGGCTAGGAGGAAATGGTCTTTTACTTGTCCACATCTGAGGGACCGAGGGCTGGCTATTGTGCTTAGACGGGGTTGATAAGGGTGTCCCCGGCAAACTGCCGGTCTGTGAGGAAGATGCAGGCGGACATGTTAGGTTGCCTTGATCCAAAGGTGGTGCTATCGATGTCGGACAGCGCTCAACACCAGCTGGTGTTACCACCTCCAAATGAAAATGATGACCTGCCAATCACGCTGGCTGTTGCGGGTAAAGAGGTGGCAGGTCTGCGCCCCAAAACAGGTGTGACTGCTGTCCCCCCAGTCACAGAGGATGAAGAGGCCGCGGATGCACAAGATATGGCAGACGGTGATTGGCCCGGCCGGCTAGGCCGCATTGTAGCACACTGAGCTTCCCACTGCAACTTATGCTTCATGTCCATGTGCCGGTTCATGCATGAAGTACTCAAACTATGTATTTTTTGGCCTCTACTTAGCTTTTGCTGACAAATGTTACAGATGACACGAGTTGGGTCATCTTTATCGATCTGAAAAAATGCCCAGGCTATGCAAGTCTTAGCACCCATGCGACCTGAAGAGCCACCACGACTTGTGGTGAGAGGCAGAGTTGTGTTTGAGGATGCAGTTGTTGACGTGCTTCCAGTACTACGTCTCTGTCCAGGAAGGCGCAACCTGACCTCGTCGTCACTAGCATCTTCCTCCACCTCCTCTGCTGACCTCATCTCTTGGCTGACTGTGGGTTGACAGTAAGTGGGATCTCCGACCTCATCATTAACACCCTCTGCGTTATCACACCCGTCGTCCTCAGAGCCAACCTGTTCCTGCCCTGACAAAAAACTAAAGTTGTCGCTCCAATCAGGTATTTGAGTCTTATCATCGTCTTCCTCATTGTCTCCACCAACAGGAGTTACAGTTTGGGAATGAGGGTCTACATTATGGTCAGAACCTTCTGCGTCTGGTCCTGGATCCGACTCATAAAGATTCTGGGCATCAGTGCAGATCATTTCCTCGTCTGGATTCACAGAAGCGCTGGAGTCGACCTCTGATTCCCAGGCTATAGTATGAGTAAACAGCTCTGCAGACTCAACCATCTGTTCTACCTCATACTCAGACGGGCAGCTGGAGATTTGGGAGCTGTGAGGAAGCAAGTGCGATTTGGGTGACACCTTTGAGGACTGGAGTATTTGTGATGTTGAAGTTGATGTGGAGGAGAGCCCACTTAAAGGAGCACTTGATATCCGTTGAAGCACCTGCTGTTTTTGTGCCTCATCTGGAATTTGTAGCGATTGGCGTGGCCGTAAGAAAGGGATCTTATCACATTGTCCGCTAAAAGAAGTAGACATTTTAGTTTGGCTGGAAGATGGTCTTTCTTCTGCAGATGTTACTGTTGCTTTAACACCTACCCCACGGACACAACCTTTTTTCCCCTTCCCAACACGCCTATTCCCCTTTCCACCAGCAGCAGGAATTTTTCCACTCATTTTGGTGGTTAACTAATTCACAACTCTGGAGTTGTTTGCACAAAAAAACAATGGATGGTAACCGAGCAGAGCTGAGTGGCCAAACTGTGGTATTAGGCCAAAACTATTGGCTGGGTTAGATGCAGAAAAAAATTATTTTGAATTTGCAACCTGATGGAGGTCAGTATAGATGGACTAATACAAATAGTCCCACACACAGCTAGAAGCCCAAATATTTTTTCAGAGGTACTGTAGATGCAGAAAAAAATTATATTCAATTTGCAACCTGCTGGAGGTCAGTATAGAAGGACTAATAGAACAAGTCCCACACACTGCTAGAAGCCCAAATATTTTTTCAGAGCTAAATGAAGAAAAAAATTATTTTTAATTTGCAACCTGATGGAGGTCAGTATAGATGGACTAATAGACCAAGTCCCACACACTGCTAGAAGCCCAAATATTTTTTCAGAGCTAGATGCAGAAAAAAATTATTTTTAATTTGCAACCTGATGGAGGTCAGTATAGATGGACTAATAGACCAAGTCCCACACACTGCTAGAAGCCCAAATATTTTTTCAGAGCTAGATGCAGAAAAAAATTATTTTTAATTTGCAACCTGATGGAGGTCAGTATAGATGGACTAATAGACCAAGTCCCACACACCACTAGAAGCCCAACTATTTTTTCAGAGCTAGATGCAGAAAAAAATTATATTCAATTTGCAACCTGCTGGAGGTCAGTATAGAAGGACTAATAGAACAAGTCCCACACACTGCTAGAAGCCCAAATATTTTTTCAGAGCTAAATGAAGAAAAAAATTATTTTTAATTTGCAACCTGATGGAGGTCAGTATAGATGGACTAATAGACCAAGTCCCACACACTGCTAGAAGCCCAAATATTTTTTCTGAGCTAGATGCAGAAAAAAATTATTTTTAATTTGCAACCTGATGGAGGTCAGTATAGATGGACTAATAGACCAAGTCCCACACACCGCTAGAAGCCCAACTATTTTTTCAGAGCTAGATGCAGAAAAAAATTATATTCAATTTGCAACCTGCTGGAGGTCAGTATAGAAGGACTAATAGAACAAGTCCCACACACTGCTAGAAGCCCAAATATTTTTTCAGAGCTAAATGAAGAAAAAAATTATTTTTAATTTGCAACCTGATGGAGGTCAGTATAGATGGACTAATAGACCAAGTCCCACACACTGCTAGAAGCCCAAATATTTTTTCAGAGCTAGATGCAGAAAAAAATTATTTTTAATTTGCAACCTGATGGAGGTCAGTATAGATGGACTAATAGACCAAGTCCCACACACCGCTAGAAGCCCAACAATTTTTTCAGAGCTAGATGAAGAAAAAAATTATATTCAATTTGCAACCTGCTGGAGGTCAGTATAGAAGGACTAAAAGAACAAGTCCCACACACTGCTAGAAGCCCAAATATTTTTTCAGAGCTAAATGAAGAAAAAAAATATTTTTAATTTGCAACCTGATGGAGGTCAGTATAGATGGACTAATAGACCAAGTCCCACACACTGCTAGAAGCCCAAATATTTTTTCAGAGCTAGATGCAGAAAAAAATTATTTTTAATTTGCAACCTGATGGAGGTCAGTATAGATGGACTAATAGACCAAGTCCCACACACTGCTAGAAGCCCAAATATTTTTTCAGAGCTAGATGCAGAAAAAAATTATTTTTAATTTGCAACCTGATGGAGGTCAGTATAGATGGACTAATAGACCAAGTCCCACACACTGCTAGAAGCCCAAATATTTTTTCAGAGCTAGATGCAGAAAAAAATTATTTTTAATTTGCAACCTGATGGAGGTCAGTATAGATGGACTAATAGACCAAGTCCCACACACCGCTAGAAGCCCAACTATTTTTTCAGAGCTAGATGCAGAAAAAAATTATATTCAATTTGCAACCTGCTGGAGGTCAGTATAGAAGGACTAATAGAACAAGTCCCACACACTGCTAGAAGCCCAAATATTTTTTCAGAGCTAAATGAAGAAAAAAATTATTTTTAATTTGCAACCTGATGGAGGTCAGTATAGATGGACTAATAGACCAAGTCCCACACACTGCTAGAAGCCCAAATATTTTTTCAGAGCTAGATGCAGAAAAAAATTATTTTTAATTTGCAACCTGATGGAGGTCAGTATAGATGGACTAATAGACCAAGTCCCACACACTGCTAGAAGCCCAAATATTTTTTCAGAGCTAGATGCAGAAAAAAATTATTTTTAATTTGCAACCTGATGGAGGTCAGTATAGATGGACTAATAGACCAAGTCCCACACACCGCTAGAAGCCCAACTATTTTTTCAGAGCTAGATGCAGAAAAAAATTATATTCAATTTGCAACCTGCTGGAGGTCAGTATAGAAGGACTAATAGAACAAGTCCCACACACTGCTAGAAGCCCAAATATTTTTTCAGAGCTAAATGAAGAAAAAAATTATTTTTAATTTGTAACCTGATGGAGGTCAGTATAGATGGACTAATAGAACAAGTCCCACACACTGCTAGAAGCCCAAATATTTTTTCAGAGCTAGATGCATAAAAAAATTATTTTTAATTTGCAACCTGATGGAGGTCAGTATAGATGGACTAATAGACCAAGTCCCACACACTGCTAGAAGCCCAAATATTTTTTCAGAGCTAGATGCAGAAAAAAATTATTTTTAATTTGCAACCTGATGGAGGTCAGTATAGATGGACTAATAGACCAAGTCCCACACACTGCTAGAAGCCCAACTATTTTTTCAGAGCTAGATGCAGAAAAAAATTATATTCAGTTTGCAACCTGATGGAGGTCAGTATAGATGGACTAATAGAATGATGCTATGCCCAAAAGATTTTACTTCACTAGGTGCAGTAAAAAAATTGGTATTCTATACACAGGTGTTATATCTTGCAACACAGATAGGCTACTCCACTGACTAACACACTCTGCAATAGGCCAAAAAGGATTAGCTTTGCTAGATTCAGCCAAATGCTGTGAAAAAAACTTGCACAGCACTGGCACAGACCTGCCTGGCAAAAACTGATAGGAACTCATGTAACCTAGTCCTGAAAAGGACTCCAATTACAATTAGTCTTTACTCCCACAACCTATCTATTTAAGAGCACAGACCTCCCTGATAAAAGTCGTAGGAAATGCTGTAACCTAGTCCTTAAAAGGACTGCAATCACAACTATTCCCTACTCCCAAGCTATCTGTATATTTGTGCGAAAATTGGCTTGAAATTAACAAGGTATAGCGCACACAGCGACAGCGGTGCCGTCTAACACGCAGCTGCATCAGTGAGAAAATGGTGGCGACGGGGAAAATGGCTTGGTCTTATAGGGCAAGGACATGTGACATACACTGCCAATGACACATGCCCTTGCTTGTGTGAAAAAAAGCACTTCGCTCCGTGTGTGCGCTGCTGATAGGCTGACAGATTGCACCTCCCCACTGCAAATGCGGGAAAGAGCAAAAAAAATGGAGATCTTCATTGTTCCTGCAGAGATCCATCCCCTGCCCCTCCCCCCACCCCGCTGTACACTCAAACTGCGTATTAACATTAATTTTCATCATTACTGAGAAAAAATCCAGTTATGATTTTGGTGCACGAACAGTTATCGAACATAACCTCGAACAGCCGAATTTTTCTCAAATTGTTCGTGTTCGCCGAACGGCTCGAACACCGCCCAAAACAGCTCGAATTTGAGATTGGCGAACAGTTCGAGTAGAACAACGCTCATCTCTAGTAGAAACATCACCCGAGGAGAGTGCTGGAGAAGGATCAGGGGGTAATGTCCCTACCCTTGGTCCCTAGCTTCGGGGAGCATGCAGCGTAGGTCCCAGACAGCGAGATAAATGAGAAGGTCAGGAGGATGGTCAAGGAGGATGGGGCCGCCGCTTCTCTGTCCTCATCCAGCAAAGGTGTGGGTGAGGAAGGGGATAATGGGTGGCAACAGCAAAAGAAGAGGGAAAAGAAAAAAGTGAGGAGGAAGGGTAACTCGAGGGAGAAGACCACTCGGGGCCAAGTGTCCTTCCTCCGGGGGAACTCTCCAACAGTACCAGGCCCTAAGCGAGTGTGCCAACCTGCTGCGCATTGGTGCCACAGATCCCAGATGGGTGCATGGATGGACTTCTCCACAAGAGGTCCTCACTACATTCATACACCTCCTCCTTCCACCTCAGACCAGCAGAGGGAGCCCGATAGGGATATATAAAGGGAAGGTGGAGCCAGGCAGCTGAGATTAGTCAGACAGAGAGAGTCTGAGAGCATGCTGACGCTCGGAGAGCATCGAATACGCAGCACGTCAGCTGCCTAGTAGTGAAGGCCCCGAGTGTGGCCGACGGCAAGGAGAAAAGGAGAGTGGAGCCAAGGGGGCAGAGGAGCAAAGTAAGCTCACCCCGATATATATTTACCGGACACTGGGTCTGTGCCTACGGGGACCCTTTATGCCCAGTGGGGATAACCGGAATCCCAGGAGGACTACAAGTCCCTGGCAAACCTGAAGCTAGACACACACAGGACCAGGACCACGAAGGCCCCGACGTCCAGGGAAAGTGGTTACCAACCGGTGGTCCTACTTCTGAGCAGCAGGTGAAGCAACAGCAGGACACATAATCTAGGCTCAGTTGCAGACTGGCCAGGAGCATACACGGAGACAGACACAGATCGAGGCCTTATACCTGGTCCCTGGGGCGAAGTCCTGAAGTGTACCTACCCTACGGAGTACCCTGGACAGTACCTAACAACTGCACCAGTGAAGGTATTGAAGCGAATCCCCTGTCTCTGTCCGTTACTCCTGCTGCGCCAACACTCCCCCCCCTGCACCACAATGCCCAGCGCAACCTGCATCGTTTTCACTGCCCTGGGGCCTGCTCCACCTGTGGGGAGCCGTTTCATCTCCAGCTGCCCTATCATCTGCCTCAGAGAACTGCCGCAGCACTGGTGATTCTCACCAGGCACCACAGGTGGCGTCACAAACTTTCCCTAACAATTATATTCCCCTTTTTGCCCGGCCAGCCACCGTGATACCCCCTGCAAACAGCCATAAGGCCCGGCTGCCGAGTACCCCACGGCCCTGGGGGAACGTCACGAGTCTCCCCTGTCCTCGAATGGGGGGGGGGTCTGGTGCTGGTGGCTGCGGACAAGGAGGTAGGGGCTGAAGGGGATGCCGGGCCTCTGCATTGGGGGTCAGAGAAACCGGGCCTCCGGTGGGGGAGGTCGTATCAGGGCCTCCTGAAAAGGACATGAGTGTGCCTAAGAAGGGCAAAGGTTTGCCCGTAAAGGGCAGTACAGGAATGGATGTATCTGTGTATTTAAAACGCGCTATGTCTTCTTCCGAGGAGGAAGGTACTAGAGCACATGCGGAGGGTAAGGGGGGTGGGAAGAAGGCTGCTGTCCAACTTAATCATTTATGATGGCAGCACTCACCCCACTGACGCTGGCAACCATTAATGTTGCCAGCATAAAGTCTGATGTGGCTAGGTTTACGGCCTTCCATTTTCTCGGCCATCTTGATGCCGACATTTTGTTTTTGCAGGAGACCAGGTTGGCGGATCTCACGTCCCTTGAAAAAGCAAAAACGGAGTGGGTATATCGGCCTCCCTATTGGTCTCTTGCGGCTTAGCCGCATAGCGGGTCAGCGGTCCTTTCGTGGTATGCTGACGAGTTATCAAGTTGGAAATAGGGAGGGGCTTGA
This sequence comes from Phyllobates terribilis, assembly GCF_046119375.1. Taxonomy (NCBI): domain Eukaryota; kingdom Metazoa; phylum Chordata; class Amphibia; order Anura; family Dendrobatidae; genus Phyllobates; species Phyllobates terribilis. The sequence continues at coordinate 337,528 of NW_027363916.1, forward strand.
TCTTGGATGTACTCATGAAGGAATAGGAGCTTCGGCTCATAAATATCTATGATATGATATGATAAACTAGGTGGGATCTTAAATGTCTTTTTATGAATATTAAACCCTTTCTGTTTTGTAGCCGACAGGTGGTTTTTGGAGGGACTTCAATAATGTCTCGAGGCCCCAAGACAGGGGAGGTTCCTGATACCGGTTGGCCTACTACAGCATCGCCTTGAACAGTATAGTTAGTGAGGCTCGCCTAGTGGATGCCCACATCCGGAACACCACAGGCCACACAGGTTACACTTTTTTCAGAGGTAGTCAGAGTAGGTCTAGAATAGATAGGTTTTATTTGAAGTAGGAGGCAGTCTCTTCACCTTTATCGGTGGTAGAGGTTGAATTCTCCGATCACTGTCTGATTATGTTTTCTCTGAATGTTACACAAACTCCTCAGATGGGAAGAGGTCTTTGGAAGCAGAATTCATCACTCCTGAAGGAAGCAGCTGTAAGACGGTCCTTTGAGGATTTCTTTCAAAGTCAGGTACCATTGCTGGGTCTTAGTAACACTAAGCTGGAGTGGTGGGAGATCTTCAAACATCGGGTGGCGAGATTCTTCCGCCAGCTTTCTAACCTCAGAATCCTGAACAGGGATTGCCTGTATCAGAGCCTGAGGAGGAAACTCGAGCAGCTTGTCTCGACGGGGGGTGGCCGAGAGGACATCAAAAGGGTGAAAACCTTGCTCAAGAGATGCCAGTATGATAGGCACTCATCTTTGGTTTTTGAAAGGTATTTTGCTAAGTACCACTCGCCCGATTCCTACAGAAGCTGTAAGATGTCAGTTAGTAGTAAGGTAGTGGTGGGTCTGAAGGACAGTACATGATCCCTGATTAGGTCCAGATCAGGGATCTTGGAGGTCGTCAGATCCTTTTACTCGCATCTCTTGGGGAGGAAGGAACTTGATCGAGGAGAGACGTCGGCTTTCCTGGCTGAGGCCATTCCTGAACCAGGGGCAAACTCCTCGCTTGGCGTTTTGGTGGATATGATCAAAGAAAAGGAAGTGAGACTGGCGATAGATGGGCTTCAGCTCAAAAAATTGCCAGGTCCGGACGGCTTAACGTCTGAGTTCTACAAGACCTTTAAGGACCTTTTAGTCCCCTTATTGACTCAGGTTTTTAATGAGTGTCTTTCCTCGGGCACTCTTCTGAGATCAAAGAGAAGGTCAGCTTTGATCCTTCTTTCCAAGGGTAAAGATCGATCTTACATTGAGAACTGGAGGCCCATAGCACTTCTCAATGTGGACAGGAAGGTTCTGGCTATAGTACTCTTCAACAGGTTGGTGAAGTTTGCACCAAGACTCCTTTTGGGGTCCCAGCACTGCTGTGTTCCTGGCCGTAGCACTTTTAGTGCTGTTCTCAGTGTCCAGGAGACTGTAGAGCAGGGTAGGGCGAGCCTCTGGAAGGGGTATATGCTGTCCTTGAATCAGGAAAAAGCCTTTGACCAGGTTTCTCATGAATACCTGTGGTCTGCTCTTTTGAGGTATGGTCTGCCAGGGGGCTTCATGGACTGGCTGAATACATTGTACATAGGGGCGGAGAGTTTCCCACTTGTGAACGGTTGGGTTGCACGGCCTTTGCGGTGGGCTCCGGCGTTCGCCAGGGATGTCCTCTCAGTCCCCTGCTGTATGTGTTCACGATTGATCCCTTCGTAAGGAGGGTGGATCGTGAACCAATAGTGGGCGTGAGGATGAACCAGGCGGGCGAACGAGAGGCTGCCCTGAAGGTCGTGGCCTACACTGATGATGTCTCTGTTTTTGTCTCCTCGGAAGAGGAGGTGCAGGCAGTGATGTCTGAGGTGGAGGGCTACTCCAGGGCCTCTGGTTCCATGGTCAATCGGAGCTAGTGTGCGAGTCTCTGGCTGGGGGGAGGAGATCCCAGGTTTGATCTCCCAGACACCCTCCCAGAGCCCCAAGAGTATGCCAAGATCCTAGGCGTTGAATTTGGCCAGGGTGATTACACAACCAAAAACTGGGAAGGTAGACTTAAAACTGCCGCCCAGAGAGTGAACCAATGGAAGGGTTGGTCTTTGACCCTAAGGGAAAGGATGAGCTTGTGCAAAGGTTTCCTACTCCCATTGTAATGTATCTGGCAGTGTGTGTATTTTGCCAGAGCCTCTCTGGGCATGGGTCTACAGCCTGTTTTTCCAACTGTTATGGAGAAACAGGCTGAACCTAGTCAAGCGGGAGTTTATTTACCATACGAGGAGACTAGGGGAGTTAAATATAGTCAACCCCGTGGTGTTCACCTTCCTTAAGTTAAACGTATCAAACCTCTGGAAAGAGAGGGCTCTTCTATGGATATTATCCTGTAGGGGATGGTTGCAGTCCTTCTTCCAGGAATGGGAGATAGGAGGGCGTGTGAAGGATCTTTGCACACCGCACGGGCATCTCCCGGCTTATGTTACCCCGGTTTTGAAAGTAATACGCCGGTGGGGTTTGGGAGTGTGGGAGGTGAGAACTCTCACGAGGAAACTCCTCGAGGAGAGGATCTTATCGACCCATTTTCAAAAACCACTTGCCCTCAGGGACTGCCCAAGTTGGGATCTGGAGGTGGGGTTGTGTCTTTTAAATTCAAAACGGATCCCTTCGAAGTATTTGGACTTGACTTGACGCTGCTTTCAGGGTAAATATGTGAGGGACAACTTGAAGTACAGGAACTCCGAGGATAGGAATTGTCCTCGTGATAGTTGTGCTGACACGCTTGAGAGCATGGAGCACTTCCTGCTTCAGTGTCCCTTTAATGCAGAGGTATAAAACAGGGTGGGCGCTTTCATTGGCTGGCCTAGGTTGACGGGCCTTTCCTACGCTGAGTGGGCCTATGGGGCATTCAGAGACCTTGGTGGACGGGACTCTTTTTCTAGTTAGCCTATTGGTTAGGTTTTTCACCTGGAATGCACAGTGTCTAGTATCGACGAGTAATAAAATCCTCCCAATGGGTGAGGTGTGTAGTAACATCCTTGGTGACCTGGTGAAGGTACGCTCCTTGGATTATAATAGGCTAGGCGCGTCTCTGGAGGGGTTTCTCCTTCCAGGTGCCCTAGTTCTAGACTTTTTCAAAACTTGGAGGCCGGTTCGGTTTGAGGGGTATGTAGTCAGAGTTGGGGTAGTGTATGTGTTATTTATGATTTATGTGTTATGTGTTATGCGATATTCTATATGGTTTCAAACCTTGTTGCTATATGTATATGAAAAGTAATATATATTTATATATGTATTGTTTTACATTTTTGGTTTATGTTGGCAGCGGAACCAGGAGTGAGTCTGGGGTATGTTTGTTTAGGCTATGGTTGTATGGTTGTTCGGTATAGTTGTCAGGCAGGTGGGGTCCTTTGTATATATTGTTTGTATATATGGTCCTTTATATTGCTGGAAATTGGTTTGTTATTGGCTTGTCTTTGGAAGTGTTTTTCTTTATAATAATTTAGAGTTCCAGTTCTGTCTGCTGGTGCTTTTACAGATATTACATTTCCAGGTATCAGGGGCCAGGAATAATTTTATTTATCTTAATCCTGACTATTGGCTTAAAAAGCAATCCAGAAAACACAATTTTCCTGCGCCATTTGCTTGTTGGCACCGCAGAATACAGCCAGGTCATTTCCATATTACAGCGCTAAAAATCCAGCTATTTAAAACTGTGGTTTGTCTGTCACACGAATCACATATATTTGCGCTGAAAACTCTGCCATTTCTGGCCTCCATTGAAATTTTGTTGCAGTGTGTCCGCGAACTTATTGACACGAGGTCGCTGTTAAAAATAGTTACCTACAGGCCAGCAATTTAAAACTGTGATTTGTCCGTCACACGAATCACATAAACGTTTTCTCTAAATTCTGCCATTTCTGGCCTCCATTAAAATTTTGTTTCAGTGTGTCAGCAAACTTATTGACACGTGGTCGCTGTTAAAAATAGTTACCTACAGGCCAGCTATTTAAAACTGTGGTTTGTCCGTCACGCGGATCACATATAAGTTCGATCCAAATTCAGAATTATTGTTCTTCCTCCACCTCCTCCTCCTCTTCCATATTTTCACCCAATCCACGTTGGGATGAGATGAGGCTGGGCTGTGTGTAATCAATATTTGTAGTGAGCGTGGAAGATATTGTCCTCCATTTAAAATGGGCTAGGCGCGTGGCAAGGGATGGGGATCTGGACGTGATGGTGATGGTGCATGAAGAGGCCGAGGCCGTGGGCAAGCTGAAATTGTGCAACAACAAACACCCACATCTTCTCGCTGGACTTTCCAGTCCCAATTAATAGGGGACCATAGAGCACCATTATTGAACACAGAGCAGTGTGAAAAGGTTATTGGTTGGATAGAAGATAATGCCACCACCACCACCCTGTTTTCCACACGGTCAAGTCTCAGTAGCCATGAGTCTGGACTGCATATTCCTCAACCTGATCCTCCTTCCTCCCACCATGCCGAGTGCCCAAAGACAACTGATCCCACACTTGGACACTCCAAAGAGCTGTTCACTTTTCCATTTATAGATTCGGGCCTCTTGCCTGGTCCACTTGAAGTGGGGCAAGAGGAGATCGCATGTAGCGGTGCCCAAATATTTGAGCAGCCACGGTCATATGAAGGCGACTGTAGGAAAGTGTCACAAGAGGTGGATGATGATGAGACTCAATTGCCAGAAAGTCAGGAGGAGGACCAGGGTGCAGAAGTGGAAGACGAGGTGGTGGATGATATAGTAATTGACCCAACCTGGCAGCAGTACATGCAGAGCAAGGACAGCAGCACACAGAGGAGGGAGGCATGGCACCCCAACAGGCAGGAAGAAGCAGTGTGGTGGCCGCACACAGAAGGCGGGCAACCATCCACGTAACACCAACACAACGAAAGTTGCCAGTACAACTGTTAGGTCTTCCCGAGTCTGGTTGCTGATAAACCCAAAAAGGTCATTTGCACCACCTGCCAGGCCAGCATCAGCAGGGGTAGCAAAACTACCAGCCTGACCACCACCAGCATTATCAGGCACATGGCAGCAAAGCACCCGACTTTGTGGGCTGAACCCCAGGGTCCAGGAACAGTGTCTGCGGGTGACACCACTGTTTCTTCCGCTGTTGTACATGTAAGCCAATCCCCTGTCCATAGTGCATGCGGAGATGCCTCCTGCCCTGCCCCTCTCATTGCAACTCTCTCAACTAGCACCATCAGCAAGCACATCCTTGTCCCAGCACAGCGTTCAGTTATCCATACCCCAGTCCTTGGAACACAAGCGCAAATATGCAGCCAAGGCCCCACAGGCCACACTACTAACTTCCCACATTTCATGACATCTCAAAATGTTGCCTTTTAGGATGGAGGCAGAAGCTTTCCGCAACCTGATGGCGGAGGCCGTCCTTTGGTACTCGTATCCCCAGTCCCCACTATTTCTCACGGTGTGGCGTCCTCGCATTACACAATCACGTGTCCCACAACATTAGCCGTGCCCTCAACAATACAGTTACTAGGAAAGTCCACCTAAACACAGACACCTGGACAAGTGCTTGTGGGCAGGGGAAGTACATCTCGCTGACGGCACACTGGGTTAACATAGTGGCAGCTGGGACCCAGTCGGACCTTGGGACGGAAAACATCCTCCCGACACCGAGGATTGCGGGCCCTAGGTCAATCAGGGTTGCCCCCACAGTCTACAGCTCCTGCACCTCATTCTCCTCAGCCGCCTCCTCCTCTTCAGACTCCATCTCCAAAATGACCACATCAGTCACAAGCTGGAAGCACTGCAGCTCTGCCTCAGCCAAGCGGCAACAAGCTGTGCTGAAGCTAATATGCTTAGGTGACAAACCGCATAATGCTGAAGAGTTGTGGACAGCTCTGAAACAGCAGGCAGATCTGTGGCTTACACCACTGAACCTACAGCCAGGCATGGTCATGTATGACAATGGCCAGAACATGGTGGCAGCTCTGAGGCGAGGTGAGCTCACACATGTACCATGCCTGGCCCATGTGCTTAACCTCGTGGTTCAGCGGTTTCTCAAAACCTACCCGGAGCTGCCGGATCTGCTTGTCAAAGTGCGCCGCCTGTGTGCCCATTTTAGAAAGTCAGCTACAGCTTCCACCGCCCTTGACGTGCTTCAGCAGTGTTTGCAGCTTCTGGCTCACTGACTGGTGTGTGATGTCCCCACGCATTGGAACTCTACACTGCAGATTTTGGGAAGGATTTGTGAGCAGGCAGTTGTTTACTACCAGCATCAACAAGGCCCTCGGTATTCAGTTTAGACTCCACACATAAGACCTCAGTAGTGGACATGGATGTCAGACATCTGTACCATCTTCCAAAACTTTGAGTACTCCACCAAGATGGTGAGCGGCAATGATGCCATAATTAGCGTCACCATCCCACTTCTCTGTCTTCTGAAATGCTCTCTACTCACAATCAAAAAGGATGCATTGCAGGTGGAGCACGATGAGATGGAGCAAGGAAACATACAGGGTGATTACACACAGCCCAGCCTCATCTCATCCCAACGTGGATTGGGTGAAAATATGGAAGAGGAGGAGGAGGTGGAGGAAGAACAATAGCTAGTTTCATGCACTATAGATGGTACTACCTGCGTACTACTTGCACAACTGTAATGCCATCTGTTCAGCGTGGATGGCCTGAGAACAGGGAGGAGGAGAAGAGCATGGTCAATCGTCCTCTTGGTGAGTATACGGAAGTCTTGCCTGTTAGCAGTCGGGCACACATGGCTGAGTTTATGTTACGCTGCCTTTCCCGTGACCCTCGCTTTCTCAAAATTTTGGATGACAGTCATTACTGGTTGGTGATACTTCTAGACCCATTCTACAAGGAGAACTTTATATCTCTTATTCCTGAGGCGGACAGGTCTAAAAAAATGGGGCAGTACCAGAAGGCCCTTGTTGCGGAACTATTAAAACAATTCCCATCTGAAAATGCTGACGGCAGAGGTCACAGTTCTTTGGACAACCAAGGAGTACAGGCGAGACAGACAAAACTCCAATCCAGCAGAGGCAGGGGAACACTGTCAAAGTTCTGGGAGAGTTTTCTCAGCCCCTCCCATTGCACAGGCCCTGAGGCGTGGGGTACTCTCACAAGGAGTGCAAAGTTTGGGAAGATGCTGAGGGAGTACCTTGCCGACTATACCAACATCCTTCGTAATTCTTCTGTGCCTTATAATTATTGGGTATCCAAGCTGGACACATGGAATGAACTGGCTCTCTACGCCTTGGAGGTCCTGGCCTGCCCTGCCGCTAGCGTTTTATCAGAGCGGAATTTTAGTGACGCTGGTGGAATTATAACTGATAAGCGCATCCGCCTGTCAACTGAAAATGCTGACTGGCCGAAAAAGGGCTGGATTGGGCCAGACTTCTCAACACCACCGAATGATAGCAGCATAGCATAAACTCAAATCCAGTGTCTTTTTTTGGGAGGTGTATTCCCATGCACCTTTTCACACCCACACATGGGTATACGCTTCCTGATTTTGGCTATTTGCTCTTGTCCTCATCCTCATCCTCATCCTCCATCACCATATCACCAGGGTGACCGTGGTCCGTGATGGAACACCCATATAATTTTTTTAAAGGGTGTTTTTGATGTCCGTAAAAAAAATTTTTTACACGGTATGGTCATGTATACCCCCCAGAGGTAAATGTTTGTCAGCCCATACACTTAGTGCATAGGCATTACAAGTATAGGAGACCCGCTCCTTTCTAATGGGAACATTTTTTTTTATGAGGCCCTCCTCCACGTCTTTTCCAAGGTGCATTGAAGTGCCTCCCATTTTTTGGCAGCCCTTGCATTCACTGGTTAGGCCAACACTACGGGAGACCCACTTCCTAATAATGGGAACATTTTTTCATGAGGCCCTCTACGTCTCTTTCAAGGAGTTTGAGTGCCTCTCAATTTTTGTCAGCCCTTGCATTCACTGCATAGGCAAACACAATGGGAGACCCACTTCCTAATAATGGGAACATTGTTTTCAGGAGGCCCTCTGACCTCCACGTCTCTTCCAAGGGGCATAGGAGTGCCTCCAAATGTTTGGCAACCCTTGCATTCACTGCTTAGGCAAACACAAAAGGAGACCCATTTCCTAATAATGGGAAAAAAAAATTCAGGAGGCCCTCCTCTACGTGTCTTCCAAGGGGCATTGGATTAGGTCCAAATTTTTGGCAGCCCTTGCATTCACTGCATAGGCAAACAGTATGGGAGACCCACTTCCTAGTAATGGGAACATTATTTTGAGGAGGCCCTCCTCTAAGTCTCTTCAAAGGGGTATTGGGGTGCGTCCAAATTTTCAAAGGGGTATTGGGGTGCATCCAAATTTTGGGCAGACCTGCCACTCACTGCATACGCAGTAACAGTATAGGAGACCCACTCTTTAGTAATGAGAACAACAAAGCATAGCCGGCTGATGGCTCTCTAAGAATAGCGAGGGCCGACTGCTGGCCCTTTAAGAATAGTAAAGCCCTATAAAAATATGCTTTGTGACTTTCAGAGTCCCTCCTTCATAAATGAAACAGGATGTGTCTGGTCATGTCTCACACACCACAGGGCCAGATAAGGTTGTAAAATGTTAAAATGACATTTCCCAGTGAATTCATTTGCTGTGGTTGAAAGCAATGCAAAAGTGCAAAAACGTATCAAAAACACTACGTGTGAACATAGCTGTAGCATTAGCATCTCTGCCCGGCAGGAGGCAGAGACCCCATTCCCCTCACCGCCGCGGTCCAGCGTCTTCTTGTCCTCCCGCTGCTAAGGCACGCACTGCGTGCAGATTTCCGGGCACTGTGCTTAGGGCACGCACGCACGCTCCCTCCCTCTTCAAGGGGCCGCGCGCGCTGTCCTAAAGAGTCCCCTGCCAATGGCCGGAGGACTGCCCGTATATTTAGCACCTCCTCCAATATGGAGGTGCCTGTGCATGGTTGTTGTTTGTGTGCTAACACTCTCCTCAGCCCTCAGGTTCCTTGCCTGCCAGTCTGTCTAACAGTCCTGCCCACCAGTCTGTCTAACTGTCCTGCTCGCCAGTGTGTCTATCAGCTGTGTCCGCCAGTCTGGCAGTTGCCTTCCGTGCCCGCCAGCCTGCCTACCCGGATCACCTGCCTGTTACATGTCATGCCCGCCAGCCAACCCGGAGCACCTGCCTGTTACATGTCTTGCCCGCCAGCCTAGCTGAAGCACCTGCCTGTTACCTGTCATGCCCGCCACCAGCCTACCCGGAGCACCTGCCAGTTACCTGCCGTGCTTAGCTGCCTGCCTACCCGGAGCACCAGCCAAGTTACCTGCCGAGCCAGCCTACCTGCTGTGCTCACCCACTGTACCGGTCAGCTCCTGCCATCTGACCTGTGGGAGTCATCTGCTCTCGCACAAGGTCGGTCCCAGAGAGGCACCTGGTTCACCTGCCCGGTCCCTCCTGGGTTCACAGAGTCGACTAAGCCGCCGTGTGACCTGGGTCGGACCAAGTAGGTGTAGCGCGCCGAGGGTTCGGTTGCTACAGGGGTATTGCACCTCAACCAGAGGTGTGATATTCCACTCCCGGGTAAGGATGGAGTATGGACCAGGGCTCAGTTAGCTGCATACACCACACACACCCCATTTCCGGGGGACAGCTCAACGGTGCTCCTCCCATTAGTATGCAGGCACGACTAACTATGTCCCTGGCTGGAGTGGGGAGGGGGGAGGAAAACCAGTGGTGTAGGAGCAGATAGGGGTTGGTTTCTGAGCATAGGAAGGAGCTCATTGGGTGCTGGTCACCTGAGCTCACACACAGAGGAGAAGGTATATAAGTCGGGCACCATCTTAGTTCAGAGAGTAGTTGAGTAGAGGAGAGTGGAGACCAGAGGAGAAGACAGGGTGCAGAGGCTTTGTATGAGCTCTGCTCCAGAGGCGGGCCTAGAGAGGAGGCCGGGGAAGAAGAAGAGAAAGGAACAGAAACAGAAGAACAGGACAGAAACAAAAGGAACAGAAAAAGAAAGAGAAGTAACCAAGGAGTAGAAAGGCTCAGAAACACGAAGGCAGAAGGGACCCTAAGAACCAGCGTGATATCGGTTAATGGGTCAGGCAAGAGAAGGGTACCGAATCCCAAATTGGTGGAGGTAAATCATCCCTCAGCCAAGAACCGGAGGTCGTGATCATTTATTGGTGCGACCCCCCGCCAAACCTGCTAGGAAGGCGCCATATAGGATAGCGGGAAGCGGAGGCCAACGCTTACCCGACACGGTCCGCGGTAGCTGGACAGAAGTTTGGTCACTGGTGGGGCACGGCCAGAGAAAGTATAGAAGGGAGTTCTGGGCTGTACTCCTGAATTGCCTGGGGGTTGACCGAGCACAGCTTGGGCAGTAATTGCCGGCAGAAGTGACTCAAATAACAACTGTGAGTAAAAGACCCTGGACTGCAACACGATGACTCTGTGTTTCTTACCGCGCCAGCACTAACTGAACTGGGACGCCCTGCACCACAACCCCTAGCATCCTCTCATATTGCCCTGAGGCTATACTCTTCCCGTGGGGAGTTATCCTATCCCTCTGCTGCACACTAACACCAGCCTCAGCGGTCGGCCTGGCAGCGGCGGTCATCCCTGACCGCAATCCACGGGTGGCATAGTCGGACATTCCTAAATATAAAAATAGACTGCCACAGCATTTGGTCTGACCACCCTGAGCCACGGGAACGGGTTGCCACAACTACCCCCATCATTGCACAGAAGCCCAGTTCCGGGTACCCCACGGCCCAGGGGGCGAGTCATAGGTACTTAGTCATACCCGTCTGGTCCCTCCTTGTGGCAAAGCACAGAGGTTCCACCACTCGGATCTGTAACAATAGCCCAAGGTGTGAAGGAGTATTTTTGTTTTTCGTTATTTATTTAGTCTTGTATACAAGTCATTACCATGGAAAAGATGTTCATTAACATATTTCCCAGGAAAATCCATTTTGGTTTCATTTTTGTATGTTTTATTGTGAGTCCGTAAAAGTGGTGTAATACATCTGACAATGTTGTTCACATGTCATTTGAGCACTGTTCCCATCGATTTGGGTAATTTTTAGGCCCTCTGCAGACAGCCGGGGGGAGCCACCTGCAAAATGCTCTAATTTCCCATAGACTTACTTTGGGCTCATTGCTCGGGTCGAGCACCCGAGTATTCCAATTTGCTCTACCCAAGCATCGAGCAACCGAGAATTTTAGCGCTCGACCATCACTAGCAGCCATCAGATAATACACCAAAATGTTTCTGTGCTTTGTGCCTGGATTAGCACAACGCACCCAGGTGAGCAAATTTACCACTGAGATTGTTTTCTGTCTCGTTTTATCTGTGCAAGACACGTTTTCTCTTTTATTTTTTCTTCATGGCCTGTAAACAGACAGACATTGGCCAGCAGATTATTACACTGCCTGTTTTCTTTTAAGTCAGTTCCCTAATAAAAAAAAAACCCATAAAAACATTGTTGGATACCTCCTCCCCTGCCTCTTGCAGCTACACCACCATGTCTACCTCCTCCACCTCCTCCACTTGGGCCTCCGCCTCCTGGTTCAAGATTATACATTTTTATTTTTTTATTCTGTGTTCTTTTAAATCATTTCCCTATCTACATTTGTTTGCAGGGCTATTGTCCTGCTCTTACCCCCATTTAGCTTCCTTTTGCAGCCGTAAATGGGGGAGAAGGGGAGGAGGGTTGGAGGCTTACCACGTTGAAAGTGGGAATGACTTCAGCTGGAATAATCCTGTGGGTGTCGCACCCGTCGGTGATCACAGACCATGAGTAGAGAAAAAAGAAATTAGACCCGGCACATCCAACATCCAACAGGACATATAAAAGTAAAATATCGCATTTAGATAAAAGGGTTAAAACATGGTGATAAAGTCAGAAACCTCAGTAAAACCTGACGCGTTTCAGGAGCAGAACGCACCCTTAGTCATAGGATGTCAGAGGTAATGTATAAATGCTGCTATATAATAAAGGGCAATGTCCATTAACAAGGTGATTAATTAATTAACCAATACTGAGGTGAAGCATCAGGTGTTCGCATACACATAATGTGAATACATGGTGTCATAGACTGACATGAATAACAATGTATATTAAAAATACAAAACTGCCAAGAAAAAACAGAACATCTATTGACACTAGCTAGAAGTTACTTAGTTGAAAGTAAAAAGAAACCAAACATTGTATTATACTTGAAAGATGAATTGGAAAAAGCAGCAATCTTGAGAGGAAAGACTACATTGTATTAACACCAGCAGTGTAGATTTTATCTAACCAAATCAAAAGCAACGAGAAGATTGGTGCGGCTTTGAGGGGCACATAGGACCACATACAGATCCGCCGACACCGCATTGGAAACACTAAAGAACAACATGTCCCAGCAAACCCAGAAAACCGTCCATCAATGCGGACACAGCGGACATGGCCGGCGATGCAACCCAATTGCCACAACGTCGCCAAAGGTAACTGGGATAATTGTCCCTGACTGAAAAACAACATATACCGGCGGCCCAGATGGACAGAGCCGCCAGCACCACGCTGGAACTGCTGAAGAACAACATGTCCCAGCAGTCCCGGCTGACCACCCATCAATACAAACACAGCGGACATGACCAGCAATGTAAACATGCAGCAACTTGGCCACGGGTAAGAGGAATAAATATAACTGACTGTGGGACAACAAATACCAGCAGTCCAGACGGACTGACCATCTATACAAATGTAACAGACACAGGTGGAAATATATATCAAGAAGAACAATGTAAGCAAAGGTAGATGGAATATTTGTAACTGTAGCACAATAGTAACAATAAGAAAAATAGGAAAACCGAGAGATAGCAACAAATCCGATAAACAGAAAATGTGATCATAACCAACCAAATGCAAGAAAAATTGCCTGAGATGGAAGGGGAAAACATTATATAACAAAAACACAAGGAACAGTAACCGCCGTATTGGAGCCATGGACAACACACACAATCAATTGCCGGTTGTCAGTTTTGATTATTTAACAAAGGTAGATTAAATATTTATTAATTATGTAATTCAATGGTAACTAAAGGAAAAGTAGGCAAACCGAAAATACCAGCGAATCCAAATTGCACCACAATGGTAACTATAGGCAAAATAGGCAACTGAAAATACCAACAAATCCAAAGAATACAACAAATTGTAGCACAATGGTAACTATAGGCAAAATAGGCAACTGAAAATTCCAACAAATCCAAAGAATACAACAAATTGTAGCACAATGGTAACTATAGGCAAAATAGGCAACCGAAAAGACCAACGAATCAAAAGAATACAACAAATTGCAGCATAATGGTAACTATAGGCAAAATAGGCAACCGAAAATACCAACGAATCCAAAGAATACAACAAATTGTAGCACAATGGTAACTATAGGCAAAATAGGCAACCGAAAATACCAACGAATACAAAGAATACAACAAACAAAAAATGTGATCTTAACCAACCAAATTCAAGAAAAATTGCATACTATGAAAGGAAAGAAAATATTATATAACAAAAATGCAAGGAACATTGGACGCCATATTGGGACAACCGGCAAAATCAGTTGCCTCAATCAGCCGACGCGATTACTCTCAAGATGATGTAAATTAAAGGGGTTGTCCACTACTATGGATAATGCCCCCAATGTATTTAAATGGTGGAAATAAGATTATTTGTAAGTACCTTGTGCTGTCCTTCTTGCCTGTGAGCGGTGCTATTGCTGGCCGATCACAGGTATCACGTGACCCCCGCTGCAGCCGTCTCTGGCATCCGCTGATGTCATGTCAAATTGCGGCTGCAGCCGGGCATGACCCAGTGCTGCGCTCCCCAGTAAGTGATGGGCTGTGGGTGGGATTACCCTGCATGTCACAGCCCAGCATCCACAGCGTGCTTTCCCAATGAGTGCTGAAGAGGGAAAGCGCGCGCTTGATGCTGGGAGGCTGAGCTGTGACCCGCGGGGAAACCCCACCCACAGCCCAGCATCCACCGCGGGGAGCGCGTCACTGAGTCATTCCTCACTTGACGTGACATCAGCAGAAGCAAGAGGCGGCTGCACCCGGGGGTCACGTGATTCTCATTTCCACCATTTAAATACATTGGGGGCATTATCCATAGTAGTAAATAGTAGTGGACAACTTCTTTAAGTATTCACTCCGTAGCTCAGTGATAGTAATGACAAAATTCAATATTACAGATGATGAAACAAACTTCATAGCATAAACAATACCATTGGACGGAAGAAAACCAGAATGAATACAATAAGGGGGTTCAAATATATAGGATGTATATATGAAATATTAAGTGTTGTGAACCTGAAAGCACCATCAGCAACAATTATATGGATATAAAATATTACATAAACAGGGGGAATGCATGAAAAAAACAGAACCTTTATGGACAAATAGCTACCCATGACAGAAAGCCGACAATGTGCACATAATATATGAATACATCTAATTATTCCAATCGAAAAGCTGAATGAAACATACAGCTTTCATAAGGGAATATTTCTGTCTCTTGCTGATCGCATTGCCAGATAATTGTTTGGCAAAACAAGATGTAAATGGTGTATCAGCTGATGACCCACGGCGAAACAGTTTTATCATTTACAAAGGAAACTAAACGTGTATACGATAGTGGAACTATGGAATACATATGATGAACGCTACAATCATTAGACATTGTGTAGACTATATGCCCACAGCCCTAGGTAAAGAATCACATTGTTTTGGTATGAAATTAAAGAATAAATCGTCAAGCTAAAAAGCAAGAAAAATGTTAATAGATGAAAAACAAATCATTTTTAAAATTCATGCCATGGGGCTACTTCGTGTTTAAAGTCAAGATCCAATATGCTTCCATCAGGGCCAGCTGCTCATGCCAGCTGCCACCGAGGGGTGACAGATCAACTTTCTCAAGTCCAAAAAATGAAAAAGACGAAATATCCCCTTTATGTGTTATGGTAAAGTGTTTACCCTGAGTTATTGTTGGTGATGTTGTTGATGTGTTCTGCAATCCTCCTCTTCAGTTTATGTGTGGTGTAACCAATGTACTGAAGTTGACAACTGTTGCAAAATATACAGTACACGACGTGACTGGTCTCACAATTTATAAAGGATCTGATTGGATAAGATAAATGTGATGCAGTGTGCATATAATGGAATTCAGCAAAATGACAGACGCTGCATCTATTTAATGCACATTTGAAAAAAAACGAAAGAGAAAGCCAAGTGGAAGCATTCTGGGAGACAACATGTTCCCGAGTGTTCTTCTCTTAGCAACTACCTGTTGTCCTGCAATTGTCCTGCTCTTACCCCCATTTAGTTCCTTTTGCAGCCCCCTAGCCCTGACTATCACCATTTTACAGCCATTTTAAAGCACCAAAGTTCGGGTCCCCATTGACTTCTAATGGATTCGGGTTCCTATGCAGAAAATATGCACTAAATAGATTGAGCAGTCTAACATGTTTTTGGCACAAGAGACAATCTATTTAATTTGGCTGTGATGCTGTACAATACTCCACGTAGGAGGAAGGAAAATTATTACATTCTCAGAAGCAGTTCGGCTAACCTTTGAGCCTAAGCCAGAAGGTACACAAGCCAGAAGCTACAGCCCAAGAAGGAGATACGGTAAACAGGATGAAGATGGAATGGAGAAAACAGTTTAACAATATTATTCCAATTTCTTTTCATCCACTAGAATTCCATCCTCCTAACTCAGAAATAGTCCTCCTAACTTAGAAAGTTTAGTTTCTTACCATAAATTATTTTTTCCTTTGTTCAAAGCAGCAGAACCAATGGGGTTTCTATGCTCTTGAAAAGATAGGACAGTTTATAACTATTATTCAAATGTATTGTCAGCCCATATAGCCCTTCTCCTAAGCAGCCTCATTATAATAACTAAGCACAGAAGCATCACATAAGATCTGTTGATGAAAGCCAAGAAAAGATTGATTCCACTTCTATTAGAAGGGCTATGAATCAAGTGCCTCCTTGATGAGCGTAAAAGAAGGGCTATAGGTAGAGTGCCTACTTAATGATTGCTTCCACTTCTATTAGAAGGACACTGAGTCAATCAATAGCCTCCTTAATGATTGATTCAACTTCTATTGGAAAGGCTATGGAAAGTGCCTCCCTGACTCAATATTACGGATAAGCAGACCTGTGGATGTTTTGGTTGTTGGGTTCTGCCGAACTAGAGTAAAAACTTTGTTCCGGTATGTCAATGGGACCCAAACCTTGGTGCTTTAAAGTGGCTGTGAAATGGTTATAGTAAAGGGAAGGGGGCTGCAAATGGAATCTAAATGGGGGTAAGAGCAGGACAGGTGCCCAGAAAACAAATTTGGATAGGTAAATAACTTAAAATAACATGGAATAAAACAATAATAATTTTGAACAAGGAAGTGGAGGTCCAAGTAGATGTGGTTGTGTAGGTGGAAGAGGCAAGGGAGGAGTAATCCAACACTGTTTTTTGGTATTTTTTTCATTATTATTTTATTTAATTATTTGTTTATTTTTTAAATATTTATAGAACTGACTTAATCAACCTAGATTTAACAAAACTAAAACTAGTAATCTAGAACCAGGAGGTGTAGATCCAAATGGAAGAAGAGTTGGACGTGACAAGAGAGGAGTAATCCAACACTGTTTTTTTGTATTTTTTTGCATTTTTTCCTTTTTTAGTGTATTTTTTATATTTTTACTTTTTTTATGGAACTGACTTAAATCAACATAAAATGAATGCAAAACAAACTAACAAGCTACAACCAGGGGGTGGAGGTCCAACTGGAGGAGGAGGTGGAGGAGGTGTGCATGGCAGTGTAGGTGGAAGAGGCAGAGTAGGAGGTAGACAACACAGTTATTTGGGTTTTTTATTTGGGGAGGTGGCACCCAAAATTAAATGAATGGAAAATAAAGTTCAATACTGGCTGGGTGCAGCTAGTATTGTTGTCTAGTCATCCAGGTATGGACAAGTCCTTTAGGATCCAAGTCTGGTTCATTTTAAAGAATGTTTGCTTCCCCATGTTGGATGTGGACAGGCGAAATGCTCCTGTCTGTGTTCACATTACCTGCTGTGCTAAACACACGTTCTGACAGTATACTTGCCTCAGGGCAGGCCAGCATCTCCAAATCATAAAGGGCATGCTCAGGCCATGTGTCCAATTTGGGAGACCTAGAAATTAAATGGGGCAGTTGCATCACTTAGTACGCGGAGATGTGTGAACATTTACTCTTCCACCATATTGTTGTAACTCTGCCTCTTGCTTAAAGGGATCATATTAGATGCTGGTGCCGGATGTTGTGGCGTGCTCATAAAGTTTTGCCACAATTCAGCCATGCTAACCCTGCCTCCCGAGGTAGTGGCAGTGCTTTGGCAACTTCCTCCTCAACCTCTGCCTTGTTCTTCCACTGAGCCAATACTCTCAGGTGAGAAAGCTTTCAGTAGGTTCTCTACTGGTGTGTTCTTGTATTCACGCATTTTCCAATCAAGCTCCAGTAACGGAAGTAATGATACGTTGTCCTTGTAGTGGGGATCCAACAAAGTGGCCACCCAGTATTCAGCAGTGTTAACAATATGGGCAACTCAGCAGTTGTTGAGCAGGCACAGTAGCATGTATGTCAGGCTACACAAAGGAAATGACAAGCTGTCCTCAGTGGGAGGCATATTGTCTGGGTATAATGTATCCACGCTCCAGTGATGCCAGTGAGCTGTTCTGAGTTCCATCCTGCTGTGATCACAGTTGTTCCTCCTCCTCATCCTCCCAAATTGTCCTTGGCTCTACAGTTGGGTACCTGGTCGAAATTGGGATACTAACTCATCCCCCGAGCCATAGGAGGACGACAGACCTGATAACGATGTGAATTGGCCCTGCTCTTCCTGCTCCTCTTGCTCCTCTTTCTCCTGTGCCACCAGCTCATCTGTGTCACCCTGGCCTGGATGCCACAAAATGTAATAAAGCTGTGTCTGAGAGCAAGGGGGGGGGGGGTTCTCTAGTCAGGGGAACATTAGCATGCAATGCCTCCTGTCTCAGGCCAGTAGGGGGAGCTGGCTGCCCCTATAAAAGCTGGTACTGGGGGCAGGGTTAGAGAGAACTTGATGGCCTGTCTAAGGACTGAGACTTGTCCCAGAGCAGAGCAGGGACAAACAGTTGTATTGCACCTAAGAGGAAGTGTGGCAGTAGGAGAGCCACAAGCCAGAGACAAGAGACGAAGAGATCCTGTCGTGGCAGATAACGGACTTAATTTACCAGACTTTGGTGTCTGAGGCTGGGAGGATTCTACATCCTCCAGCAGATAACCAGTTCGCAAGGGACTGTATATTCCTTGGCCTAAGAAGCCTGAAGGCCCTGCCACAACCGAAGGGACCAGTAAAGCCGTACAAGGCTGGGAGCAGAAAGGAACCCACGTCGAAGGTCATACAGGTGAGAATACACGGAGAGCTCGGAAGCGTGGGCTGTTATCCTATAAGGAGGAGATAGTCAGAAGGAGCACAGAAAGCACGGTAGGCCTACACCCTCACCCTGACCAGGGCCAATTTCCCCGTTGCTCTCAGACATCCAGGTCTCCTCCTAGCCGGGACTGTTTGTCGGTCAATTTACCTGTTCTAGTAAAGACCCTGGACTGCAACCTGTTGTCCGTGTGCTCCTTGCTCCTCCAGCACTATCGGCACTGGGACTCTCACTACCATCACTCCCAACATCCACTACACTGCCCTGGGGCCGCACTCTTCCCGTGGGGAGTCACACCATCCCAGCTGCATACATCATCAGCCCCAGCGGTCTGCCTTGCAGCGGCGGTACCTAATGACCGCAAATCCACGGGTGGCGTAGTCGGACATAATCAACAGCACATAACGGACTACCACTGGCCTGACCACCCTGAGCCACGAAACCGGGTTGCCACTACTACTCCCATCGTTCCCCTACTGCCCGGATCCGAGTGCCCCACGGCCCAGGGGGCGAGTCACATCCATGATGGCCTGAATTGTATTTTACAGTAAGCATATAAATGGTATAGTAACGCTGATGATGGCATCATCAGCCCTGGCCATATTGGTGGACTATTTAAAGCAACACAAGACGGCACACATGTAGGCCCACTCATTAGTGGTGAAGTGGTGTAATCTGCAGAGCAACTCACTCGTGCATGCTGCAGCTGAAACTCCACTATTGCCTGCTGCCACTCTTACCATCTCTCCAGCATATGCAAGGTGGAGTTCCACCTTGTTCGTACATCGCATATGAGGTGGTGAACAGAAAGGCAGAAGTGACACTGCAGCGCAAACTGGCAAGCAGCAGAATGAGAGTGCCGAAAGCACGCATACATTGCCCGCATTTTCAGCAGCAGCTCTGACATATATGCAGGGTTGGACTGGAGTACTGGGACACCGGAGAATTCTCTGGTAGAGATGAACGTTGTTCGACTCGAACTGTTCGTCAATCTCAAATTCGAGCTGTTTTGGGCGGTGTTCGAGCCGTTCGGCGAACATGAACGATTTGAAAAAAATTCGGCTGTTCAAGGTTATGTTCGATAACTGTTCGTGCACCAAAATCATTACTGGATTTTTTCTCAGTAATGATGAAAATTAATGTTAATACGCAGTTTGAGTGTACAGCGGGGCGGGGGGAGGGGCAGGGAATGGATCTCTGCAGGAATAATGAAGATCTCCATTTTTTTTTCTCTTTCCCGCATTTACAGTGGGGAGGTGCAATCTGTCAGCCTATCAGCAGAGCACACACAGAGCGAACTGCTTTTTTTCACACAAGCAAGGGCATGTGTCATTGGCAGTGTATGTCACATGTCCTTGCCCTATAAGACCCAGCCATTTTCCCCGTCGCCAACATTTTCTCACTGCTGCAGCTGCGTGTTAGACGGCACCGCTGTTGCTGTGTGCGCTATACCTTGTTAATTTCAAGCCAATTTTCGCGCAAATCTACAGATAGCTTGGGAGTAGGGAATAGTTGTGATTGCAATCCTTTTAAGGACTAGGTTACAGCATTTCCTACGACATTTATCAGGCAGGTCTGTGCTCTTAAATAGATAGGTTGGGAGTAAAGTCTAATTGTAATTGCAGTCCTTTTCAGGACTAAGTTACATCAGTTCCTATCAGCTTTTGCCAGGCAGGTCTGTGACAGTGCTGTGCAAGTTTTTTTCACAGCATTTGGCTAAATTTAACAAAGCTAATCCTTTTTGGCCTATTGCAGAGTGTGTTAGTCAGTGGAGTAGCCTATCTGTGTTGCAAGCTACACCACCAGTGTATAGAATACCAATTTTTTTACTGCATCTAGTGAAGTAAAACCTTTTGGGCATAGCATCATTCTATTAGTCCATCTATACTGACCTCCATCAGGTTGCAAATGGAATATAATTTTTTTCTGCATCTAGCTCTGGAAAAATATTTGGGCTTCTAGCAGTGTGTGGGACTAGGTCTATTAGTCCATCTATACTGACCTCCATCAGGTTGCAAATTAAAAATAATTTTTTTCTTCATCTAGCTCTGAAAAAAAATATTTGGGCTTCTAGCAGTGTGTGGGACTTGTTCTATTAGTCCATCTATACTGACCTCCATCAGGTTGCAAATTAAAAATATTTTTTTTCTGCATCTAGCTCTGAAAAAATATTTGGGCTTCTAGCAGTGTGTGGGACTTGGACTATTAGTCCATCTATACTGACCTCCATCAGGTTGCAAATTAAAAATATTTTTTTCCTTCATCTAGCTCTGAAAAAATATTTGGGCTTCTAGCAGTGTGTGGGACTTGTTCTATTAGTCCATCTATACTGACCTTCATCAGGTTGCAAATTGAATATAATTTTTTTCTGCATCTAGCTCTGAAAAAATATTTGGGCTTCTAGCAGTTTGTGGAACTTGGTCTATTAGTCCATCTATACTGACCTCCATCAGGTTGCAAATTGAATATAATTTTTTTCTGCATATAGCTCTGAAAAAATATTTGGGCTTCTAGCAGTGTGTGGGACTTGGTCTATTAGTCCATCTATACTGACCTACATCAGGTTGCAAATTGAATATAATTTTTTTCTGCATCTAGCTCTGAAAAATATTTGGGCTTCTAGCAGTGTGTGGACTTGGTCAATTAGTCCATCTATACTGACCTCCATCAGGTTGCAAATAGAATATAATTTTTTTCTGCATCTAGCTCTGAAAAAATATTTGGGCTTCTAGCAGTGTGTTGGACTTGGTCTATTAGTCCATCTATACTGACCTCCATCAGGTTGCAAATTGAATATATTTTTTTTCTGCATCTAGCTCTGAAAAAATATTTGGGCTTCTAGCAGTGTGTGGGACTAGGTCTATTAGTCCATCTATACTGACCTCCATCAGGTTGCAAATTAAAAATAATTTTTTTCTTCATCTAGCTCTGAAAAAATTATTTGGGCTTCTAGCTGTGTGTGGGACTTGTTCTATTAGTCCATCTATACTGACCTCCATCAGGTTGCAAATTGAACATAATTTTCTTCTGCATATAGCTCTGAAAAAATATTTGGGCTTCTAGCAGTGTGTGGGACTTGGTCTATTAGTCCATCTATACTGACCTTCATCAGGTTGTAAATTAAAAATATTTTTTTTCTTCATCTAGCTCTGAAAAAATATTTGGGCTTCTAGCAGTGTGTGGGACTTGGTCTATTAGTCCATCTATACTGACCTCCATCAGGTTACAAATTGAATATAATTTTTTTCTGCATCTAGCTCTGAAAAAATATTTGGGCTTATAGCAGTGTGTGGGACGTGGTCTATTAGTCCATCTATACTGACCTCCATCAGGTTGCAAATTAAAAATATTTTTTTTCTGCATCTAGCTCTGAAAAAATATTTGGGCTTCTAGCAGTGTGTGGTACTTGTTCTATTAGTCTATCTATACTGACCTCCATCAGGTTGCAAATTGAATATAATTTTTTTTTGCATCTAGCTCTGAAAAAATATTTGGGCTTCTAGCAGTGTGTGGGACTTGGTCTATTAGTCCATCTATACTGACCTCCATCAGGTTGCAAATTTAATATATTTTTTTTCTGCATCTAGCTCTGAAAAAATATTTGGGCTTCTAGCAGTGTGTGGACTTGGTCTATTAGTCCATCTATGCTGACCTCCATCAGGTTGCAAATTGAATATAATTTTTTTCTGCATCTAGCTCTGAAAAAATATTTGGGCTTCTAGCAGTGTGTGGGACTTGGTCTGTTAGTCCATCTATACTGACCTCCATCAGGTTGCAAATTGAATATCATTTTTTTCTGCACCTAGCTCTGAAAATATATTTGGGCTTCTAGCAGTGTGTGGGACTTGGTCTATTAGTCCATCTATACTGACCTCCATCAGGTTTCAAATTAAAAATATTTTTTTTCTGCATCTAGCTCTGAAAAAATATTTGGCTTCTAGCAGTGTGTGGGACTTGTTCAATTAGTCCACCTATACTGACCTCCATCAGGTTGCAAATTGAACATAATTTTTTTCTTCATCTAGCTCTGAAAAAATATTTGGGCTTCTAGCTGTGTGTGGGACTTGTTCTATTAGTCCATCTATACTGACCTCCATCAGTTTGCAAATTGAACATAATTTTTTTCTTCATCTAGCTCTGAAAAAATATTTGGGCTTCTAGCAGTGTGTGGGACTTGTTCTATTAGTCCATCTATACTAACCTTCATCAGGTTGCAAATTGAATATAATTTTTTTCTGCATCTAGCTCTGAAAAAATATTTGGGCTTCTAGCAGTGTGTGGGACTTGGTCTATTTGTCCATCTATACTGACCTCCATCAGGTTGCAAATTAAAAATATTTTTTTTCTGCATCTAGCACTGAAAAAATATTTTGGCTTCTAGCAGTGTGTGGGACTTGTTCTATTAGTCTATCTATACTGACCTCCATCAGGTTGCAAATTGAATATAATTTTTTTCTGCATCTAGCTCTGAAAAAATATTTGGGCTTCTAGCAGTGTGTGGGACTTGGTCTATTAGTCCATCTATACTGACCTCCATCAGGTTGCAAATTGCATCTAGCTCTGAAAAAATATTTGGGCTTCTAGCAGTGCGTGGACTTGGTCTATTAGTCCATCTATACTGACCTCCATCAGGTTACAAATTGAATATAATTTTTTTCTGCATCTAGCTCTGAAAAAATATTTGGGCTTCTAGCAGTGTGTGGGACTTGTTCTATTCGTCTATCTATACTGACCTCCATCAGGTTGCAAATTGAATATAATTTTATTCTGCATCTAGCTCTGAAAAAATATTTGGGCTTCTAGCAGTGTGTGGGACTTGGTCTATTAGTCCATCTATACTGCCCTCCATCACGTTGCAAATTGAATATAATTTTTTTCTGCATCTAGCTCTGAAAAAATATTTGGGCTTCTTTCTAGCAGTGCGTGGACTTGGTCTATTAGTCCATCTATACTGACCTCCATCAGGTTACAAATTGAATATAATTTTTTTCTGCATCTAGCTCTGAAAAAATATTTGGGCTTCTAGCAGTGTGTGGGACTTGTTCTATTCGTCTATCTATACTGACCTCCATCAGGTTGCAAATTGAATATAATTTTATTCTGCATCTAGCTCTGAAAAAATATTTGGGCTTCTAGCAGTGTGTGGGACTTGGTCTATTAGTCCATCTATACTGCCCTCCATCACGTTGCAAATTGAATATAATTTTTTTCTGCATCTAGCTCTGAAAAAATATTTGGGCTTCTAGCAGTGTGTGGACTTGGTCTATTAGTCCATCTATACTGACCTCCATCAGGTTGCAAATTGAATATAATTTTTTTCTGCATCTAGCTCTGAAAAAATATTTGGGCTTCTAGCAGTGTGTGGGACTTGGTCTATTAGTCCATCTATACTGACCTCCATCAGGTTGCAAACTGAATAAAATTATTTTCTGCATCTAGCTCTGAAAAAATATTTGGGCTTCTAGCAGTGTGTGGGACTTGGTCTATTAGTCCATCTATACTGACCTCCATCAGGTTGCAAATTAAAAATAATTTTTTTCTGCATCTAGCTCTGAAAAAATATTTGGGCTTCTAGCAGTGTGTGGGACTTGGTCTATTAGTCCATCTATACTGACCTCCATCAGGTTGCAAATTGCATCTAGCTCTGAAAAAATATTTGGGCTTCTAGCAGTGCGTGGACTTGGTCTATTAGTCCATCTATACTGACCTCCATCAGGTTACAAATTGAATATAATTTTTTTCTGCATCTAGCTCTGAAAAAATATTTGGGCTTCTAGCAGTGTGTGGGACTTGTTCTATTAGTCTATCTATACTGACCTCCATCAGGTTGCAAATTGAATATAATTTTTTTCTGCATCTAGCTCTGAAAAAATATTTGGGCTTCTAGCAGTGTGTGGGACTTGGTCTATTAGTCCATCTATACTGCCCTCCATCACGTTGCAAATTGAATATAATTTTTTTCTGCATCAAGCTCTGAAAAAATATTTGGGCTTCTAGCAGTGTGTGGACTTGGTCTATTAGTCCATCTATACTGACCTCCATCAGGTTGCAAATTGAATATAATTTTTTTCTGCATCTAGCTCTGAAAAAATATTTGGGCTTCTAGCAGTGTGTGGGACTTGGTCTATTAGTCCATCTATACTGACCTCCATCAGGTTGCAAAGTGAATAAAATTATTTTCTGCATCTAGCTCTGAAAAAATATTTGGGCTTCTAGCAGTGTGTGGGACTTGGTCTATTAGTCCATCTATACTGACCTCCATCAGGTTGCAAATTAAAAATAATTTTTTTCTGCATCTAGCTCTGAAAAAATATTTGGGCTTCTAGCAGTGTGTGGGACTTGGTCTATTAGTCCATCTATACTGACCTCCATCAGGTTGCAAATTAAAAATAATTTTTTTCTTCATCTAGCTCTGAAAAAAATATTTGGGCTTCTAACTGTGTGTGGGACTTGTTCTATTAGTCCATCTATACTGACCTCTATCAGGTGGCAAATTGAACAAAATTTTTTTCTGCATCTAGCTCTGAAAAAATATTTGGGCTTCTAGCAGTGTGTGGGACTTGGTCTATTAGTCCATCTATGCAGACCTCCATCAGGTTGCAAATTAAAAATATTTTTTTTCTGCATCTAGCTCTGAAAAAATATTTGGGCTTCTAGCAGTGTGTGGGACTTGGTCTAATAATCCATCTATACTGACCTCCATCAGGTTGCAAATTAAAAATAATTTTTTTCTTCATCTAGCTCTGAATAAATATTTGGGCTTCTAGCAGTGTGTGGGACTTGTTCTATTAGTCCATCTATACTGACCTTCATCAGTTTGCAAATTGAATATAATTTTTTTCTGCATCTAGCTCTGAAAAAATATTTGGGCTTCTAGCAGTGTGTGGGTGTGATAACTCACAGGGTGATGATGATGAGGTTGGAGATCCCACTTACTGTCAACCCACAGTCAGCCAAGAGATGAGGTCAGCAGAGGAGGTGGAGGAGAATGCTAGTGACGACGAGGTCAAGTTTCGCCTTCCTGAACAGAGACGTAGTACTGGAAGCACGTCAACAACTGCATCCTCAAACACAACTCTCCCTCTCACCACAAGTCGTGGTGGCTCTTCAGGTCGCTTGGATGCTAAGCCTTGCATAGCCTGGGCATTTTTTCAGATCGATAAAGATGACCCAACTCGTGTTATCTGTAACATTTGTCAGCAAAAGCTAAGTAGAGGCCAAAAAATACATGGTTTGAGTACTTCATGCATGAACTGGCACATGGACATGAAGCATAAGTTGCAGTGGGAAGCTCACTGTGCTACAATGCGGCCTAGTCGGCCGGGCCAACCTCCTTCTGCCATATCTTGTGCATCCACGGCCTCTTCATCCTCTGTGACTGGGGGGATAGCAGTCACACCAGTTTTGGGATGCAGACCTGCCACCTCTTTACCCGCAACAGCCAGCGTGATTGGCAGATCATCATTTTCTTTGGAGGTGGTAACACCAGCTGGTGTTGAGCGCTGTCCGACATCGATAGCACCACCTTTGGATCAACGCAACCTAACATGTCTGCCTGCATCTTCCTCACAGACCGGCAGTTTGCCGGGGACACCCTTATCAACCTCGTCTAATCACAATAGCCAGCCCTCGGTCCCTCAGATGTGGACAAGTAAAAGACCATTTCCTCCTAGCCATGAGAAAGCTAAGAGGTTAAATTTCACCATCTTCAAGCTCTTGGCTACAGAAATGCTGCCTTTCCGCCTGGTGAACACAGAGGATTTTCGAGACCTTATGTCCGTCGCAGTGCCCCAGTACCAGATGCCCAGTCAGCACTACTTCTCAAAGAAAGGTGTGCCTGCGCTCCACCAGCATGTCGCCCACAACATCACCGCTTCTTTGAGAAACTCTGTGTGTGACAGGGTGCATTTCACCACAGACACTTGGATGAGTAGGCATGGACAGGGGCGCTGACTGGGCACTGGGTAACTATGGTGACAGCAGGACAAGGGGCTGCTGTCCAAGTCTTGCCGTTCCCACGAGTTGTGCGTCAATCCTCTTTATCTCAAAGTTCCTCCACTGCTTCTGCCTCCTCAACCTCCTCTCTGTCCTCCACCTGCACCCAAAGCCTGTCTGGTCATGCCACAAGCTTTCTAACTGCGCAGAAGGGATCCTGCACACCTCCTTACTATGCTGGCAGTAGGGCTCAAGGTCATCAGGCGGTTTTTACTTTGAGATGTCTGGGAAATGTGAGTCACACAGCTGAGGAGTTGTGGTCAGCTCTGGAGAACCAATTTCATGAATGGTTGTCTCCACTGGACCTGAAACCAGGGAAGGCCGTGTGCGACAATGCTGCAAACCTGGGTGCGGCCGTTCGCCGGGGCAATGTCACACACGTGCCTTGTATGGCTCACGTGTTGAACTTGGTTGTCCAGCAATTTTTAGCCCACTATCCCGGACTAGATGACCTTCTGCAGAAGGCACGGTCGCTGTGTGCTCACTTCCGCCGTTCGTATCCCGCAGCTCAGCGACTTACATCTCTACAGAAGTCGTTGGGCCTGCCACTTCACCGGCTAAAATGCGATGTGCCTACCCGGTGGAATTCAACACTGCACATGTTGCAGCGACTGTGGCTGTTACAACTCTCCTGTTAGTTTTTTTTTAGTTTGCTGGTCACATGACCACTTTGCCTATTTAATCCGGCTCCGCCCTCCTGGCTTTGCTGGACTTCATTTGTATTTACTACTGTTGAGCTAGCTTGTTGCTCTATTACCGTACTCTGTTAGTTTTGCTAGGTCTTATGACCTCTTTGCCTTTTGTTGTGTGTTTGTCTTTGACTGCTACTATTTCTGCTAGGAGGTGTCCAACTAAATCCCAGTCCTTAGATCTTGTAGGGATCCCTCCCCCACATCTGTAGGTCTGCGTTCAGACTAGCCGAGGACTTTAGCGGGTCTGATCGCAGGATCAGGTTCCCCGTTACATCGTAGGGATCAAGTTTAGTTCTATTGTAGGGACAGATCTCCTGCCTTTCCTTAGTCTCTGTAGCAGATCATAACAGTGGCAGCAGCGACAAGCCCTGGTGCAATATGTTCTGACGTATAGCCTGGGCCAACGAGATCCAGAGGTGGGGCAAATCACGCTGGAGGAGTGGTCTCAGATCAGGGACCTATGCACCCTTCTGCACAGTTTTGAAATGGCGACGAAGATGTGTAGTGCTGACGATGCCATTATCAGCATGACTATTCCGGTGATTTACATGCTGGAGCACATGTTAAACAGAATTCGGAGTCAGGTGGTGGCACAAGAGGAGGTGGAGGAAGTAGAGGAGGAGGAGTTGTATGCGGAAGGGCTAACATCTGCAAGGTCCAGTCAGTTGGCAGCACCAAGGCGGCAGGCATGTGAGGGTGGGGGAGATGGTTTTACCAGGGCGCATGGTAGCAGCCAAACTAGTGAGGAAGGTGCAGGAGTCCAGGAAGAAGTGGAGGACGAACTGATGGAAGACTCATCAGATGAGGGAGACCTTGATCACATTTCTGTTGTGCGAGGTTGGGGGGAGAGGACAGAGGAAGGAAGCATGATTGTTACCTCGCCACCAACACAACAGGGACTTGGTGCTCCTGGATGCGCAACACACATGAGTGCCTTCTTTCTGCACTACCTGCAACATGTCCCTCGAATTGTGAGAATTAGAAATAATCCTGACTACTGGGTTGCCACACTGTTAGATCCCCGGTACAAAAGTAAATTTGCAGAAATTATTCCTGCCATAGAAAGGGATGCACGCATGCAGGAGTATCAGCAGAGACTGTTGCAGAATCTTACATGTGCTTTTCCCCAAAACACCAGTGGTGCACGTAGTGAATCTCACAGTTCCAACTTGCCAACCGTGGGACCGTCGAGTGTTCAGCACTCAAACCGTAACAGAAACACAGTATCTGCTGGTAACATCAATTTTGCGGAATCATTTCACCACTTTTTAAGCCCATCCTTTGCAAGGCCACAGGAGACAAGAAGTCTGACACATAGTCAACGCCTAGAGACGATGGTACAGGAGTATCTCCAAGTAAACATTGAAGCCATGACTGTGTCACTGGACCCTTGCTCTTTTTGGGCTTCCAATCTGGATAAATGGCCGGAGCTAGCCACTTACGCCTTGGAGATCTTGTCATGCCCCGCAGCCAGCGTTCTGTCTGAACGTGTGTTCAGCGCTGCTGGTGGTGTGCTGACAGATAAGCGCATGCGGCTCTCCACTGATAATGTAGACAGACTCACGTTCATAAAGATGAACAAATCATGGATCCAAAATGACTTTTCTACCCCTGTGTCATCCTGGGGAGAGTAAAAGCTTGATGATTGGTTAAAATCACCTCACCAACCGTTTTAAGCTTTCAAATTACTAATCATGTTTATCTGTATCTTGGCTGGAAAATAATTCGGGCTTTGTAGCAGTGTGCAGCACTGATTTTAATAGGCCATCTATACTAAGTTCCACCAGATTTAAAATTACTAATCATGTTTATCTGTATCTTGGCTGGAAAATAATTTGGGCTTTGTAGCAGTGTGCAGTACTGATTCTATTAGGCCATCTATACTAAGCTCCACCAGATTTAAAATTACTAATCATTAGTGTTGAGCCACCCCCGTAGTGTTCGGGTTCGGTTCGGTTCGTCGAACACCGGGATGTTCGAGGAACTGTTCGTCGAACTGTTCGTCGAACACCTTAGAACACCGTCGAACACCGTTAAAACCAATGGCAGGCAAACAAAAACACATAGAAACACATAGAAAACACCTGCAAAGGTGTCCAAAAGCTGACAAACTGCTCAGAAGACACTCTCTTTAAAAAAGCCCGCCGGCAAATTCAGCAGCGGCATACACCGGTACCCGACAATTTAGACAAGAAGGAATAGAGCATCACACATAGATTAGATAGATAGAAACATGTCAGTCACACATATAAGAAGCACAGTGACAGTGTTGGTTACTGCACTTGTCATTTAGTGTAAAGGATTTATTAAAAAAAATATTAGTGTTTTCATGCACCGTCTCTTTAAAAAAGCCGGCCGGCAATTCAGCATCTGTACCCGACAATTTAGAAC
Source organism: Phyllobates terribilis (assembly GCF_046119375.1). NCBI lineage: Eukaryota > Metazoa > Chordata > Amphibia > Anura > Dendrobatidae > Phyllobates > Phyllobates terribilis. Next base: position 367,057 of record NW_027363916.1, read on the forward strand.
AGAAAGAATAGAGCTTCACACATAGATTAGATAGATAGAAACATGTCAGTCACATATATAATAAGTACAGTGACAGTGTTGCTTACTGTACTTGTCATTTAGTGTAAAGGATTTATTTAAAAAAATAATAGTGTTTTCATGCACTGTCTCTTTAAAAAAGCCGGCCGGCAATTCAGCAGCGGTACCCGACAATTTAGAACAGAAAGATAGAGCATCACACATAGATTAGATAGATAGAAACATGTCAGTCACATATATATGAAGTACAGTGATAGTGTTGGTTACTGTACTTGTCATTTAGTATTAAAATAAAGGATTTATTATTAAAAAAATTGGCGTGGGGTTCCCCTTAATTTTAGGCTCTAGCGGAGGTTAAGCAGACGGCTGGGGCAGATGTTTGAAGCCTGGGAAGGGGGTAATACCCACGGAGCTTCCCAGGCTACTAATATCAGCCCCCAGCTGAATACATAGCCTTTACTAGCTATTAAAATGGGGGACCCCCCAAAAAAAATGACGTGGGGTCCCCCCTAATTTAATAGCTAGCAAAGGCTAGGCAGACAGCTGGGGGCTGATATTAATAGCCCAGGAAGGGAGCCATGAATATTGGCCCCCTCCCAGGCTAGAAACACCAGCCGTCAGCCGCCCCAGAAATGGCGCATCCATAGGATGCGCCAATTCTGGCACTTAGCCTCGCTCTTCCACGCTGCCCTGGTGCGGTGGCAGGGGGTAATAGGGTTGGGGTTGATGTCAGCTTATAATGCCAGCTGACATCAAGCCCAGGTTAGTAATGGAGAGGCGTCTATAAGACACCCCCATTACTAACCCCATAGTCAAAGTTAAAAAAAACACAAACACCCAGAATAAAGTCCTTTAATTGAAATAAAGACACAATCCTTTATTGTTCTAAATTAAACCATACTTACCATCACGCCCATTCCAGCTGAAGCCAACGATCTCCTGCAATAAAAGAAAAATAATAAAGCAACCTCATCCTTACCTTTCCATGGTTCCCAGGACAGCTTCAGCTCTGCTACATCGAGATGACAGGCTGGACCGCAGCAGAACGCCGCCATCCAGCCTGTCATCCCGCAGACACTGAGAAGCGCAGGCTTGCTTGCGCTGCTCAGCGTCTCTCTGTGACGACATCCAGATGAGCCGAGTTCATGTCCAATGAACTCGGCTCACCTCATGCACGTCACTGACAGCGTGGGAAAATTCTCACGCTGAAGCGCTGATTGCAGGAGAATTTTCCCACGCTGTCAGTGACGTGCAGGAGGTGAGCTGAGTTCATTGGACATGACCTCGGCTCATCTGGATGCCGTCACAGCGAGACAGTGAGGAGCGCAAGCATGCCTGCGCTTCTCAGTGTCTGCGGGATGACAGACTGGATGGCAGCGTTCTGCTGCGGTCCAGCCTGTCATCTCGATGTAGCAGAGCTGAAGCTGTCGTGGGAACCATGGAAAGGTAAGGATGAGGTTGGTTTATTATTTTTCTTTTATTGCAGGAGATCGTTGGCTTCAGCTGGAATGGGTGTGATGGTAAGTATGGTTTAATTTAGAACAATAAAGAATTGTGTCTTTATTTCAATTAAAGGACTTTATTCTGGGTGTTGTGTTTTTTTTAAATACTTTACTAGAAATTCATGGCGGTCATGTCTAATACTGGCGTGACCCCATGAATTTTGGGCTTGGGGCCAGCTGATAATACCAAGCTGGCCCTAACCCCTTTATTACCCAGTGAGCCACCGCACCAGGGCCCTGGATGAGTTGGGTACAGCGCCAGAAGATGGCGCTTCTATGAACGCGCCATTTTCCGGGGTGGCTGCGGACTGCAATTTGTAGCGGGGGGGGGCCCAGAAAGCTTGGGCCTCCCTGCGCTGCAGATTCCAGCCCCCAGCTGCCTAGTTGTACCTGGCTGGACACAAAAATAGGGCGAAGCCCCACGTACTTTTTTTTTAATTATTTCATGAAATTCATGAAATAATTAAGAAAAAAAGGCCTTCCCTATATTGTTGTGTCCGGCCAGGTACAAATAGGCAGCTGGTGGATGGGGGCAGCCCGTTCCTGCCTGCTGTACCTGGCTGGACACAAATATAGGGCGAAGCCCCACATCAATTTTTTTTTAATTATTTCATGAATTTCCTGAAATAATAAAAAAAAAAATTGACGTGGGGCTTCGCACTATATTTGGGTCCAGCCAGGTACAGCAGGCAGGAACGGGCTGCCCCCAACCACCAGCTGCCTATTTGTACCTGGCCGGACACAACAATATAGGGAAGCCCTTTTTTTCTTAATTATTTCATGAAATAATTTAAAGAAAATTGACGTGGGGCTTCGCCCTGTTTTTGTGTCCAGCCAGGTACAACTAGGCAGCTGGGGGCTGGAATCCGCAGCGCAGGGAGGCCCAAGCTTTCTGGGCCACCCCCGCTGCAAATTGCAGTCCGCAGCCACCCCGGAAAATGGCGCGTTCATAGAAGCGCCATCTTCTGGCGCTGTACCCAACTCATCCAGGGCCCTGATGCGGTGGCTCACTGGGTAATAAAGGGGTTAGGGCCAGCTTGGCATTATCAGCTGGCCCTAAGCCCGAAATTCATGGGGTCACGCCAATATTAGACATGACCACCATGAATTTCTAGTAAAGTATTTAAAAAGAACACAACACCCAGAAAAAAGTCCTTTAATTGAAATAAAGACACAATTCTTTATTGTTCTAAATTAAACCATACTTACCATCACGCCCATTCCAGCTGAAGCCAACGATCTCCTGAAATAAAAGAAAAATAATAAAGCAACATCATCCTTACCTTTCCATGGTTCCCATGACAGCTTCAGCTCTGCTACATCGAGATGACAGGCTGGACCGCAGCAGAACGCTGCCATCCAGCCTGTCATCCCGCAGACACTGAGAAGCGCAGGCTTGCTTGCGCTCCACAGTGTCTCTCTGTGAGGGCATCCAGATGAGCCGAGTTAATGTCCAATGAACTCGGCTCACCTCATGCACGTCACTGACAGCGTGGGAAAATTCTCCTGCACTCAGCGCTTCAGCGGGAGAATTCTCACGCTGAAGCGCTGAGTGCAGGAGAATTCTCCCACGCTGTCAGTGACGTGCAGGAGGTGAGCTGAGTTCATTGGACATGAGCTCACCTTATGCACGTCACTGACAGCGTGGGAGAATTCTCCTGCACTCACCGCTTCAGCTTGAGAATTTTCCCACGCTGTCAGTGACGTGCATGAGGTGAGCCGAGTTCATTGGACATGAACTCGGCTCATCTGGATGTCGTCACAGAGAGACGCTGAGCAGCGCAAGCAAGCCTGCGCTTCTCAGTGTCTGCGGGATGAGAGGCTGGATGGCAGCGTTCTGCTGCGGTCCAGCCTGTCATCTCGATGTAGCAGAGCTGAAGCTGTCGTGGGAACCATGGAAAGGTAAGGATGAGGTTGCTTTATTATTTTTCTTTTATTGCAGGAGATCGTTGGCTTCAGCTGGAATGGGCGTGACGGTAAGTATGGTTTAATTTAGAACAATAAAGGATTGTGTCTTTATTTCAATTAAAGGACTTTATTCTGGGTGTTTGTGTTTTTTTTAACTTTGACTATGGGGTTAGTAATGGGGGTGTCTTATAGACGCCTCTCCATTACTAACCTGGGCTTGATGTCAGCTGGCATTATAAGCTGACATCAACCCCAGCCCTATTACCCCCTGTCACCGCACCAGGGCAGCGTGGAAGAGCGAGGCTAAGTGCCAGAATTGGCGCATCCTATGAATGCGCCATTTCTGGGGCGGCTGACGGCTGGTGTTTCTAGCCTGGGAGGGGGCCAATATTCATGGCTCCCTTCCTGGGCTATTAATATCAGCCCCCAGCTGTCTGCCTAGCCTTTGCTAGCTATTAAATTAGGGGGGACCCCACGTCATTTTTTTGGGGGGGTCCCCCATTTTAATAGCTAGTAAAGGCTATGTATTCAGCTGGGGGCTGATATTAGTAGCCTGGGTAGCTCCGTGGGTATTACCCCCTTCCCAGGCTTCAAACATCTGCCCCAGCTGTCTGCTTAACCTCCGCTAGAGCCTAAAATTAAGGGGAACCCCACGCCAATTTTTTTAATAATAAATCCTTTATTTTAATACTAAATGACAAGTACAGTAACCAACACTATCACTGTACTTCATATATATGTGACTGACATGTTTCTATCTATCTAATCTATGTGTGAAGCTCTATTCTGTCTGTTATAAATTGTCGGGTACAGATGCTGAATTGCCGGCCGGCTTTTTTAAAGAGACAGTGCATGAAAACACTAATATTTTTTTTGATAAATCCTTTACGCTAAATGACAAGTACAGTAACCAACACTGTCACAGTACTTCGTATATATGTGGCTGACATGTTTCTATCTATCTAATCTATGTATGATGCTCTATTCTGTCTGTTATAAATTGTCGGGTACCGCTGCTGAATTGCCGGCCGGCTTTTTTAAAGAGACAGTGCATGAAAACACTTTTATTTTTTTAAATAAATCCTTTACACTAAATGACAAGTACAGTAATCAACACTGTCACTGCACTTCTTATATATGTGACTGACATGTTTCTATCTATCTAATCTATGTGTGATTCTCTATTCCTTCTATTCTAAATTGTCGGGTACCGCTGCTGAATTGCCGGCCGGCTTTTTTAAAGAGACGGTGCATGAAAACACTATTATTTTTTTTGATAAATCCTTTACGCTAAATGACAAGTACAGTAAGCAGCACTTTCACTGTACTTCATATATATGTGGCTGACATGTTTCTATCTATCTAATCTATGTGTGAAGCTCTATTCTTTCGGTTCTAAATTGTCGGGTACAGGTGTATGCCGCTGCTGAATTGCCGGCTTTTCATGTTTCACTGTTGGCACTGTTCCCATCGATTTGGGCAATCACTGTAATGCCACAACCACCATGTCTGAGGCATTACAGTGAGTGGCAGACAATCCCTGCATGATTGGTGCTCTAAATAGCGCCAGACATGCAGGACACGCTTTTGGTGCACGAACAGTTATCGAACATAACCTCGAACAGCCGAATTTTTTGCAAATCGTTCGGGTTCGTCGAACAACTCGAACACCGCCCAAAACAGCTCGAATTTGAGATTGGCGAACAGTTCTAGTCGAACACCGCTCATCTCTACTAATCATGTTTATCTGTATCTTGGCTGGAAGATAATTTGGGCTTTGTAGCAGTGTGCAGCACTGATTCTATTAGGCCATCTATACTTTGCTCCACCAGATTTAAAATTACTAATCATGTTTATCTGTATCTTGGCTGGAAAATAATTTGGGCTTTGTAGCAGTGTGCAGCACTGATCCTATTAGGCCATCTATACTAAGCTCCACCAGATTTAAAATTACTTATCATGTTTATCTGTATCTTGGCTGGAAAATAATTTGGGCTTTGTAGCAGTGTGCAGTACTGATTCTATTAGGCCATCTATACTAAGCTCCACCAGATTTAAAATTTAATAATAATTTTTAGCTGCACCTAGCCCGGAAAATAATTTTGGGGCTCCGAGATGCGCAAGACACATAAGTGCCTTCTTGCTGCACTACCTGCAACATGACCCTCAGATTGTCAGAATTCGAAGTAATCCTGACTACTGGGTTTGCCACACTCTTAGATCCCCCACACTCTTCGATCAACCTTTTCATTTTAATAAAGACCAAAAAATGGTCATTTTTGAAATTATAAGCATTAGCAGGTTATTAGAAACTGAAAATGAAATCAAACAGTTTTCAACTCAAAACTTTATTCTAGGTGATGTTACATTTGCACATAGGACCCCTTGTTCGAAAGGAGCTTCTGAACTCAATCGTCCATTGAATTTGTCAGGTTTTGGATGGTTTCTGCTTCAATTGTTTTGCATGGGGACAGAATACCCTCCCAGAGCTGTTGCTTAGATGTGAACTGCCTCCCGCCATCATAGACACTCCTTTTGATGATGCTCCAGAGGTTCTGAATGGGGTAGAGGTCAGGGGAGCATGGGGGTCACACAATAAGTTTGTCCCCTTTTATGCCCATATCAGCCAGAGATGCATTATCATGCATAAAAATGATCTTGCTGTGGAATACACGGTTCTTCTTCTTGAACCATGGCAGGAAGTGCAGTTTGAAAAACTCCACATACATTATGGAGTTCATCTTTACCCCTTCAGGGATCCTAAAGGGGCCGACAATCTCTCTCCCCATGATTCCAGCCCAAAACATTACTCCACCTCCTCCTTGTTGGCGCTGTAGCCGTGTTTGCGTGGGGTGTCCATCAACAAGCCATCCTCCACTCCATCCATCTGGACCATCGAGCGTTGCACGGCACTCAGCCGTGAACAAAACAGTTTTGAAATCAGTCCTCATATAATGTTTGGCCCACTGGAGCAGTTTCTGCTTGTGTGAAGTGGATAGAGGACGTCGACAGGATGGCGTACGCACAGCTGCAAACCTCTGAAGGACCCTGCATCTTGTTGTTCGGGGGACGTTGGAGGCACCAGCAGCTTCAAAAACTTGTCTGCTGCTATGACAAGGCTTTTTTGCCGCTGCTTTTTTAACCTGACGTAATTGCCTGTAGGAAAGAGTCCTCAATTTGCCATTATCAGCACGCACACGTGTGTACTGTGAATCAGCTACATACTTCTTGATTGCCAAGACACTTCATCCTGATCATCGCACAATGTTGATTGTAGTCATGCCTTGACCTAAACACTCCACAATTTGTTGCTTCTCAGCAGCCGACACATCCTTTTTCTTTCCCATTTTGGCAGAAAATGTAGGCTGCTTAATAATGTGGGACAGCCTTCTTAAGTAGTCTTGCCTTTCATTGGACACACCTGCCAAACTAATTAGCACAGGTGTCTGCAATTGCTTACAGTGATATAAAGAGCCCTGACACACATCACCATCAATGAGTTTAACTGACAAACAAACAAATTCTTCCCTTATCACTCCTAAACACTTTTTGCATAATAATTTGGAACACAGTGTACATGTGCTTTTCCACAAAACACCAGTGGTTCACGTAGTGAATCTTACAGTTCTAACTTGCCAACCGTGGTCTGTATGGAGTTGTTCAATAAAGGGCCCAAAATTAAGATAACATAGACGGGAGAGGATTTGATACCCTGTGAGGGCCAGGCAAAGGGAAAGTTGGACTGGATGGAATCCTGTATGGATTTGGGGAGGGAGACATCGAGGGCCTCAGACTTCGCTGCATTGATTTTAAAATTTGACCACATAACAAAGTGATCTATTTCCGTCATAACAGCAGGGATGGATATATGTGATTGAGTGATATATACTAGGAAATCATCAGCAAATAGAGAGCACTTGTACTCGGTGCCTCCCACCTCAATCCACCTAATATTGGGGTTATGGCGAATTGATGAGAGCAGGTGCTCCGTCACTAGGATGTATAAGAGAGGGGACAGAGGACATCCCTGCCTTGTCCCATTGGTGATTATGAAAGGTGATGAAAATGTTCTGACGCGCCCCCTGGGCCTTGGGACACCCGGAGCCGGACAGTTTTTGGTGGATGCTGGTGGTTGTAGTCTCCGTGGCGGCGACCCGGTTCCATGGCTCAGGGCGGTCAAACCAGTGGCGGAACTATTTATGTGGTTTTGATGTTTAAATGTCCGACTACGCCACCCGTGGATTGCGGTCAGAGTGAACCGCCGCTGCAGGGCAGACCGCTGAGGATGGTGTTGTGGGTGCAGCAGAGCGTAGCATAACTCCCCACGGGAGGAGTATAGCCTCAGGGCAGTGTATGCGGAGGATGGGGGTGATGGTGCAGGGCAGCAGCAGTAATGACACGGAGTCAGTGATGCAGTCCAGGGCCTTTACTCACAGTTCTTATTATCCAGACCACTTCTGCAGGTAACGGCTGCCCACGTCGTACTGTGCTCACCAGGTGAGGGGCTCAGACAACTCCCAGATAACTTTGGAGCGCTTCACAGGACCCCCTTTGTGTGTCCTTTGTCTGGCCTTTCTTACCAACCCTTCTGTCCGGCTGCCTCGGGCCTCCTCTTGGTAAACTTGGCGCCAGTTTCCCTGAACCTATGTGGTGCCTTCCTGCTTCCTCCCTGCTCCTGCACTACAGGGTTGCCCTTCCTCAGTGTTCGCTCCCCCCACTCCAGCCAGGGACAGGGACTGTCATGCCCATCTCAGGGGCATATTGGTCGCCCTACCCCACGGCAATGTGGTGTAATGCATGCAGGTGTCGGGTCCTGATCCACACTCCATCCTTACTTGAGAGTGAGATATCACACCTCTGGGTGAGGTGCAATACCTCTGTAGCAACCGAGCCCTCAGGGTGCTTCAGTTCCATTTATCTTCCGCCTAGGTGACGTATTGCGATACAGGGCCGTGATTTTGGCTATAAAAGGGTCCCCTAGACCCCTACCCCAAGCTTTTTAAGAGAATAATATATGGCGTGCCAGGAGACTCTATGGAATGCTTTCTCAGCATCCAAAGAGAGTATCTAATTACAAATTTTTAACAGCATCTAGCCCAGGAAATACTTTGTGCCTAGTAGCAGTGTCGGCTAGTCAGCGGATTATCCCGGCTGTTAAGCAAGATACACCACCTGTAGTTTGGACACTTAATTTTTTCAAAGGAAATGCTTCGGGACCATGGGATACTCAGTGAAGAGTATCAGGAGGCACCCCAAGGCATAGGGGTTGGGACTGGCGGTAGGACGCCTTGCTCGATCCTTATAAAAGCTTTTTAACTGCAGCAGCTTTAGTGGACGCTACTGGAGCTGGAATTACGCGTCTGCTGGCATGAGACTTGCCCTCCAATAGATCCTTGTAAAAGGATTTAAAGTGTATTCATTTAAATTAGAGAGACAATTTAAATTAAAAAGCTTAGAGCTACCTCCACCACAGGGAGGGCTCGCTCGACCCACCAGCGGACAGGCACCAGTATTGGGAGAGGGGGGGCTGGCCATCAGGGTCCACCGCGGCTCTGGCACAAACCCGGCGACACGGAGGTGGCATGGGCAGGAACGGACTGGCCGTGTCGGCTTCTCACTTTTTGGATTTTAGAAGGGCATGACATGCCTATATCTGTGTCTCCCCCTCCTTTTACTCCTCCACCTCTTTTCTTTTCGCATGACTATATGTACTAGTCACTTTTCCATGTGTTAGTTATGTCTTCTGAGCAGTTTGTCAGCTTTTGGACACCTTTGAAGGTGTTTTCTATGTGTTTCTATGTGTTTTTGTTTGCCTGCCATTGGTTTTAACGGTGTTCGAAGGTGTTCGACGAACAGTTCGACGAACAGTTCGGCGAACACACGGGTGTTCGACGAACTGAACCGAACTTGAACACTACGGGGGTGGCTCAACACTATTCTCCGGTAGTGCCGCATCCTTGACAAGCCCCCGAGCCGGATGCATGGGGTCCACTGGTTAACATGACCATCAACCTATCAATGGCTGGCGCCTGAGGCATGGGCGGACATACCGCCTGAGCACCTGCACCGGGGTCCCGGAGGTTCAGGGTGGCTATTAGTCAGGGCAATCAGGCCTGCTTCTTGGACCCCCAGGCTCCTGGGGGCCCATGGCCAGATTGCCCTCATCGTGTGTGGAGGGCAGGGAGCGATCCCTCCAGCTTCGCTACTGACAGGAGGAAAATAGCAGCGGAGCTGAGGTATCCATCCTCTGCTTCCTGCCCAGCGCTACCTCCCTGACAAACATGCACGGCTTGATGATGTCATCTTGAAGCGCGGGCCTGTATCAGGGAGAAAGTTACCAACAACGAGGATGCTGCAGGGGAACGAGCAGAGAGGTAAGTGGTGGCTTTTTGTTTTTTTAACTAATACACTGGGGAAACAATGATGAAGACGGGGAGAGCAATGATGGGGATGGGGAGAGCAATGAAGGGGATGGGGAGAGCAATTAATGGGGATGGGGAGAGCAATGATGGGTATGAGGAGAGCAATGATGGGGATGGGGAAAGCAATGATGGAGAGGGGGAGAGCAATGATGGAGAGGGGGAAAGCAATGATGGGGGGAGCAATGATGAGGATGGGGAGAGCAATAATGGAGGGAGGAGAGCAATGATGGGGGAGAGAAATGATGAAGATGGGGAGAGCAATGATGGAGAGGGGGAGAACAATGATGGGAGACAGCAATGATGAGGATGGGGAGAGCAATGATGGAGAGGGGGGAGAGCAATGATGGAGATGGGGAGAGCAATGATGGAGATGGGGAGAGCAATGATGGAGATGGGGAGAGCAATGATGGAGATGGGTGAGAGCAATTATGGAGATGGGGAGAGCAATTATGAAGATGAGAACTGTGTGGCAGCCCTGCGGGTTCGGTCACCACAGACGTACTGCATCTCACCCAGAGGTGTGGTATCTCACTCTCAGGTAAGGAAGGAGTACAGCCCGGGACCCTAACACCTGCATCCAACACATTCCACACCAGTAGGGGCAGGGCGAGATTGCTCCTAAGTGAGAGCACAGTCCCTGGTCCCTAGCTGAAGGGTGGAACTATGTAGTGGGTGTGGGTGGAGGATGTAGTTCAGGGGAGCACAGGAAAGGAAGTGATATAAAAGAGGGAACCATCTTGTGAGTTCAGTTCAGTCTGAGAGGAGAGGTAGTGGGAGCAGGAGCTCTGCAGGAGCTCTGCTCAGGAGGAGGGCCTAGCAGAGAGGCCCAAGACTTAGAAGGTGAGGAGGAAGGAGAGAGGAGCAGGAGATAAAGCTCCAGGAGGAACGAGGGGATTCTAGGGGTACGGGCAGTGCTGGAGGCCACCCGTACGCCCGCATCTACCAGGACGTGGAAGGATCAAGCCGCAGAGGGGACCGGCCCCTAACTAGTGAGAATTGCAACGTTCAGCTAGAAACCGGAGGCTTCTGTACTTTTAGGGTGCAGTTGCCACAGCCACAATTACATCGCCAAAAAGGTGGCCACAGAGGGTCCAGGGGACTGCAGGTCGCCTGACAAGACCCGAGGCTACCGGCTTGGGACACTGATTGTGAGGAGTAGAGCAGGAGGGTGAAAGCCAGCGCAGGAAGACGACTGAGAAAGGCACACAGAGGGGGGTCCCATTAAGTGCTCTGAATTACCTGAGGGATTGCTGAACCGTGGGAAGTTACACTGGTACCTGTAACTTGGATTGCAACAACTGTGAGTAAACTCTCAAGACTGCACCCCACTGTCTCCGTGAATTACTGCTGCGCCATCACCCCCTGCACTACACCGCAACATCCATAACATCACCACTGCCCTGGAGCTAAACTCTACCTGTGGAGAGTTGAACCAACTCTGCTGCATTTACACCAGCTTCAGAGGATCTGCTCCGCAGCAGTGGCTCCCTTTAGCCGCATACCACAGGTGGCGTCACGAACTGTATATAAAAACTATAAATCCCCTGTAAATATTCCCCTTTTGATTGACCGCCCTGGGTCACGAACCTGGTCACTGCCACTGTGACATCTCCCCTAGCAATGACTGGTCCAGCACCCAGTACCCCACGGCCCAGGGGGCACGTCAACTGCAATGATGAAAATGGGGAGAGCAATGATGGAGGAGAGCAATGATGGGGATGGGGAGAGCAATGATGGGGGAGAGCAATGATGGAGATGGGGAGAGCAATGATGGGGGAGAGCCATGATGGAGCTAGGGGAGAGCAATTATGGGGGAGAGTAATGATGGAGGAGAGCAATAATTGGGATGGGAGAGCAATGATGAGGATGGGGAGAGCAACGATGAGGATGGGGAGAGCAATGATGAAGAAGGGTAGAGCAATGATGGGGAGAGCAATGATGGAGATGGGAGAGAACAATGATGGAGATGGGGAGAGCAACGATGGAGATGGAGGAGAGCAATGATGAGGATGGGGAGAGCAATGATGGAGAGGGGGAGAGCAATGATGAGCATGTGGAGAGCAATGATGAGTATGGGGAAAAAAATTATGGGGATGGGGGAGAGGAATGATGGACATGGGAAGAGCAATGAAGGAGGAGGTTGGGGAGAGCAATGATGGGGAATTATTTTGACGCTATATGCGGTTTGGTTTTATTTCTCCCTTGTACAGTATGAGGTATTATTCGGTCACTATGTGGTGGTAATATGTGATCTGGTCATGGTGTGGCTTTATTTGTCCCTTGTATGTAGTATTATTAGGTCACTATGTGGTAGTAATATATGGTCTGGTCATGATGTGGCGGTATTTCTCCCTAGTATGTGGAATTATTAGGTCGGCAATACGCTAGTAATATCTGGTCTGGCCACGTTGTGGCGGCATTTCTCCCTTGTATGTGCTATTATTTGATCGCTATATGCTGGAAATATGCAGTCCAGTCATGGTGTGGCGGTATTTCTCCCTTGTATGTGTAATATTGGTGTTGGTATAGTGGATTGTGTTGTGTATGGCGGCCATTTGTTCTCTCTGATATTAATTATGAAAAGATTCTTTATTTCCATTAGTGATTAAATACTTGGAACAATATGCACTTACAGGGGTTCTCCAGGGAAAACAAATAATTACCTCTCCACAGGAAAAGTGATAACTTAATGATTAGTGGGGGTCTGAATTCTGGGACCTGCATCGAATGGTAGAATGTTGAGCTTTTATCCCCATTAGACTGGAGCTTATGTGCAACTTGACCACTGATCCATTCATTCCCTCAGTGGCTGTTCATGTTTTTTTCTGGAAGCCCCAAAGAGAAAGAATGAGGCTGTGGTCAGACATTCTACCTGCCACTGCATTTTAAAATGGGGATAAGTGTCTTGTCAGGAATAAAACTTTCCCATTCTTCCGATAGGTGCGTTTTCCAATGTTCGGACCCAAATGATCAATAAGTTATCACTTAACCTGTGGAGCCCATGGATCGATGATAACTTGTTTTAAACAAAGAACCCCTTTAATGCAAACTACTGGAATTGTACATCCCAGTTATAGTGATTCACAGTAGATGTGCAGGAGCCTCCTGTGATTTACAGCCAACGCTCCACTATAACAGGGATAACGGCTAACAGCTGTTTGCATATAGTTTGTAGGGTGGGCCCCCAGACTCAGTTCCTCCTGTGGGCCCCAGACAACCCAGTCCGACACTGCATATATAGGTAGTTTTTCTGGAAGTTCTGCACCACCAAGTTCAGCACATGCCCGTGGGAAGGGATGTGCGTCAAACCTACTAGGCCCAGAGCTGCTATAAGATTATTGTTATGCCACCAGGCTTGAAGTTCATCGTTACCAACCACTCATCTGTCTGCTGTTTGATCCCAGCCCACTCCACAGCTCCTGTGTGTTGTGGGGTTTGTACCCCAAACAGGGGAGTTTAAAAACAGCCTGCTCATGTTTCCCCCTGGCTGTGCTGAAGTTGGTTGTGCAGATCTTACTGTGACGGTATGAGGAAATGGTAGAGGAAGTGAAATAGAAGGATGCATCCTGGACAGAGAAATGTCCAGCTATCCTTAGTGGTGGTAGCACTTGGGCTAGAAAGCCTTCTGCCTCTGTCCCAACCGCGACTATATTTACCCAGTGGGCTGTTAGAGAGATGTAACGTACCTGGATGCGCTTACTGGTCAATGTATCGGTGGTTATGTGGACCTTGCCATATTTGGCATTGCGCAGTGCACAACTGATTTTGTCCCCAACATGTGTGTGCAGTGCAGGGATGGCATGCCTCAAAAAGTAGAGCCAGCTGTGGAGAACGTACTGAGGGACAGCCACAGCCATCAATTTTTTAAAACTATCCATCTCCACCACCTGGAAATGAAGCATTTCAAAGGCCGGTAATTTGAAAATGCTATCATTTAGGATTATGGCTCGTGGGTGGGTTTGGGGGATGAAAAGCTGAACACTTCCATGGGACGGTGTGAACATGCTCGGCGACACTGGTGGTGGTTCTGTTACACCCTCTCTTATGTGTGCTGCAGTGATCCACTGACTATGTGCACTAGCCCTAGCATGTACTCATCCTCCAACCTAACAGTGGTTGGCATCAGTGCACTCAGTCTCTTCGACTTCTGGGGTAGGGCCAAGTGGATTGGCCATTGATCCCCAGCCAGCGGACTCATCAAAAAGCAGAAAAGACTGCTGCATGACTTGGGGCTCAGACTGCTTGGCTGTTTTGCAAGAGGGTGAGGTGGAAGCCGGTGACCATGGTCCTCAGGTGGCAACTGTGCACTTTCTGTAGTGGACCTGGTGGAAGATAATACTAAGGAACTGAAGCCACTCTCAGCCTTTCAATCCAACACCTTTTCATCTTCTGGCCTCATCCTTTGTGCAGCGTCATTTTGCCCTATGTATGGATAACGTCCTATCGCGTGTGTGCACCAGAGGAAGTTAATGTATTTGAGCATGTAGCTGGCACAAAATGACCACATCCTCTCTCTGCTGCAGCTATACTACCATCAGGGTCGGATTGGCCCACCGGATAACCGGAGGATCCTCCGGTGGGCCCGCCCATCAAGGACCCGCCCACCCACTGCACTTCTCATTTGTCAAGCACAGCTCCTTCACATTGACTGTGCCTATATGCTCCTGTATCTTGTCCACGTGCACGCTCCTTAGAGAGAGGTGAGTGTTTAATTCTATACCCGGCTGCACGGCTCATTGGCACGTGAAGTGCAGCTCCTTCACATGGCCTGTCGGCTTCAATACTGATCGTTATCGTATGCGCTGCTCCTCAGAGAGCAGTGCAGGCTTACTGGTACAGTCAGCAAAGTCACAGCTGACTCTGTGCTGATCAGTTTGTGCCTGCGGCTCTTCCCTGGGGCTTAGCAAGGATGGACAGGTGGTGCTGACTTCAGCTTTATTCTAACACTGATTGCTTGCAGACTTGCAGTGCAGCCAATCAGCATTAGTTTTGCTTGTGTGTCCTCACAGCACAGCTCTTGCAAGGAGCTGTGCTGTGATTGGTCAAGCACCATGCCCAGTATATTTTTGTGATGCAGAAGCAGAGAGAGAGGGCTTCCTGCTGGAGACCTGGTGTGTGTCATTTTGAGTAAATCTCTCATATCTAGTTCTCCTGCCTCAACATTGTCATTTAATTAAGTGTCTAAGGGGTGGATGCCCCCAGGCTATTAGGGGGTGACACAGTGGGCAAGGGGGCCCTCACAGTATTAGGGAGTGACACCGTGGGGAAGGAGGCCCACAGAGTATTGTACACCTGTGTGGTGTAGTGTATAGAGGCTTTCTCTTCCTTGTGGTGTAGTATATAGAGGATGTGTGTCCTGTGTGGTGTAGCATATAGAGGATGTGTCTACTTTGTGGTGTACTATATAGAGGCTGTGTCTCCTGTGTGGTGTAGAATACAGAGGCTCTGTCTCCTGTATGGTGTAGTATATAGAGGATGTGTCTCGTGTGGTGTAGTATATAGAGGATATGTCCCTTGTGATGTAGTATATAGAGGCTGTGTCTCCTGTGTGGTGTATATGACGCGCCCCCTGGGCCGTGGGGCACCCGGAGCCGGGCCTGTTGCAGATGTCGGGGGTTGTAGTCACCGTGGCAGCGACCCGGTCCGTGACCCAGGGCGGTCAAACCAACCAAGGCGTATTGTATGTATTTAGGTTAATGTCCGACTATGCCACCTGTGGATTGCGGTCAGTGATAACGGCCGCTGCAGAGCAGTCCGCTGAAGCTGGTGTTATGGGCAGTGAGGTGATGTGACTCCCCACAGGAAGAGTGTAGCTTCAGGGCAGTGGGGTAGGATGATGATGGTTGTAGTGCGAGGTATCAGTAATGACAACACAGAGTCTTTGCAGTGCAGTCCCAGGGTCTTTACTCACAGTTATTAACTTCCATATTACAGACGTCCAGGTAACTTCCCACGTCGTGCTGTGCATACTCAGTGAGGGGTTCAGTCCACCCTCAGATATCTCCAGAGCACTTATCAGGACCCCATGTACCTTCCTCTGGCCTCTTCCTGTACCTCACACCCAGCGCCACTTCTATCCGGTACCCTCGGGCCTTAGCGGGCGACGTATGTTCCGTCCCCTGGTCCTATGTGGCTACCTTCTTAGGGCAACTGGTGTGGATTATGGCCACAGTACATTAAATACTGCAGCCGTCGGTTTCTAGTTGAGCCTTCAATGTTTCTCTGCTAGTTGAGGGATCCGGTTGCCTATTCTGGCCTCGACCCCTCTACCTCCTGGCAGCAGGGGGCATACGGGTGGCCTTCTGCATGGCCCGTACCCCTTGGGTCCCTTCTGGGTTCCTGGAGCCTTCCTGCTCCCTCTCTCTCCCAGGCTCAGGCCTCCTGGACAGGCCTGCATGTGGAGCAGAGGTCATACAGAGCCTCTGCAACCTGTCACTTCTTCTCTCACACTCTGTCTCTGACTGACTGAACACTCTAAGATGGCTACTCTCTTTTATATCTCCCACTATGTGCTCCCCTTAACTACTTCCTCCAGCCATCCACGACATAGTTCCCCCTAACTAGGTGGTTCCCCCCACTTCTGCCAGGGATCAGGGACAGTTGTGCTCTCCCTTAGGAACATTGTCGCCCTGTCCCCCAGAAATGTGGTGTAGTGAATGCAGTGTTAAGGTCCTGAGCCATACTCCTTCCTTACCTCTGGATGAGATGCAATACCTCTGTGGCGACCGAACCCTCAGGGACGCCACATATATAGAGGCTCTGTCTCCTATGTGGTGTAGTATATAGAGGATGTGTCTTCTGTGGTGTAGTATATAGAAGATGTGTCCCGTGGGGTGTAGTATATAGATAATGTGTCCCGTACGGTGTAGTATATAGCGGATGTGTCCCATGTGGTGTAGTATATAGAGGATGTGTCTCCTGTATGGTGTAGTGTATAGAGGCTTTGTCTCATGTGTGGTGTAGTATATAGAGGCTGTGTCTCATATGTGGTGTAGTAGATAGAGGATATGTCTCGTGTGGTGTAGTATATAGAGGATGTGTCCCGTGTGGTGCAGTATATAGAGGATGTGACCCATGTAGTGTAGTATATAGAGGATGTGTCCAGTGTGGTGTAGTATAGAGAGGCTGTGTCTCCTGTGTGGTGTAGAATATAGAGGCTGTGTCTTCTGTGTGGTGTATTATAAAGCGGATGTGTCACGTGTGGTGTAGCATATAGAGGATATGTCACTTGTGGTGTAGTATATAGAGGCTTTGTCTTTTGTGGTGTAGTATATAGAGGCTGTGTCTCCTGTGTGGTGTATATAGAGGCTGTGTCTCCTGTGTGGTGTAGTATATAGAGGATGTGTCCCTTGTGGTGTATTATGGAGTGTAGTATATAGGGGATGTGTCCTGTGTATATGTACTGCATAGTGGGCCCCAAGAATTATTTTTCTCTGGTGGGCCCAAGGTACTCCCTCCCCCTGTGTCCTGCTGTCTTTGCTCTGTGTGTCCCCCTGCCAGGTTAGATCAGTTACTATCTCATCTACCACCTCGTCTTCCACTTCTACACCCTGATCCTCCTCCTGACTTTCTGGCAATTGTGTCTCATCATCATCATCCACCTCTTGCGACAGTAATTGCACTTTACCACCATCGCCTTCGTGTGACCGTGGCTGCTCAAATATTTGGCCATCGCTACACCCATTCTCCTCTTGTCCCTGCTAGTAATTGGGACAGAAAGGTCGAGCGAGAAGATGTGGATGTTTGTTGTGGCACAATTTCACCACGTCCTTGGCCTCTGCATGCACCATCACCATCACATCCACTTCCACGTTCCTTGCCATGCACCTTGCCCATTTAAAATGGAGTACAATATTTTCCACGTTCACGAGAAATGGCTGATTTTGGAACGCAGTTATATGTGATATGTCTGACAGAGAACCACGGCTTCAAATTGTAGGCCTGTAATTTACTAATATTATTATACACGGAGACCTAGTGTGAATAGTGTCACCGCCACACTGCAATGAAATGAAAATGGAAGAAATATATGATTTTTGAAGTCTTTTCGGTGATATGTCTGTCAGGGAACCACGGCTTTAAATTGTAGGCCTGTAATTTACTAATATTATTATACACGGAGACCTAGTGTGAATAGTGTCACCGCCACACTGCAATGAAATGAAAATGGAAGAAATATATGATTTTTGAAGTCTTTTCGGTGATATGTCTGTCAGGGAACCACGGCTTTAAATTGTAGGCCTGTAATTTACTAATATTATTCCACACGGAGACCTAGTGTGAATAGCATCACCGACACACTGCAAAGGAATGAAAATGGAAGAAACATATGATTTTTGAAGTCTTTTCGGTGATATGTCTGTCAGGGAACAACAGATTTAAATTGTAGGCCTGTAATTTACTAATATTATTCTACACGGAAACCTAGTGTGAATAGCTTCACCGAAACACTGCGACAGAATAAGGAGACCAATATTTTCCACGTTCAGTTCAAATTTCTGGAATTTTATTGCTGTCATATGGAACAGTTCTGGCTTTATTCTGCAGTGAGCAGAAAATGGTGGACTCTGGATTGCTTTTTAAGCAAATAACCAGGATTAAGATAAAAAAAATATTGCCCTGGCCCCTGATATATGGCTGTCTAGAAATGTCTGAAATTATTACAGCAGCAGCAGACAGGATGTTCAATGGACCCTCTTGTGCTGTATTATACACTGCAGTCTGCCACATACACTGCCAGCCTGCATAGCACGGATTATATGCAGCTGGATTAGTCCTCAGAAGGACTGTTGGTTCAGATGGATATAGATATGCGGCACCCCAGGGGGTCTGGTTGCTACAGTGGTAGTAATACCTTGTCTGAGAGCAAAACAGGGGTTTCCTGCTCAAGGAACACACTGCATGCCACACCTCCTGCCCCAGGCCAGAAAGGGGAGGATCCTTCCCTTTATAACTGGATCTGGAGGCGGGGTTAGCTCAGACAGGGCCAGCAGTCGAGTTGAGGACACAGGAGCAAGAAGCCAGGGACTGGAGCTGAAGAGAGCTCGTCCTGGATTGTTCATACAGAGGACCGGACACCGGAGTCCGAGGCTGTGGGGATTGTATACCGAGCAGCAGATACCGCAAGGCAGGAGATTGCAGGTCTCCTGGCCCATCAGAAGCCCGGAGGCTCAGCCACACGAAAGGACCAGTACCGCCACAGAGGAGCGAGGAATACATAGGGTCCGATTCGCCAGCCATACCGGTGAGCACAGCACGCTACACTCAGGGACGTGGGCTACAACACGACTGTAAGCGGGGTAGCTAAAGAGTACAGGCAGAACGGCAGGCCTATAACTCTACCTGGCCAGGAGGACTCTAGGATTGCTCTCAGACTGATCAGGCCTCCATCACTAGCCGGTACTCCCGTTGGCACCAATACCTTAGCTAACA